>NC_028359.1:5467753-5537674 GCF_000741045.1 Vigna radiata var. radiata | reverse complement strand
AAATCATTGAGATCTAAGTAAGGTAAAAGTTCTACCTTATCTCTAATCTCATAGTTTAATCCACTCTGAAATCTAGCTATGGTGAATCTCTCTTCTTTTATCCCCACTCTCAACATGAGTAACTCTAATTTTTGCCTATATTCTTCAACACTCATGTTTCTTTGTTGAAGTCGATGGAGCTTGTCCATGACTTCTCTAGCATAGTAGGCCGGGACATGTCGCCTGTGTAAGACTTCTTTCAACTCATTCCAATATTGGATTGTGTAGTCGCCATGCATCCTTTGGTCTCTCATGATGGATGTCCACCAATAAAGGGCTGCACCTTGAAAGGTTAAGGTGGCTAGGGTCACTCTCCTCCTATCATCTATGTTGTAGCATTCAAAAATTTGTTCAACCTTCATCTCNCACTCAAAGTATTCTTCAACATTATCTCTACCATAGAAAGGAGGAAGGTCAAGCTTAGGTTCTACATGATGTTCTCTATGGTTGTGATGACGCCTAGGAGGGTGTTAATAGTGATCATAAGGTTGGTAACTATGGTGATCACTATGTTGGGAATGATCATCATGATCATGGTTTTGCCTATGAGAGTGATCCCCTCGTGTGTGCCCTCTCTGATTGTGAGTAAGATTGGCGACCATTTGCCTTAGCTCATTCAACTCAGACTTGGTTCTATTGAGTTCTTCTCGCAACTCTATGTTCTCTTGAACTTGATTGATGTTACCTTGAACACTCGAGTGACTCATGCTTGTGAAGTAGAGAAAGTTTTTTCACAAGGATTTGAAAGCCTTTCACAATTATGAATCAAAACTTTTGAAAAGAAGATTTGTTTGTTTTTGGTGAAGGACTTCTAAAGAGATTCTAGAGGTGAAGAAACCGAATAGCTCCCAGGAAGGAGAGGTGAGTCACAATGGACAAGCTTAGAAACCTTGTCCTTCCTAGCCAAAGTTTCTTCTGACGTTTCTTACCCAAGTTTCACTAGAGAAGTCTTTCAAAAGCTTTTTGAATGCACTATGAGATGCACCTATAAACCAAACAAAGGTTTATCTATATGAAACGCACTCCTAAGTATCACGGAGACTTAAAACATAAAAGTTTAGTCGAGCAAGGAAAAGTAAAAGAATGGAAATGAAAGACAATGACAAACGGGCCTATGTGAAAGTGCAAGTGACACTTGGAGCCCCTTGACACACTTTCACTCTAAGAGGTGGGAACTAACTATTACAATGTTGCTTAGTAGATTTGGAATTGCTTGAAAAGCATTTTCCCAAGTTACTTTCAGTTTCAAAAAGAATGAAATGTAATACTCAAAGGTTTCGTGATACAATATGAGAGATAAAATGAAATGTAGCAATCAAGGACTAAAGCCAAGTGTGGCTGTAAAGACTTGCTGAATATGCTTGGAATGACACGGTTTTATTGCTGCAAGTATAGCTGGAACAACAACACAACTACTCCCAATGTCCACAATTGTTGCCTTGTTAGCAAGCCTTCCACTCCTTAATAGGCTACCCCGTTGGAGGAGCAATCTGGTGGGTTAAAATGCACCATAATAACACCATAAACCAGCTGAAACAACAAGTAAAGAGAACATGAAACAACCACTGCACCAAACTGTTATATATGCAGAATGGGTTTTGAGCACACTTTAGAGGTCAAGCAAGTGGAATGCAAATGATATTAAGCTTGAAATAATAGCAGGGACGCACAAGGAGCTTAAGAAGGGCACTAGGAACATATTTTAAAAGCAAGAAAACTTCAAAAACTGCAAAGAAATTGAGTGTGTTGTAACTGTTTGATGAAAATGTAAAACTGTTTGACAAAATTCCTCAATGAACAGCAGATTTATGTGTTTCTCTGATTTGTGCTTTTCAAACTGGATTGCAGGGATATAATTGCTTTTTCTGTATGGTTTTAGATGTGGTTGAACATTGGAAATGATTTAGAAAGTAAATCTCAGCTTTTGCCAATCCAATTTTTCAAAACCAAAAATCTGATATGGTGACAACATTGAAGTTTGGCTGAAAAATGAGAAACAGTAGTGGTGAATTTGAATGGCAGGGAGGTAAATGGTTCAATGACACTTCAAGCAACTTTATATCATCATAATAGATGTATACAAACACCTAAATAGCAAAGAAGGTGATTGCAGTAGACAATGACAAGTGCACTACTTCAAAATGAGTAAAATTTGGTGATGCAGCAGGTTAATATGACTTTGGTTCAAAATTTACCATATGAACAGTAATAAACCAACTTTAATTCACCAAAATTTACTCCAAAAGCAATGAGACTGATCCAAAACAGTAAGGATCTCAAAATGAGGTATACACTTGCATATTTCAAGCAAAAGTGATGGTTCAAGATGTGAAATGGTACCTTGGCTGTGAAAAGAGTAATTGGACAGTGCAAACAAGTTTTAAATGTGCAATTAAACATGTTCAAAAAGATACAATGCACAGAACCAGACACAAGCTCGAAATCACATGTTGAGTTGCTAGTTATGCATCAAAAATGGACAAAACAACAGCAGGAATGAAGAATATAACAGATTCAAAGCTGGATAGATCAAGAAACTGTTAAGAAAGGCCCTAGGCAACTAGATCTAGCTGGAAAATATGAGCTACCAGATGTTAAATGACCTATAACACAGCAAGGATGGTAAGCACGGTGCAAGCTTTGATTAAAAAAAACAGTCACAGTGTTTGAAACCAGATTTTGAGCAACTCAACTACTCTTTTTGGAATTCAGTGTGTAATACAGATTGTTAATACTTGAAACATGTAGAAAATCATCAATTAAACTTGTCTCAAGCATTAAAATCAATAAATCTGGATTGAAACAAATTTCACCAAAGTAAACCTGAAAAATTCATTTTCTGTAGAGTGTTGAGTGTGAAACAGTGTGCAGTGCCTTGAAGTTCAAATGATCAAAGCTGACATGCTATCTTTGCTTTATAGATCAACATATAGCTTAGCAAACGCACAAGATTCAATGAAAACGAAAGAAAACGAAAATCAACGCTGAAGAGAAGCAAAAACTGTGACAGAATTAAAACTGCAAACACATTTGCACATGACAGTAACAATACGGAACATAAAAGAAAGCTGGAATCGAACCAAAATGAATGAATTGCACCGATTAAAATGAAGGAGAAAAGCTATGGAACAGTGGACGAAACACAATCCACTCAACACAAAACGAAAACGAAAAAGAAAAATTCAGAGAAAACAGAACACATAGAACAGAACAACGCGAAATTGATAGAATGAAGGAAGATCACTTAGCTCTTGATGCGTGGATGAGAAACGGTTGGCTCTGGATACCACTTGATGGAAGCCTCCACTGGATTCATGCTTGGAGAAGCTTCACGTAATCAGAAGTTGTAGCGGATGAATGAGACAGTGATGATGGATGAAGTGTGCTCAAGGTGTTTGATGAAGGTCCGTGAAAGATTGGCTATGGTGTAATGGTGAATTCTAACTCAGAGAGCTCTCCTAAAGGGAAAGGAGCTAGAGGAAGTGCAAGATAACAATGCACAAAGGTGAACTTAAGAGTAAAAGCTGAAATTTGGCAGCATTTCTTTACTTCAATTCAAGTTGAATTTACAAAGGATTTGGCTTCTCTTTTATAGATGAAGAGAGCCTATGAGTTGTGTAATGCAAGCCATGAACTTATTACAAATGTGCTGGAAAAGAAGTGTACAATGGAAGTTTGAAATTTTGCACGTGGAAGATATGGATCATAAGCTTCAAGAAGTTGTTGTCCACGTGGTAAACATGGAAAAGGTGCTGCAAGGTGCTGCAAGGTATATTGCACGTGGAAAAGGTGTTGGCAGCTGGTGTATCCATGTAGGAAACATGTTGCTAAATGAAGTGTTGGTCGTGAACAAGTCTCCTCTTGTCTCCTTTGCTTGGCAATTCTTCTAAGTGTTTGCCAAGCCTTATTAATAACCTACAAAACAAAGTAAGATGTATTTAGTTAGAGAGAAACATGCTAAGACTTTAGAAAGAAAAGATTAAGTTCTCAATCAACTTCCCTTTCATAGTTTTAGTGTAGTCGATGCTTCTTTGGATGGGAAGTCCATTTAGGGGTTGCCATCAGAGTTGCTTTTTCCATATGTATATCAGTAAACAATATAGTCTGTCATTTCTCTCCACTAGACAGTGATGAGGCAGTGTTGGAAGGTGATATATTGAAAATGTCAGATTTTTAGAAGATGAATTTGTGATGTGTGTTTGGAAAATTTAGTATGTGGTTTTTGTTATTGTTTGGAAGTTGATGGCTGGATTGGTTAGTGTTGTGATATGGCTTGTCATATAAATGGTTTTATTTCTGCTGAAGCTCACATCCATGTACTTCAGGAAGGTCCTATCACAGGAAGGGCAGCAGATGTCATTGTTGCTGCAAATACTACTACAGAGTTGGCCTTGAGGCTTGTCAGGCTAGGAAAGAAGGTAATCAATTGTAACTAGTTTTTATTGTAGTTGCATCTTTGTAATGGGTTGATTTGGATTTTACAACATGTTGATTTCTTGAATGTGTACCTTTCGATGATAGTTGTAAATTCAAGTGATATGTAAGCATGAAAATTGGAGAGAAATTAGATTGTTTCATGTGTATTATTTGAAGGAATTTCATTGCTCCGTTATGTGCCTTGTTGATTTTGATCTCTAAATGATGCAAACTATCATGAGCTATGGATAAACTCCGATGAAGCTTAATTGTCATAGTTACACTGATAGAGGTCATTTATGGATTTTCTCGTGGTCTTTCCAATCATTTCGACTGCAGTGTGTTGTGCATTCTGCGTGATGAATTCTGTCTTGAACTTGCATCGAAGACTTCATTTGATTTTTGTTCTAATTGAAATTGTTCTATATCTCTCTTATTTCTTTCCAGTTTTTCATGACACATATTTACTAACGAGATGTTTAACTTTGGCTTGGAGGTCTGCCTCATATATAGTTGGAGGTTGACCACGGTTAGAACGAGGTGGAAGAATATATAATAGTAGTAGACTCAATGTTTGGTGTGCTAGTGGTCTCACGCAGTCAAGAATCAATTCAATGAGCAATTTCATCTAAATTAGTATTATCATAGATAGGGTCAGAAGGTACCTATGAAGAGTCATGTTGAACCTTTGGAGAAGATTAAGCCAATTGGTTATGATTAAAAGACAAAGAAAAGAAGTGTCCATATTTAGGATTGGCTCACTTCCTGCAGAATGATCTTCACACAATAATTTATCTTCACAATCAAGCATTTTAACATCATGATTATGCACTTCACTTTCATTGTCATGCTCATTAAATGTCGCATCCATAGAAATATAAAATTTCTTTGATGGTGGATGGTAAGCACGATAACCTTTTTGAGTTAATCCATTCCCAAATAAAACACATTTGATCGCTCGTTCTTCAAGCTTTGTATGTTGATGTGGGTGTAAGTGAACATATATAACACATCCAAAAAGATGAGGTGATAAATAAACTATGGGAGGAAGGATACAATGATCAGACAACACATCAAAAGGCCTTCAAAAGTTAAGCACACTAGAAGGGGTTCGATTAATAAAATAAACAACATAGCTCACAACCTCACCCCATAAATGAGATGGGACATTACCATCTATCAAAAGTGATCTTGTCACCTCTAATATATGTATATTTTTCCTCTTAGTCACTACATTTTGTTATGGTGAATAACGACATATGTAGTTTGATGCAAGATGTCTTTAGAGTTCATGAACTCTATTAATTCAGTCTTAAAATATTCTCTTCCATTTTCTGATCGAATAACCTTAATAGATGTGTTAAATTGTGTGACAACCAAATGATAGAAGGAACGAACCACATCACTTTTATGTGTAAACAAATATACCCAGGTTACTCGAGTACAATGATCAACAAAACTGATAAACCATTTTTTTCCATTATGTGTAGATTGTGGGGCAGGGCTCCAAACATCTTTGTGAATTAATGAAAAAGGAAGATCAATTTTGTTATTGCTTAAAGGAAACACAACACGATGATTTTTTGCTATAACACAAGTTTCACAAAAAAAAAATCAGAAATATTGCATTTAAGAAATAGTGATGGAAATAATTTTTTTAAATAACCAAAAGAGGGATGTCCCAACCGTCTATGCCATAACCAAATTTCCTTTATGTTTTTATCTTGTATGTGATCATTCGCAAGACAAGCCAACCCTCTTTTATGGTTTTGTTGTGAGACATTTTCAAGATAATACAAATATTCACTCTCTCTACCACTAGTAATCTTCTCCTTGGAATGAATGTTTTGTAAAAGACAATGGGTTGGCTAAAACAAGGCAATACCAGAAAGTGATTTGGTTAACTTGCTGACAGAGATAAGACTACAGTTTAATGTAGGAACAAATTAAACATAAGGAATTGATAAGGAGGGTGAGAGAGATACAATACTTATACCTTCAATAGGAGATGAGACCTCATCGGCATTAATAATAACAGGTTTGAAACAAATAGAGGAAAAATTAGTAAATATATGATGATCACAAGTCATATGATCAGTAGCACCTAAATCAATTATCCAATTACTACCCTTAGTAACAACAGAAAAATTAAGGGCAGAGTCAGATATACCTGACTTGGTCACAAATCATGTTTCTCCGATTGATTTTTATAGGAAGAAGCCATCAGAAATATTCAATGGAAAAAAAGAAGTATTGATTCCAATATTGTAGAGGATATCAGTGTTTGACTCTGATACTATTTTAAAAGGTTTAAAGAATAATTTTGATGTATTATTTCAAAGGGTAGAGTATCATATATATACATACAAGGATCCTATAATTCTTCATCTATTAAAGGAATAGCAATAGCACAAATCTGCACAAATTATAATAATATCTGAATTATAACTAACACAATATTGCCTAATATCTGTTAATATATTATTTGGCATATCTTGAGAGTTGATATGTTCTGCTTCTAAATCAATTATAACATCTTGCTAAAATCGTTATTTAGTGCTGATTAGTTATGATTTTGTATTTAATTGGATTCCAAGGGACTGCCGTATACAATTTTGATGGATGTCAGATAACACTTTTTTTGAATGACTTGCTTGAATTCCCTATTGAACATTATTGTTTCTTTGAGTCTAGGGTTGACTATATTGCATTTTAGAGTGTGCTTGTGTTTATGTGTGTACAAACTTATGTTTGCTTGTATTTGTGTTGTGTTTATATTTTGTTCTTAGGTTGTAAAAATGTTCTTATAAATGTGTATATATTAAGGATTTAGGGTACTTGAAGATGATAAATTTGTTGAAATGTAAATTAATTTTGTGTTTTAGGCTTATAAGATAAAAGTCTAATATTATAAAGACCCAAATAGAATTCTAGAAAATCTTATTTAGAATGATGTACAAAAATATTTATATTGGAATTACTCTTTTAAGTAGTTTATATAATCCCTTTACTTCATGTCTTCCATAAGCGAAATAACCCTTTCCGATAAAAAGTTGTATGAAACATTTTCTTCAAAATCTTCCTACCCTCAAACTTTCTTTTGTAAACAAATATGCATATACATTACCTATGTGACAACGGAGGACTCAAAAGTGAAGCATGATAAAAGTTGAGTACTAGATAAAATCATTAATTATGATCACATGAAGATAAAATTAATAGCAAATGAATACTAGCATACCTTTGCTTTTTTTAACCAGCATAATCACATATGAAATTACAATCAATATTTAGTGACAGTTCCTCACTTCACCTTTAATCAATATTCATGACTGTCACACTTTTAATCTCACACATTACATAGTACAAATAATAATGTATTTTATCTTCAATTGGGTAGAACAACACAGAATTTTTTTTTTTTATAAAAAAAAACACAGTCATACCTAATAAAATAGAAACACGTTCAACTAGGTAGAATAACACTTTTCTTTTCTTTTTCATTTTCTTTAAAACACAATCACACATAATAAAATCGAGACAGATTCCTCTTCATCCATTCTTTATGCCTTCAATCTCCTCTTAATTACTTCAATAATGGAGTCTGCCACATAGACTCAACCTAGACGAATTATAAAAACAATTACTATACTTTCATTAAAGCGATTTCAAGCGATTCACTAGTCTCATAACTAAAATATGACAAAGAAATATTCACTTAAAAAGATATGAATAAAACTTAAAATGACACTAATACAAAATTACTTAGGTATTAAGACGTAATCATGATGTTATGCTGTGAAAAAGTGCTTTCTCATTAATCATCACCTGCATGGGCATAGAGAAGATGACAGTAAAACTCACCCTAAAAAAGATTAACAATTGCAATGGCAGTAGTTAATATTTGATGTACGACAGGTCCGCTATCTTCCGTATCTGAAGTATTTGTACCATATTCGCTATCTTCCGTATCTGAAGTATTTGTACGATATCCACTATCTTCCGTATCTGACGGATTTGATGTAGTAGAAGCATCTGGAGCCTATTTAAAGCATAAGACCATATACAACTTACTTTTAAGCATGATGCAACTCAAAAACACATTACGCTAAAAACAATGTTCTCAATTCAAAGCGCCAATAACTAGCTTTGTTTATGGTTTTCTTATAAATTCTCCCCAAAGAAAATGTACAGTATTTATAATGAAAATGATAAATCATAGCAGTTGATAAAGAGAAATTAAGAAGAATGTTACGCAGGGCCCTATACTCCTAATTCTATTTACCAAATTAAGACGTAAAAGCATGTATACCTCTTCTTCAGAATTTCTGAGCAGAGCAGAATTAAGATCAGTTTCCTTTCGGGGTCTCTCATATTCTGAATAATGCCACCTTGTTGGATTATCTATTTTGTAGAATGCACTGAAAATTTTCATGGAGCTGCACTGGATGACGTGGACTTCCTTCAAGGATGGAAAGTATAAAGTAAAATTGCCCTCGTAAAAGCACCTTAGCTCATCTAATTTTTTAAGAGACAAATCTTGGAGCTGCTCAAATTTTATTTCTACGTTCTCATCAGATTCCTCCCCCTCCTTTGCTATTATTTCTTCCATTGATTCACACTTTTCTATCTCCATTCTTCGAAGTTTATCCAAACTTTTTGCTGTTGAAGATGTGAACAAATATGACAAGCTATTGCAATTTTCAACTTTTAAACATATCAGATTCGAGAAAGACACTCTGCATGTTACTATGTTTTTTAAATTCGAACACTCAATGATTTCAAAGGTTTCTAGATTTCTGACAAAGGGTTCAGTCCATGAGTTTTCTAAGCCAATGGAAACCAACTCTTGAAGGGACTCCAAGCGTAATTCTTTCAATTGTAAAAGAATTTCACTATTATTAGGTCTTTCATCGCAGAAAATCACTTTGAAGGAACTGTCACACACCACAAGCTTAATCACATTTGGCAACTGTTGTAGAAATCCATACTCTGAAAATTCAGCAAACTTTTTATCAAAGCACAGAGCCAGGACTTTTAACTTGTGTAAAAGGTTTCTCTGAATTTTCCCATCGACAACCATCTTCAATTCATTTTCACCCACTTTCAGATTTTCTAAGTTCGGTGTAATTAGCTACAAAGAGGAACCAATAACGAAGTGAAAGCAGTTAGCAAAGTCATAGATTCAACTCTCTGTATAAAATTGAAATGGTGAACTTTTATACCAAAATAATCCCGATAATTAGTGAAAAACTGACATTTCAAGATTAAATAAAAATAAAAGATGTGAACAAGACCATTTAAAAGACAAAAAAGGATTTACTAGGGAGACCAGGTAGCTGCTCATAAGGCAGCAACCATTTTGATTTAAAATTAATTTTCAGATGAAAAGTTTGATAAAAGAGATGAATAGTGGTTCCTATAGGAAGAAAATAATGAAAAATATTTCGAAGGTCGGTAGGAGATTATTTATCAAGATTTACGCACTTTTTAAGGCATTATATATATTTGATAAAAGCATATGTGTGAGAATGTATATGTTATTGAAAAAAGAAGAAGCGCAAACCTGAAATGTTGGTGCTGCATTGAAGTTGGGCAAATCCAAGAGTGTCAATGACGTCAAACAGGAGAATGTAAGATTAGAATTTGTTCCTTCTGATGAAAGAGCTGGATTAGCCTCTGTAACTTCATTACAAACTGTTTCCAGATTTGGCAGCTTCCGTAAAACTAAATTCTTGAGAGGAAAAGTGGTTGAGGTTTGTGTTGTACATTTAACATCAAATATGGTTTTGACAGAATCACAGTTTTGAACTTCCAATGTTTCCAATTTGGGTAACAAAGAAAGTAAAGTGAAAGGTAGCACTGCATCATCTGATGAAATTTTGCATTTATTCACAATCAAGGTTTTCAAGTAAGTGAAAGAAAAGTGGGGTATCTGCAGTGAGAGACACCATATCTCTTGTAGGTCTGCCCTATCTTTAAATTCAAGACTCTCTTTCGATTCCGATGATACAATCTTTCGAAATCAGCACATGTAAATGAAAAAAAAAAAAAAAATTAAATTAATCTTGTATAAGAATTACCAAGAATTCAGACTTTACAGTTTTCCTATACAAATAACCAACATTACTTATAACTAATTACTCACAAATACATGCATCAATTTTAATACTTTTTCTTTTCATACTACATTTTACCTCCACAATTCTATTTCGGGACATTGGGAATTGCTAAAATATTAGGTACATTTAAAGTTCTATTTAATTCTCATAAAAATGAAAATAGTTTCTACGCTCATCCTTTGATTAAAAAAAATATAATTTCCTTTGGCAATTTAAATATAGAAGTTAATTATAAACAAAATCTCTAACTATTTTTTAATTAACTTTGTCATTGATTTGATTGAGTTCTATAGCTTTTCAAATTATTATTTTGTTAATTTTTCTAATTTGTTTTTATGAAGTTTAGGAATATATAAAAAAATATTAATTTAAAAATTCAACTTTCATAATAGTAAAAGCTTGATGAATGAGAGTAAATTCAAATATAAGGATGCAAATTACATCTTCACTTAATTTTACTTTGATTTTACTTTTAAACTATTTTCTAATGTTTTCTAAATCTATTACTAATATCCAGAAAAACAAATTTAGCAACTTAATTGTAGAACTTTTAAATGTTATTAGAAGTGACATTTTTTATTTTAGTTTTTAACCTTTTATATTTATATCTATTTATCTTTTAAAACAATTATTAAGTTTTCTTTTTATTTTTATATAAAGTATTTATTATTTTTATTTTTTTTACAGTAACAAAAAATTAACGTTTCTAATATATTTCTAAATAAGATAATGACAATGATAACAAATTATTTTTTCTATTATTATTATTATTATTATTATTATTATTATTATTATTATTACTATTATTATATTTTTATATTCTTCATAATTTTCATTTTATAATTTGTAGGTTATACTTAAAATCCAATAATATTGATTATAGTAGATTTATTTAATTTTTATCATTTTTATTTATTTATGCATTACAGATGATTAATTTTATATCTATTTTTAATTTACTTTAATTATCATATATCTGTTTAAAAATGTGTTATTTTTACATTATCGTAAATTTGTATAAATATAATAAAACATAGTAGAAGATTAATAATAAATATTCTTTATGATAAATATATAGCAATGAAAAATAAAATAAATATAATGATAACAATTTATTAATAAATAAAAGTTATAAAAATTTAAAATTAATTAAAAACATATATTATCAGTAAAGATACTAAATTAATGTTAAAATGGCATATAAAAAATATTTGATTCTGTTCTATTTCTTTATATTTATAAGTTATTTTAATTAATAAATTTACGATTTACTATGAGTACGTTAATTAAGTTAAATTTAATTTAATTTGTATGGTTATTGGAACAATGTTTCAAACCATCAGTTTATCATAATTTTTGTCAAATAAGATTTTTAAAGTAATTTATTATGAAAATGATTATAATTTAATGATAGAGAATTTAAATTTTGTTAACATATAAATTATTTGCTTTTTGAATGTATTTTTGTTGCATTTTATAAAAAAAATGGAAATTTGTAAGGTACAATATATCTTGCTTACTTTAAATTTAAAGAAAAAACAAGTGTGTTTAAAATAACTTGAGATAAATAAATAAGTTTCCTATAATTAAAAATGATTTAATAAAACTTTTCCGCAAAATTTTTAACTTGAAAACATATGTTATTTTATTTATGTCTTCCTTACTAATAAGTTTGAGCCTTAAAATATGAATATTAAGGTACCAAGATTAAAAAGTTCCTTGCTAGCCAATACAATACACAATTTCCATCATATACTTAGATATGTATCATAAATATTCAATGAAAAACAATAAAATTAAGGAAAAACTTTTTTTAACAACACTTTTTTAACAACTTTTTGACAATGCATACGTGGTAGCTTGTGATTGGTTTGTTTTAAATATTTTTTAAACATAAATTCAAATAGACCAATAAAATGATGACACGTGTCCTAAAATTAAACACGTACCTTTGTAAGATATTTCTTCCTCATAGTAGAGTTGAGATCAGTTTCCAATGGAATAGCATCTGAGTCCTGATCAAGTTTAACATGAGACAACTTGGCTGCTTCTATACTTCCATGACATAAAGTTATCATTTGATCGCATTCTGTTACTGACAGTTCCTCCAAGCATGGGAAACCTAAACTTCCTCTGTAGAACCTTTTGAGATTCAGTAGCAGATAAAGATCCAAACAAGTGAGCTGCGGAAATATTATCTCATCCTCATCTGATTCCTTCCCATCTTCCTTACACACTATCTCTTCAATTGAATCACAATCCTTTATCTCCATTCTTTTGAGTTGACTCAAGCGCTTGGCTGCTGAGGATGTCAACAAATATGATAAGGCATCACAACCTTTTACTTTCAAACATGTCAGATTGGAGAAAGACACTGTGCACGCTACCAAGTTTTTTAAACTCTTACATCTAATGACTTCAAAGGTTTCAAGTGTCTCTAAATCTTTGGCTACTGATGCCGGAAACACGCTTTTAAGGCGTTTACAGCTATAAACTAACACTTGTTCTAAGTGGCGCATGCTTAGAATTCCACGAGGATCTTTATTCCAAATAGTTTCCAGCCTTGGCAGCTCCGATAAAACCAATTTCTTCAGAGAAAAAACAATTAATCTGTCTTCTTCTGTTGTAGGGTTGACATCAAATATGGTTTTAACAGAACCACAGTTTCGAACTTGCAATGTTTCCAATTTGGGTAATGAAGAAAGGAAATAGAAGGGTAGCACTGCATCTGATAAAAACTCGCAGTCAGTCACAGTCAATCTGATCAGATTACTGAAACGAGGGATCTGCATTGAGTTGTTCCATATCTTGAGTAGTCTTGGATTTTTTTTTGAGATCAATCCTTGTTTCCCCTAGTGTCTGCAAGTGCAAAAGAATAAATAATAGAAAAAACGTGAAATCCATTATTTTATTACAAACTTTCTAGCGAATCACGTCTTCTAATTTACAATACTTGACTTCGAGACCTAAGAGATAAATAAAAGTTACTTTTATGAATTTAAAAATTTATAATTTCTGATTATTTTAAAAGAATTATCCAATTATGTCTAAAGTTTTCCAGCCAAGATGTCCTAAACCCTCTTGCATGCTTCAACATATGCCATGGATATATGTCTATACTATACATAACGAAATGATAGTTTTTAAAATGTATTAACAAATAAGTATCGTGGTTTAAATATTTATAATTTTACTCTTCATCTATTAAAGTAATAAATAGTTTGATTCAATATGATTGATTAAATATTTTAAAATTTTAAAATGAAAGTATATTTTATTAAAGATGATAAATCATTAGAATAGTATTTCGAATAACTATAGTCAGCTTCCCACCACTTGATGATAAATATAGTTTATTTTAATAAACTTTAAAAGTTATTATAGGTCAAGTTACGATTCGTCTATGTGTTGGTAGATGATTAATTTGAATTTTAAGTCATAAAAATTTCGAAAAATGTGTTTTGATAAAGTGCAACCAAGGCATGTATAGAAAAAGAGTTAACAATAGTTTATCTAGTAGAAAAGTAAAAGTTATATTATTATTCAGTCAAAAAATTTTACGATAAAATTATTATTTTTTTAAAATATTTATCTTAAGAATCGTATTTAATATTAGCAGGGGAGAAAAGAAATTATTATACTTTTTCAACTAATGTTAGTTAATTTTAGTTTATGAAGAAAATATTTTTATATTTTTCTTATATTTAATTTTTTTATATAAGTAGTAATGAAAGAATAGTTTGGTTGTATACTATTTAGTTAAAAAGTAAAATAAAAATAATTTAACATACTTATCTTGGAAGGCAGAGTATAAATTCAATTCATACTGAGGTTGGGTATTGTAACGAAAAGAATCATAACCATGTTGAATTAAGAATATTAAATTTAAACATATACCTCTTTTAGAAATTCCTTCCGCATAGTCTGGTTGAGATCATCTTCTATAGGAATAGCTTGTGAATATCGTCCAAGTTTAACTTGAGACAACTTGCATGCTGTTATCGTACCAATACAGAAAGTTTCCATTTCGGTGCAACCTGGTACTAACAATTCCTCTAATGATGGGAAACATAATCTCCCTCTATAGAACAATTGGAGTTTCCGTAAATAGTAAAGATTCAAACGAATGAGTTTCGGAAATATTATCTCCTCCTCATCTGATTTCTCCCCGTCCTCCTTAAACACTATCTCTTCAATTGAGTAACAACTATCTATCTCCATTGCTTTAAGGTGACCCAAAGTTTTGGCCGTTGAGGATGTGAACAAATATTGCAAGCTATTACAACTTTCAAGTTTCAAATATGTCAAATTGGAGAGAAACACTTTGCTTTCTACCACGTTTTTCAATTTTGAGCAACTAATGACTTCAAAAGTTTCTAGATTTTTGACAAAGGATTCAGTCCAAGATTTTTCTAACCCAATGGAAACCAACTCTTCAAGGGACTCCAATCGTAATGTTTTCAGTTGTAATAGAAGTCCACTATAATTCACATTATTAGGACTTTCAAGACAAAACATCTCTTTGAAAGAACCATAACACACCACAAGCTTCTCAATATTGGGAACCTGTTCTAGAATTTTATATTGAAGTACATCCCATCCAAAAGAGAGAGTAAGAACTTTTAAGTTGTTTAAGAGCTTTCTGTGAAATTCTTCACCGGAAATCTTCTCCATTTCATATTTGGCAAGTATCAGACTCTGTAATAACAAAAACACACACACACAAGAAAAAGCAAGTTAGGGAAATTATGTTGAAAGATGCTTGATAGGTAATCAGTGACATATTACCTATGATAGTAGAAGATTGTTTATAAGGTTGAAGCACCATTATTTTGTTTTAATGATGATAAAGTACAATATTGTCTCTAATAATCTATGGAATTGATCTCACATCTTATTTTGTTGCTATCATAATTTGTATTCTTTTACTTATTTATACATATACATGTTTTTTGAACCTTATTATTTAACTGGTTTTAATAAAATATTACGGTTTAATTTTCTATTAAAATATAATATACTAATTTTAACTAATCTAATACGTATATTATTTTTTTTTCATAAATTATAATAATATAATATATTAATCACTACTCCTTTTTTTACCTATGTTTTCGAATTAGCTTTTGTAATTTTAGGAAAGAGAGATACTTGTGCAGTTGCCTTCAAATTTAATTTTAAATATCCATTTTTACTTTTTAAGAACTTAACTACTCAATTATTGAAACTTCCCAATAAATAAATAGACTCTGTTACAATGGTTATCCTATACAAATACATGTTCTTTTGTAAAACAAAAGTGGGGTTAACAGGGAAAGAAGATAGAAGATTTATACTTGAAAGTTACATATTTTTAAAGAGTATTTTGTACTATTCATATTGAACAACGGTAAACTATTAAAGAAACTGATAACATATTGTGCATCAATAGGAAGTGGTAAAATAGTAGGACGTACCTTCTCAGTATCGACTTGATTCTCGGTATTTGATTCTAGACACTTGTAAGTGTGAGACGTGAGAGAGTAGTAGTAAAAATACTTGAACTTGGGCAAGCCCCGTAGTTTCACTGATCTCACACAGGGACAGGGTACCGTAAACTCTTGACTTCCATTTGTATTGTCTTCTACCACAATAGTCATCAATCTCTCACAGTGTAATACCACTAGACTTTCGAGTTCCAAAAGATCTTCGGCTACTGATGCCGGAAACACGCTTTTAAGGCATTTACATTCCTCAACATGTACTTGTCGTAGATGCCGCATGTTCAGAATTCCATGAGGATTATTCCAAATAGTTTTCAGCTTTGGCAGCTTCGATAAAGTCAAATTCTTCAAAGAAAAAGGCTGAGATGTCATATCTCTGCCTTGTGTTGTACATTTGACATCAAAAATGGCTTTGACACCATCGCAGTTTCGAACTTCCAACGTTACCAAGTTAGGTAAGAAAGGAAGTAAATTGAATGGTAGTAGTACTTCTTTGGCCCCTGAGGCTGGAAACATACTTTTAAGGCCTTTACATTCCTTAACATGTAGTTCTTGTAGATGGTGCATGCTTAGAATTCCATGAGGATCTTCATTCCAAACATTCTTCAGATCTGGTAGCTGGGATAAAGTCAATTTCTTTAGAGGAAAAGTGATCATGTCTTGTGTTGTACATTTGACATCAAAAATAACTTTGACAGAATCACACTTTCTAACTTCCAACGACTCCAATTTAGCTAAGAAAGAAAGTAAAGTGAATGGTAGAAGTACATCTGATGAAAACTTGCACCCATCCACAATCAAAGAATCTAAGAGACCGAAGCAGGAGTTTGGGATGGGCCGTGAGCCAAGACATAACTCTTGTATTTCTTTAAAACGCAAATTTGATATACTCTCCTGCAAAAGAAGTTAGATTTAGAAATTTGTTTTTGTCGCACATCGGAATTTGTTTGAAATGTTAACTTTTGGGAATATCTTTTCATGATTACCATAATAATTATTACAACATGAAAATAGAAAAATAAACTAAGAAATCATAATAATAAAATAAAATAAAAACGGGGACCTACAAAATTGGGATTATAGATACTAACAGATTGTACAGAATAAAAAGGAAATTTCTTGATTAATTAATAGTAACCGTATTATGGAAAGAAATTGAAGGAATAATTTCATTTCAAGGTGTGATGATAAGAATTAAAAGAGAAACTAAAGAGGTTTAAAATGGGTGATGTAGCACAATGCTAAATAAAAAATGTTATTATTGTTGGGTTGAACTCCCACTTTTATATCTAAAATTTGTCTGTTCATCTTGTCTCACTTAATTCAAATGGAAAAGAGTCTTTAATGTTAAGAGAATGTTAATTTTTAGAGGATTGTGGAGAGAGAAAGAAGAAGAGTAAGAGAGCATAAAATTGAGTTCGCAAATTCCCCAAGCAGCTCAAAAAAGTTATGATCCTTGCTTCTTGCATCTTGGATTATGCCAAAACTTGAAAAGCAAGTTCATGGTATATTGTCATGAGTGAAAATTTCCCCGTTGAATACCTTTTCCAAATTTGGGGAGTGAATTTTCCGAGTGCAGCAGGCATAAAACTATGGGCGTATTTGTTTGTCGTTCTTATATATGTTTATATATGTACTGACTCTGTTATTTAAATAACTTTTGAATGTCACATAAAGGCAAAGTTTTGAGAATTACCTGTTGTTTGGAGCATTGTATAGAGTATTTGAGGAGTGGCAATTGCTTCAGCGTCAATGTGGTGAGACGAGGAAACACAGACTCATGTGTTGCTCCTTCTCCTTTCTCATCCTTTTCATCCTTCTCAAAGATTTCTACCAATTCCTCACAGTCTGTTACTATAAGTACATCAAGTCTCGTAAGATGTTTGGCTACCGATGCTGGAAACAAACTTTTAAGACTCTTACAATCTTCAACACGCATTTCCCTTAGCAGTTGAAGGCCTATGACTCCCTCCGGATCCTTGTCCCATACCTGCTCCAGTGCTGGTAGGAAACTTAAAGACAATATTTTCAGACGGAATATTCCGGAAGATTTTGTCATCACCCTGTTCTCACCATTCATATTAAATATCACCTCTGCATTACTGCAACTGAATACATATAACTCTTCCAAATTGTGAAAGCAAGAAAGCAAATGATATGGAATTATACGCGTTAGAGTATCACATCCCGATAAGCTCAACCTTTTCAAATACCCAAAGTTATTTTGCTGCCCCCAATGAGTGTTATTCCATAGTTGCTTTATAATATTATAATCAAGCCACCACAGTTCTTCAGTATATGCGAAACTGACCTGTAAATCAGACAAATTATTAAATTACTTCTCTACCTTTTACTATAATCATACTTTTTTTATCCCCCAAAAAGTTAAACAAAAAACAAATTTACAAGCTTTTACTATAATTCTCACTTCAATAATTCAGTATTTTTTAATTTTAAAATTATAACTTTAAAATAACTAAATATATATTTTTTCATTTATAATATATTTATAAGTACTAATAACAGTAAAAATGGTGTATAAATTAAAATTATCAAATTACTATGTAAATATTTTTTTGATATTTATTAAATTTAATATAGTCATTACTCTAACAAAACTATTGATATAAAATAAAATAAATAGTAATACTATTTCTTTTTTATAGACAAGTATAATGTAATACTATAAATTTATTAAAATACTTATATATCCGAAAATAAGTTTATTAATTTAAAATACTCATAGTGATAAATAAATAAATAAATATATATATATATATATATATATATAAGTAAAGTTATTAAAAGTGTTATATTACAATTATTTTTAATTATTATAAATTTAAAATAACTAACAAATTACCGTGTCATATTGTGTTAATTTTATTTTAAAAACATAAATTTCAATATATAAAATCTATTAATTAATTATAATGAAAATTTGTAGCTGTCATGTGTGAAAATCACTTAGTATCTGTGAAAATACACGTTCGTTGTTAGTTGTTCAGGGTGTATTTTTGTTTAAATGGAAATTTACAACATTGAATGCTTTTTCAGAAAATTAATATTATATTATATTAAATTCTTTAAAAATAAAAGAACCAAATCTAATTAAATAAATAGATAAAAGGACTTAAAAAAGTAATCCAAAACAAAACTCAACATTCTTGCTATTTAAAGCTTCTATGGCAGAAACATGTATTTGTAAATTCCAATCATGATTTTTTATTCTTTTGCACTTTAAAAGAAAAATTCATAAAATTAGGAGAAATAGTATTAAATAAAGGAAAAAGTAATTACCTTATCATTGAAAACCTTCTGTATGGTAGCATTCAAGTCACCTCTCCACTGCCATTTGGCTTTTTCATCTCCTTCCACACCAAATACATCTTTCAACTTTGGTGCTATTGCTCTTTTTTCACTGAATTTTTCCATCTTTGGGCACTCTCTTACGATCAATATTTCCAGTGATGGAAATTCAAATTCACAGTCCTTGTAACTGCAAAAGCTTACGAGTTTGTTTAACCCCACAAGTTCTATAGATATCAATTTGCTGAATACAATTTTCATCACTTTGTCTTCTTCATTTTCCTCATGGCTTACTATTTCCTTTACCTTATCACAGTTGATTACCTTCATAGTCTTAAGTCGAACCATGCTTTTGGCCGTGGAGGATGCCATTAAATTCCTTAATCCCTCACAATTTTTTACTTTCAAACATGTCAAGTAACTCAACGATACAGAAGAAGGAGCTAAAGTCTTCAATTCGTTGCATTCTTTCAAGCTCAAAAGCTCCAATCTCTGTAGAACTTGGTCCCGGTCAAATCCTATATCATTTATATCTGAGGAACGAATAATCAATTGCTTCAACTGTAATACGACTCCCAATCTGTCATGCTGCCCAATGTTTCTACTTTGCAATCTGTAATACGATGAATAATATCCGAAAGTCAATTTTAACTTTTCTAGATTTGGCATTTTGTAGAGAAAGGGGTAGAAAAGATCTGGGCACTCGATTGCTCTCAAGATAATAAGCTCTTTTAAATTGTGCATTTCGTACTTGGATAACAAATTCTGGGCTTCCAGGAAGTCAATTTCCATATACTCCAACTTCGGAAATACCTAAACATTAAAAATAAATAGTAAGAAGAATGAATTAAATGCCTACATTCAAATTTCTTTGATTTTAGGCATTTTTGTTTGCTTTGTAACTGTTTATGATTATTATGTATGGTTTTTGTTCTTCTTTGGTTGTTTGTCAATTTAAAAAACGTAAATAATGAGCTAAAATAGGAACATCATGCTTTAAAGAACTTCATATTAATGTCATGGATGTATTAATGTAAGATTTTTAAAGAAAAATGTGAGATTAGAAATCCCAAACATTGATCCTGTATGTGGAAAATAAAACACTATTAGTTAAACCTCGTTTTTAATAATGTTATAGTTTCCTTTGAAGCTATGCTATTTACTTAAAACAATTTTTATTATCATTCAGAATTTCAACTAATATTAATTAAAAACTAATAATATATATATATATATATATATATATATATATATATATATATATAATATTCTATACAAAACACTTGTGTAAATATATAGATTTGACCATAAAGCCTTCACTAAAAATTACTTATCATTTTTATACAAACTACAAACTTTTTATTATTACAATAATAGCACTAAAACTGAAAATAATAATATGAATAAAATTTAACAATAAAAATAAAATTGCAATCCTTTATTTCTTTTTAAAACTAAATAATCCTAAAACTCAATTTTTGATTTAATTTACTTTTATTTTTCTCAACTTTACACAATCGTTAATTTTATTTTGGTTCTCATTTTTCCAATTCTTTTACATATTTTTAATTATATTTCTTTTATTCTTTATAAGGCATATAATTTGATTAAACTTTACTCTGATAAAGTTGGAATAATGCTTACCACTTCAGCTGAGAAAACAAACTTTTCATCACTTGTTTCTTGTGAAAATGTTTTAAGCTTCATACACTTCCCTATGCTTAATTCCTTCAACTTTGGACACTTTATTGGATGTCTCCCCTTGTAGAATTGCCTGATGTTTTGAAGCTCATATAATCTCACATAGCTTAGTTCAGGAAACTCTAATGGATCATTGTTAGCTTCTGATGCATCTTTACTTGAAACAATTTCCACCATCCTCTCACAATGCAATATTGACATACGTTCAAGCTTTGATACATCTTTTGCCATAGAAGCTGGAAACAAATTCCTCAGTTCTTCACAATTACTTACATCTATAGTCCGAAGGTTTTTAAAATTGAGAATTCCGTGTGGATCTTTGCTCCACAATTCCTTCAATTTCGGGAGGTCTTCAAGAAGAATAACCTGCAAATTTGTGTCTATCCCACCATATTCATCTATTTCTTCATAATCAGTAACTTCAAAAATCTCTTTCACGGACTTACAATTAGAAACTTTTAAGTTAATCAAACTTTCAAACCATCCCTCCATGTGACTTGGAAAAATCTTGTCCAATTCATTACATTCTTCGATGCTTACGGAAATGAGACTACAAAAGGAATCAACACTGACTTCAGTTTGCCAAATATTTGTTAACCTCTTCATGTTGCTAAGGTGGATTTCCTCCAGCTTAGGAAAGACACAAACCTTCAGTTTAATGAAAACAAACAATTATTACAGATAAATAAAAGATAAACAAAAAAGTATTTATACCAATACATACCTTGTTTGCACTAATTCCTTCAATCTCAAAAATATTTTCCATAATACGACATCCACTTANGACGAGGCTTTTCAACCTCTTCAAACTGCTAGCCATAGATAATGAACATAGATGTGTCAATTTATCACAATCTTTCACAACTAACCTTATCAAGTTTTGAAAGTAGAAACTTGACAAGTGTTGGTCGCTCCATATCTTAGGGATGTTGAGTGAGGATAAATTCAAGTTCTGTAAGTTTGGAACTTCAACCTGGAAACGCATACACAATTAATATTTTTACAACAAATGAGCTAATTATTTAAATAAATATGAAAAATATGTAATGTCATACCAGTTCACCAAAAAGAGGAGGCGCATTGTCACTATGGCCATCTTGTTCAGTAGAAATTTCTGTGTGATCCCTATTTGTAGTTTGAGCATCTATCGAATGTGGCCAACAAGATCTCTTGACTTTGGTATTAAAAGAAGTGAGTGATGGCAATGATTGGAGTGTCAAAGTGTGTAATCTGAGAAACTTAACCTTATCACAATCCATCGGTATTTGAAGGATCTCCTTCAAAGATTCACATTCACAAACCTCAATCATTTCTAAACTAGCCAAAACTTTCTTCTTGTAAGAATTACATTCATTAATCTCACTTGATCTTGTGCTAGTAGAGATTTTAATTGCATAGAAGGAGAAGAGATTTTCCAATTGATAACACATCTTAACCTTGATGGTTTTTAATTTGGCAAATGATTCAAGTGTAATTGAACTGCCACATATCATCTTTAAGTTCATCATATTGTAGAGGCATAGAGATTCCAAATTGGGAAAAATGTTCACACTATTAGACAAACATGTTGAGTTGATATATTTGATGTCATTGTTATTTATGATGGATAAGTGTTTCAAATCCTGAAATCCGTCTATATTCAACTCGTTAACAACATTTTGAACACCTACCTTTCCCAACAACAAACTTTGTGCTGTTTTAAATAACAATTTTATGCCTTTATGGGAGTGGATATCAGTGTCGTCCTTCAGTTGCAATGCAAATACTTTGAGTTCTTCATACTTATTGGGCATTTTAAATTCTCCAATAGAAAACATTTCGAAGTCCCCAATTTCAATCTTGTAATATTTTAACCTGTCAAAGAATAAGTGATTGGGTAAAATTGAAACACACGGGATGCTTAAGTCCACCACTTTCAACTCATGTAAATTTNTTAGCTCAGAAAGAAATGCATTTTGACCTTTGCTTTCCTCTCTTTCCACNAACATTTTCATCAAGCTTTTTCCNATATATAGCTCTTCCAANCATGTCAAATTAGATATAAGATTAGGTGGAATAATCTCCAATTCAAAACAATCANTGATGTCTAGCAATNGCAACNTATCCGAGTATTGTAACTCAACNGGCAAATTTTTAAGTTGAGATCCAGAAAAACTGAGAATACTTAGGTCTTTGAACTTTCTCAATACCGATAAATTGCAANNCAAAGTGCACCGCTCCAAACAAAGCATTCTGAGGTTCAATAGGTCTTCAATTGAATAAGGTAAGCATGATAGATGAAAACCTCTCAATATTAAAACTAACAAGTTTCTCATGTTGCTAAAAAACCTCTCAGGTATTTTTAAAGATGGATTGTTAGTTTCTATTTGCAAGAATTTAAGTTGTGGACAATTTATGACTTGAGGAAACCGATATGTAATGTCACTATTGCATATAGAAATAAAAATGCATTTTTCAAGATTGGGCCAATAATCTAGTTTTCCATCTCTGATAGCAAAAACATTGTCATCCATGAGGGCATTACTTATAGCATCATCTCGAACCATATGAGGCATACTGAAATGAATATTAGGATTTTCGTATGACACCAAACTCAAGTTTTTCAACTCTTGCATCACTTCATTTATTTTTTTCCGAGCTGCACTAAGGGAAGAGACCCCTTCAAGTATACCTAATCCAAAGCAATATTTCACCAAGTCGTTAACCAGGGGTAGGTGGCCCATTTGAGCACAAAGCAAGAAAATGAACTTGTGTTCCTTATTTTCTGGAAGGTCATATTTTATTTTATTAGGAATCTCCGAAGACTCCTTCCATTTAACCAGACCTTGCTTTTTAAATTTTTCCAGTGTAGGTTCACTTTCTGACTCACTCCAGTTTTTAAATGCCATTGCAAATGTAACTATTCTCATGGGCAACCCTGCACAATAGTTTTGGATTTCTTCTTTAGGCATAGACATTTTATTACCTCCTCCAGTCACCTTCTCAAATAGCTTCAATGAATCATTGCCATCTAATTCCTTTAAACAAAAATTGGACTCAACATCAACCTCATTAGGAAATACTTTCTTATAACGTGAAGAAAGCAAAACTTTGCATCCCTTATAATCAGCAAGAAAATTTGCTTTTTTTAGCACTTTTTCGTCGGTACCCTGTGTGTTGTCGTCTTTATCTTTTTTACTTGACCTTATGCTTAACTCATTCTTCTTTCTTAAGTCATAATCATCATCAATCGGAATCCCTAACCTATTCAAGTCTAATCTTTCATGAAGGTTATCCAAGATTATAAGGATGCTCACATTTTCTATCTTTAACCATCTCCTTAGATAATCAGCTCTTACATTTTCACTTTCCCCTGTTAGTTGCAATCCTAGCACATATGCAATGTCTTCCTGAATATTAAGTGGATTGAGATTGATAGTTACATCTATTTCAGCCACCCTATCAAATAACCCCTCATATTTAGCTTTATTAGCAATTTTTTTTATTAAAGTGCTCTTACCCATCCCTTGTGATCCATGGAGTCCAATAATTTTCATATTGGGATCTTTAAGTTTTTTCATTATGTCTTCCATAATGGATTTTCTACTATTAAATTCAATGTAGCCAGAATTAGATGAAGTGAGGTCAAAAGATGTTACTTTCTCTGCATGGGAAACTTCGTCAATCTTGGGGGACTCATCTNTTAGCCTCAAAGCCTCTATTTCCATCTTCTTTGCTTGTCTGCCCAGTTTGTGCCTATAGTAAGGAAACAAATAATAGAGACCCCTTGTCTTCTTGTGACCTGCATTTTTGCTGTAGTTTTCAACACTACTCTCAAATTCACCCACTTCCACAAACCATTCTTCAACCGTACCTTCAACTATGTCACCCTTTCTTTTAGCTTCATCGTGTTGACGAACTAACCTCTCTTTTATTTCTCTTAGACGCTTAACTTTCTTCTGTAGTTCCTTAAAATTTTTCGTGTAACAAAAAATGTAAGTCACCTGCCTAATACCATGATCCCGCACAAACTCAATTGCTGGATCAAATATTTTCGACACAATTTCCATACTTCCAACCTTTTTTTCTTGTACCCTTCTCGACTACAACTCTTTGCCAACAAAACATATAGTGAAAATAGATTAGTTTAGTGACGAATAAAGAAAAATAAAGGATATTTTATTAATTAAAATTCACAAATACATTCGCATATATTCAACCAAGCAAGCACAGTTTACATAAACAAAAAAGCATGTGAATATATATATATATATATATATATATATATATATATATATATATATATATATATATATATATATATATATATATATATATTCTCTATAAAGGAAAGCTAAATACCAGCTAAGACAATTGTTAGTATTTGCTTTAAAAACTACATTGGACCCTCTGTTTTATAATTGCAACCTTACAAGAAAATTTGTATTGCATAGCACATATTGCTATCATTCAAGAGTAAATGGTTAAATTCGTCTTTGAAAATGCAAGAGACTAGTAAGTTGTTACTCTAATGAACAATACGAANATTCATGTTTTACACCAAACTTTACACCAAGATATCAAAACTAACACTTTCTCTTAAAAAAAAAAAAAACTTCTTTCTACGTAGTTAAAAGACAAATCAGTTTACATAGTTAAAGCTAATAATTAATAAATGAAAAAGTTAATTAGAATTTGAAAAAAATTAATAATTAATAATTTATTTTTGGATATGAAGAATAAGTGTTAAATTATTTTCCATCCATGATATATATATATATATATATATATATATATATATATATATATATATATATATATATATATATATATATATATATATATATATATATATATTCCAATATGACACTTTAATATGAAGCACCTCAAAGTTTTTATAATATTTTTATATTATAATTAAATCTAAGTAGTTTGACGTATTGNTTATTATTTATCTTTCTGTTTTTATTTATTAGATTGTTATTATTCTCCTAGATAAGTATTATTATAATAAGAATATATGTCCACAACATCTTCTCCTCTCATAAATGAGGAAACCATATCTAAACGAAAGGGACGATCAAATGATCATTAGGATCTTGTCACTTATCTGCAGAGTTTACGCTCAAGATCTAAGTAAAAACATTGACATCTACCATAGAGCTCAAGTAAAGCATATCCCNAACCTCACATTCTCATGATCACCACACACAACGACTATATGTCATAAAAAAATGCTCATACAACACCATAAAGATTGAGGAGCTCTGACCAACCTNAATAAGGAGGAACCATCTTGTCAGGCTCAACCATATCCATCACTAAAACAAATGCACAAGTGTTAATAATTAAACATAGTTCCTAACTAAAGCATCGCCCTTCCGCTTGATGATAATGGTGACATTGGAAGCGTGAATGCATCATCCCCTTATTCCTCACAAAACACACACAAGGTCCTTCCATGGAGAGTGCAATCCCACCACCATCAACCATGGCCACCCCTTGATTTCCTGTTCTACATTATCTACCCTNTGCTCCATATCATTCAACCTTTGATCCTTCAACCTCTGGTGGCCATAGCACCACNGCATCATGAACAACATGATCCACTTCATCTTTAACCATGTTAGAATTGCGTCGGTAATGTCCATCATCAACCACAACACAAAAATCAATGTGCACCTCCTTCATCACACTACCTATTCACGCAACTACGTNATCTGCACAACTATCAGCCAAGTCACGCTTCACCATTGTTCTTTCGAACAACCCCAAATTAAAAAATTTCATTACTATCAACCATTGTTTATCACGACCACAACCCACAGATCTGCCTCCATCAACCACCATCTGCGGAACTATCTCCCAAGTCGCGCTTCACCATGTGAAAACCAAAANNCCCTCCCATTAAATCCCTAAATCATGTCAGCTTCAAACCTCACCTATAGAAAAACTAGTTTAAATCACGAGTCATCAGAATCCACTAAAGTTCCATCCTCGTCCACTGTGAGACAACACAAAATCCCAAGTCGCAAAACCCTATCTCCAACAAATAAGAAGCAAACCAGGAAGAACCACCATTNTGCTAGGCTAGCAAACCCAAAAACACAATGAACCATGAAACGCAAATTCGCACTTTGAACCACATCAAGCAACCAAACCTCACAAAAAACTTATTCTTCAGAGAAATATGGAATTATCACATGGTAGTCCCTCATGGACAGTAAAAGGGTTACGTAATTGTGAAAGTTTCAAAGCTATTGTACTGTATGCACATACATACCGACCTCTATCAT
This sequence comes from Vigna radiata var. radiata, assembly GCF_000741045.1. Classification (NCBI taxonomy): domain Eukaryota; kingdom Viridiplantae; phylum Streptophyta; class Magnoliopsida; order Fabales; family Fabaceae; genus Vigna; species Vigna radiata. Next base: position 5,510,329 of record NC_028359.1, on the reverse strand, counting down.
GCCAAGCCGACCTCCATCAGGCCAAGCTCCTTCAGTTGACGTTTACAAGTCGANTTCCCCTNGCTAACCTCCTTCNAGCCATCCCGCTAAGGTCGACCTCCTCTAGGGCGAGCTCTTTCAACCAAGCTAAACAAGCTGAGCTTCTTTAACCGAGCTCTCCTCNCCAACCTCGTCTAGGTGGTCTTTCTTAGGTCGACCTCCTATAGTTCGAGCTTTTTCTAGTTGAGCTTATATAGTTTGAGCTTTTTCCAATNGAGCTCCTTCCAAACTAGAGAACAAAATCCACTAGTAGAGCCTGACCACCATAAATCATACTTCAACAATGAAGCCCACCCACTAGAGAACACACCTCGGCAGTAGAGCCCAATCACCAAAGAACACAATCTGACCTCAAAGCATAATTAGCACACAATAGAGCTCAACCTCACGTAACATAGTACACAACCAACAAATAATATAACCCGACAAGGAAGCATGGCCAACAATAGAAAATACAAGTCCAATAAAAAGAACATCAAGGGTAGGGGTTTCANGGCCAACCACAAAATGACTACAACAATTGTGACAAGAACTCGGTCTGCTAAAAAATCAGGTATTCAATTACAAAGCCTCAAGAACAAGGTCGTCGTCTAAAGAGCTCAACCTCAACAATTATCAAGGAGCATGCCTGAATGACCAACCGATCTAAAGAGCTCGACTAGATTAGCCATCAAGGAAGCTTGGCCAAATATAGCCATCAAGGAGNTTGGTCGAATGGTCAACCTGTCTTGAGAGCTTAGCCCCAATGGCCATCAAAGAGCTTGGCCGCCGCTAACCTATTTGAAGAGTTCGGCCATATTAGCCATCAAGAAGCTCGACTAGACAGTCTTCATGATAAAGAGCTTGGCTTTGTAGCCATCATAGAGCTTGGCCAAAACTTGTCCAGAGAGCTCNACCCTAATGGTCATCAAAGTAGCTTGGTCAAATGGTCAACTTGTCTAAAAAGCTCGTCCAAAGTAGCCATTAAGGTGCTCAGCCAACAACCTTCACGGTAAAGAGCTCAGCCTTATAGCCATCAAAAAGCTCGGTCAGATAACCAACTTACTTGAAGAGCTCGACCTTTGTAGCCATCATGGAACTCAGTCACCATGGTGCCATCGCCTAAAGAGTTTGGCCTCAATNGTCATCAAGGAGCTCAGCTTAAATGGCCATCAAGGAGCTCGACCTATATGATCATCATTTCCAAATAGATCGGTCCCAATAGCCATCAAGGAGCTCGACCCTGAGACCAAATTACCTTAAGCTAAGAGAGAGCTTAACTTTGTGGCCTAACTACTTTAAGCTTAAAGAGAGCTCGACCTTGAGGCCAAATTACCTTAAGCTTAGAGAGAGATCGACCTTGATACCACATCAAAGCTACTCTCACAAGGAAATTTTGCTTATTGTTTAGTGGCTTCATTGGGAGACTNTTCATCAAGACTATGGTTTACTTATTGTTGTTCAACATGGCGATAGAGAGCATTATTGACAATCTCTTGCATGTGCATAAACTAATCCATCTCAAAGGACTTTAAAAAAGTATTTTGAACTTAAGGGTTGCGAACTTTTATGAGTAGTCAAAGTAGAAGGAACTTCTAAAAATTGTAGTTGTATTCTAACATGATTTAGAATNTATATGGTAGAAAGAGGAATAAGGAGTGTATGTAATGTGTGGCAACAACAACATTGTTGTTTATTAAAGTGGAAGGGTTTCGTAATAAGTTTACATAGAGGCAAAAAATAATTAACTNAGATGGGTTGCAAAATGCTTGGTTTTTTGCTCACTTTAAAAAGGAATATGATGATAATGACATCCTTGTGGCATGAGATAATTTTAAAGGATGCTTAAGGTCATGCGAAAAGTTGTGATAAATGTTTGAGGATTGGAAGGAACTCAAGAAAACATGAGATGCCACTACAAGCCACTTTGGAGGTTGATGTTTCTTCTTCTTCTTCTTCCACCCCTTCTGCTGATGAGGCCATCCAGCGCTTGACACAGCTACTAGAGCAACGTGACCAGGAAAACTGTGCATTGAAAGAAGAATTTACAAACTTCAAGTCCCTGGTCATGAGAGCGCTGCCTCAAACTTCAGACACTCCTTCGACCGTCCCTCCAACCCAGTCACGACCCTTCCTGTCACCCGCCGTCCCTCAGCAGCCCACATCAATCCAGCCCACATCAGTCCAGCCCACACCAGTCCAGCCATCTATAGAGGATCAACAGGACGATGAAGATGATTCTGAAGACTATGTAGTATTTTAGTTTTATTTTGTTATTGATCATAGGTGTTAGAAAGTACTAATGTTAGTCCATTTGAATTTTAGTACATTTGAATTTTAGTACATCATGATTTTAGTACATTATCTTTGCTTAGAAATAGATGATATTGTTTTATGTTTCACATTTCATATTGAACTTTACAGATCATTTTAGTACATTATCTTTTTTCATCAATGATAATATTGGATGGTTTTCAGATGCACAAAAGGCAGCTCTGTCTGTGGTTTGAAAGTTGTATGCAGGTCTATCTGTGTTGTTGTGAACTTTGTTATGCAGGTATTTGTGGTTGGATAACAAAAACAAATATGACTTTTTTTTTTCGTACTGTTACCGAAGGCTTTACCGAAGGCTTCCGCCCTTCGGAAATTTTCGAGGGCTTCCGCCCTTCAGAAATTATCGAAGGCTTTTGACCCTCGGTAATTACCGAAGGCTTATGACCCTCGGTAATTACCGACGGCTTATAGCCCTCGGTAATTATCAAGGCTTATGGCCCTCGGTAATTACCGAAGGACAAAATTTAGCGACAAGCAAATTACCGAGGGCTTTTTAACCGTCGATAGGCCATCGATAAAGCCAATGAATTCTTGTGTAATGCGTTATTGATTCGTATTTATATATTCCTTTTCTATCAAATTCTATTATTCTTGTTTCCAATCTTAAAGCTTGCATGTAATAGGAATGTTCATCACTTTATTTTGGGGTTTCATGGATTATGGAGACGTAAGATGAAACCTAGAACTAAAACAAAAGTCTTTGTGGTCATTGATTCTAAGGATGGAAGATGATTCACATGATGTCTTAAGATCCTAGCTCTTTAATGCAGGTTTGCTTGTTAGATGAAATTTGGTAAGCACAAGAGTGAAATAGGAGAAAACTAACCTTAAAAATGTCATTTCATATTATTTATAGTCTATGCCATATCTATGTGCCTTCAATACCAAAGTCCAACCATGTAATTATGTGTAAATTTATCTTTCTGCACATGCTTGTAAATGAATGTAGTTCTATTGAGTCTATATGAGTTGTTAGTCGCACCATTCTCTAGTAATACGAGTCTCTTGAGAAAACGATACCTGGTCTTACCATGGTTTATTACTTGAGACGATTCGATGCACATGTCAAACAATCCAACGAGTTTTTGGCACCGTTACTAGGGACTCGTGTCAATACTAGACTTTTGTGAGGTTTCTAACATATGTAGAGTTGATTTTGCATATAGAACTAACTCTTTTTTTGTAAATAGATTTTCACTTTCACTTGGGCTAATTTGTGATTTTAGCCTAGTTGTGTCTAAGTGTATGCAGGGGGATGTTCACACAAGGAGGACTGGAGCCTCAAAAACATCATGACCAAGATTACACGTGAATCCCTTGATGCATTTGAGGCTACCATGTGATCTGGCAATGCTAGGTTTCCCTCATGGACTGTATGTATTATCTATCTCTTAGTGTCCTTGATTTCCTCGAGGATTCTCTTAAGATGGGCACATAGTTTGAGGCACATGTTCATTGGCCTAAGTACAGGCCTGACTCTTAGTGGGGGGAGGGAAGCTTCAATGTCTTTCGTGATGATGATGGCATAGAAGGAGTGGATGCTGAAGAATATTAGGGAGGATAGGAGAGCCCTAACACGGCATGGAGACCCTAGCCATTTGTTTGAGGGTTTCTTTCTTGTTGTTTTTGTTGTTATAGTTTCTTTTAATATGTTTTAGGTTTTATATTCACACTTTAACTTATTTTAGAACATTTTCAGGTAGTGTTTAAATTAATTTTTTTGGTTATCCTTGATTTTATGCCTTTATTTTTCTTTTGGCATTTAGAGATTTGAATCCATTACAAGATAACTTGTATATCTTGAGGAAATCATTGCAAATTTAAGTGTTAAGATTTATGGTTGTGGTTGTAAAATGATTCATTCATTATCCTGTTTGATTTTGACCTAGAGCATTGAATATTTGAGTGTGATGAAAATGTTTTAAGAGAAAGTGAGGAAGTTGTTGTTTCTATGAATTTGATTTTTGAACGATTCTTATAAATGCATACACACACTTGTTTGGAAATGAAAAAGCCCATTGTGAATCATTCATTCCAAAAAAAAAAAAGAAAAAGAAAAGAAAAGAGAAATATCACGGCTTGGAACATCTCAGTCTATAATGATAAAAAATATCATGGCTTAAGTCCCTATTGCCTACCTAGACAGTCCTGGTTAAACCTTCCATACAGTTCCCTACCACCTACCTGGTGTGGACTACTAAAGTCAAGTATCGCTTACTTGTCGCCTACTAAAACCAAGTGCCGACAACTAAAACTAAGTGTTTCCTACCAAGACTATTCGTCGTCTTCCGAGAGGTGCTGTCTATCGAGATCTAAGTGCTGCCTATAAGGACTACACACCCTCTACCGAGAGCAATGTGTCATCTACCAAAACTATGTGTCACCTACCCAGGCTAATGTTAACTACCCGGTCTGAATGCTTCTACCTAAGCATAAGTTAGTTTCTCTGAATATCTCTACCCTTCCACAAGTCGGTCTTTCTGAATGCCTCTACTCGACCACACATCAATCTTGCTTATTGCCTTTATAAGCAACAAGTCAGTCTGTTTGAATGCTTCTACTCGGCTACAAGTTGACCTGTCTGTCTGGTTTTACTCGGTCATAAATTGACCTTGTAAGTTACTATTTCTACCTCACCACAAGTCAGAGTTGTAAAAACAACGATTGACTGTCTCTACCCAAATACAAACAGACTTATATAACCACCAAGACCTGGCCATAAGTAGTTCCGTCTGACTATCAATGGGGCTAAAAAAACTAATAACATATTACTCTATATATAACTTAATAGAATCTAGATTAAACAATTAACTCATGAAGTAAATTGGCTACTAGGGTCCATCTAGACCCATATAAGTGATGACTGAATAAGTCATAACTATCCTTCAAATAATACAATAATAGAAGTAAATAGAAGTAAATAATTTATGTTCATTATTATAACATTAACTCAACATACTTAAATGTAGGAGAATATTATGTAGACATAATACTCATCTATATCGTGAAAGACAATAACAAAAGACAAAAAGGAAGATTAATTGACTAAAGTAAAGTTAAAAATATCCATAAACTTAAAGTCTCTACACAAAGTATACTAGACTTTTTAAGATCAATATTTATATAAGCTACAAAACGCACCTCTGTTATTCGAATTAGATGATCTTAAGTTGTGATTTCCTTGTGCTTGTCACTATTCCAAATCGTAACACCGAGAAACACTGCAAGAGAGTTTCTGAGAGTATACGAGAAACTGATCCACACCAGCTTCTTCGAATGAGTTAAATGATATATTTCAAGCCCTTTTCTTTGAAAACGCTTCGGCGGTGCGTGTGATCATTGAGAGGTTTCACCTGTGTTGTACTGAATTGAGGGGAAAATAATGTTTTCGTTGAGCTATGCACTTGATCTATTTATAGCAAATGCTTATGTTAATAATTAATCTAATAGGGTTCTCATTTTTATGCTAATATCTTTTAGGGTCATCATATTCAACTTGTTTAAAAAGATTTGTAGCCTTCAAAAATTACCATTATAAGTCTGATACTAAAAAGAAGAAATTAAGTATATAATATTTGCTTATGAAGTAAAAAAATTAGATTACAATTATTTGAGATAAGATGAAAAAAAGGATGAAAAACATAATTATTTCAATTATATTCACATGCTTAACCAAGATGATGCGCTTGTCATGTTCCCTTCTCTATAAGTAAAAATAATGAAGGAACTTGCTCCCCTTTCACGATAAAATTTTAATCTCAATTTTCACATGGAGGATATGTTAGAGACCTCACACTATAATTTTGAAAGGGAGGTTAATTTTGTTTTTTTATTTTTGTTATTTTAAAAACATACAGTGTAAACAAAATATGTTGCAAAAACTAAAAACAAAATACATATTTTATAATCCCTGGAAGATTTATTTAAAATTTTGTAAAAGTGATAAGAAGCAAAAAACTATACAAACCTAAATCAAAACCTAAAAGGAATTCAATTTTTTTTTTTTATTAACTTGTAGAATTAATGAATTTGTAAACTGTATGTCGAAATATGAGGAAAGTTGACCGAGCGTAAAATTTCAAACGAAAACGTTTCCTATTATAGATAAACGAAACATAGTTGGTGTCTAATGTGCTTCTCTTAGAACAAGAAATAGCAACAGAGTGATAAAGCTGAACTTGAAGTAGAAAGTGTGAAGTTTGGATGAGTGTTTGTTTACCTGAGCAGACTATGAGGGAAACTAAAGAAAGCAGGCAGAGACTCGGAAGAAAGCTTGAAAGAGAGCACTGAGAATGGATGATTGACAATACTTCACTATTCTTTCTCCTCAATTCACTTCCTTCACTTCAAAATATATACCAAATAATAATGCAGCTCAGAGTTTTGAATGAATGAGTATTTGGTTATAATAAAACATGTTGTCTTACTTAAACATTATTCAGATTATTTTATTATTTTTTACAAGACTAGTTAGTCCTTCTAAATATTCTTACACGAGGCAACGTTCCACCTACTTAATAAACTAATCAATTATTAAACGTCTAATTTATTCTATGATGGTTGTTAGTACATCTCCCATTCAACTACCCAGCCCTTCAGATACCAATAAATTGTAAAATAAACTAAGAAATCTTAAAGGAAAACACATACTGTGAAGAAGTAGTGAAAACCACATAGTTGTAAGAGAGAGCTACGAAGTGTGTAGCGTGAAGGAGAAAAATAGAGAACAAGGAGTGTGAGGGGCTAAGTTTGCCTCTATGTATGTGGGTATTCTAAGAGTATATTACGAGAGTATCTCATTAACATCATACATAATACAAAACACAAAACAGTATCCCATTACTGTGAAAGATATATCAATAATTAAAAATCTTTATATAAAGAGACTCGATATGAGAGAAATATAATTAAAATAAGTTATTGACAAATCTATAACAGTTTCTTCAACTTTCTCAATTCCCAATGAGTAATTTAAATTCATCACAGTTGTGAACAAATGTAATAATTTCCCACTGAAAAAAAAAAGTTTTAACAATCTGACATTCCGACGAAATGAAACATTTTTTTATGTGATCATACAGGAAATGGTGAGATTCATCAAAAGTATGCAACATGATAATAACCACCCACCCATGTAATTATAATTATGTTAACATATTTAACTGTCATTGGTAGGTCGGTGCAAAAGCGGAATGATTTCTTCCACTAAGGAGATTTTAAGATTTATGATCTTGTAGATGTATTGAAGAAAAAAAAATTGCTTCAAACCTTGTGTTACTATGCAGCAAAAGCCATTTCTTTCTTCAATGATAGAGATAATTCGGATTGGCCACACGGGCCAATCAGAATGCATATGAGCGGAGTATTTTAATTTGCTTGCTTGTTTCGCATATTTAGTAATATGTGGGGGCCAACCATGAGCTAGATTGCATAACCTACATTACTTTAAATTCTTAAAATCTAAAAGCACCACCACAACATATGTGTATATTTTTTTAAACAACTTATTTATTTATGTCCTTCATTCAAAAGTAATTTACATCCAAAAATAACTTTCTCATTGTTAAACAAAATTTTTAATTCTTGATAACGGAGTCAAAAACTTGTCAATGAATTGGCAAGTATAACAAATCGTATCAAGTAATATAAAATTGTAAGACCAAGTATCGTTTCCCAAGAAACTCATGGCACTAAACAGTTGTGCTTTTGCTTAACTAATTAAGATTGAAAGCAATATTTTGGGAGTTTTGAATGTAAAGTGCAGAAAAATAAACATGAATGCAATTTGAATAATTGAAACTAAACACTAGAATGAATGGATGAAGTTGATAATATGGAATGAATAGGTTGTTGGAGTTTAGATTTCACTTAATTACTTTCGTGCATGTACGAATTCATCTTCTTCATTAATGTCAATGTCACTATCTAAAGTACTTAAAACCCAATTCTTCGGCAAAGAAAACCTATCCTTAATTAGTAGGTCTCAATTCCTTGCATCCCTAACAATTAATTATGCATTACGATTAGTAGCTTAATACAACCAGAACTCATACCCCCATTCTTGAGCAATACTGCTTCTGGGAATAATTCTCAAAAACCTGAATTGTAAGATACCTTTCGATACTCATGCAAATCATACATCATGCTAATGAATGAGTTAAACAAAGCAAGTATTGAGCGAAGAAGAATTGCCCTAACAATTAATGAAAGAAGCATATATTAATAACAAGAATCAATTCAAATACAAGAGAGTTAGAGGTTACATCTTTCCCAATAACAAATGAGATTAGTTCTCCATCATCATGAAGAAAATAGGTGTACAATGGAATGGAAGAAATAGAAAAATCCTAGAAAGAGAAGAGGAGAGTTGTCACATCCCCAAATTTGTCCCTAAAGGGGTGAAAAACGTGTTTTTGTGCTCAAACCATCAAAAGATACAAACCTTAGGACATTTGGGTTTTAAATAGATCATAAAAATAACAGAAAACAAGTCCAAGCCCACGTCGTCGATGCTTAGTGCCCAGGCGTGAAATAGCGAGTACTGGCGCTCAGGGCACCCAGGCGTGCTGTGGTGCAAATTCTGGTGCTTAGCGCTCCTAAAAGAGCGCCCAAGCTTTGGACAGCAACTTCTGGCACTCAACCCCCCTAAAAGGGGTGCTCAGCTTGGACAACTTTTTCAGCACTGCATATTTTTTTCTCTTTTTCTGTAGTTATGCTCGCTCCTTGAGTTTCGACTCCTTCATACTTTGACTCCTCTTCCAAATCACTCTATTAACCTACAAAGTTAAGGGAATTTAGTAATAAAATCATTAAGTATAACCTCAATTCTCTTATTCAAAAAATTAAAGCAAAAACATGAGTTAAAGCAAGTTTCTAAGTCAAGAAGGGTGCATTTAGTATCAAAATTGAATCACTGATAATAGTATATTCAACCGTTATCACAACCCCAAACTTGAAACTTTGCTTGCGCTCAAGCAAAATGTAACTTGGCTTACATAAAATATATATACTACAATGGTCTAGTACATTAGAAAGCATTTTTCTCTAAGACAAGTAAATCACTCATGTATGCTCATCATAGAAAGATAAGTCAAGAAATAATGATGTCTTAGCCAATTAAGCTTCAATTATGGTGCCTACATAACAATGAATACACAACATATGCAAAAAGATGAGTGATCAACAACCAAGCAGAATGTTAACTTGTAATACATGGAACCATTCCTCACCAAAGATAGTATTTCACTCAAGCACTCAAAAGTATTTCACTTAAGCACTCAAAAGTGTTTCACTCAAACTCAAAGGTGTATAGTGAGGTGTCAGTGTCTCTTTCACTCTATTATCACAATGTCACATAGATCAAATTTTCCATTCATTTAAACACATTAAAACACATTCCCAAGCAAGTTATCATCATAAGGACTTTCTAAGGCTTGTAACGTGGTTGGGCTGAAAATTGGTTTTTCTGGACAACAAAATTCCTTGAGTTAAGAGAGTAAAAAAAATCCTTTCACATTAACCATAATCTCTCTTTCTCCTTTATATTTGAGAAACCATTCTCATCTTACTCCCAACTTTTCATTCATTGAGCTTTTCCTTTTTTTTCTTCATTTCTTTTCTTTTTCAATTTTGTTCAACACTTAGCTCAATGCTCTTTTTATTGTTATTTTCACAATTCTTCTTCAAATTTCATCAACAACCCCAAACTTGAACCTTTCTCCATACCATACAAATCTACTCAACTCAACTCAAGGTAAAGATTTCAAAAAGGGTTTTTTCACAAATTTAGGCTTAAGGTTCAAAGGATAGAACAAACATTGTTCTTTTGTTGGGTTCAAAAATTGCATTGGCTTATATGGCAGAAGAACAAATGGCCTTGATCATATGACACATCCAAGCAAATAGTTCAACAGAAAAACTTAGGCATAATCAACTATGATTCCAAAGCAATAGCATTCAACAATAAAACTCTGGAGCCCAACCTCTCACAGGTTAACTCAAGTTCCACAATTTAATATATATCTTGCCAAGCATATCAATCACAATTGAAACCATGCATCTGTTTTAAACAATTATGAGCAACCACTATTTGTGCTTAATAGCTAATTCAATCATTAACTCAACCATGCATTTTAAAACCATAGAGCAACAAAAGACAATATTACTCATCACAAAATAGTTCATAAACTATTGTAGAGTTATTCTTTCAACCAAGTACATAGCTTATTAAAAACAAAATAAACGAAATTCAAACAAGCATAAAAATAAAAAAAATCCTGATATTATAGCATTCGCCAGTAGATGCTATCTCTGAATCTTCTAGCATCCATCAGTAGATGCGAATCTTTCTCATTAGCACCCATTAGTAGATGTTAATCTTTCTCATCTTCATCAGCATCCATCAGTAAATGTTGTCAATGACATCCATCAATAGATGTCTAATCACATAGAATCCATCAATAGATGCTTAATCACATATCATCCTTTAGTAGATGCTATTATTCTTCATCCTTATCATGGCAACATCCATCAATAGATGTTTTCATTCGTCATCTTCATCATAACAACATTCATCAGTAAATGTTGTTATCTGAGTCCTCCTAGCATCCATTAGTAGATGATGTCATCACTGCCATCAGATACATCATGTAACCTAAAATCACTCAAGCACACAAAGCAAAATCAAATCCAACTAGTCCAACTAGATCATGACACTCCACTTAAGCTCCTTGTTATCCCTTGTGCCTCTTTAAGCTCCTTGACCTGTTATAGGAAGTAACAAGTCCAACTATACCATGACACTCCACTTAAGCCTCCAAAATCAATTCCTATGTGAAAGTCCATTATGGTAACTTTTGAAACTTTTTTATCATGGTAAACTCATCTTGAAAGCTTCTCCTATGACAAATGTACCTCTAAAACCTCAACATATGTACCATCTTGTATTACTAAACACAAGAATTAAAACTACGCAAATAAGACTTGACTACAAAAATGTATCTAAACAAAATTAAGTAACTGCAAATGAAAGCTAGAGGCTTTTAGTCTTTTCTAATCTCTTTTAAGTTCAGCACAAGTGTATTTTAATCTCTCTCTAGCTTCTCCCACAATTGCTATAACATTTGAAGCTCAATTGCAAACCAACCATTGGTCAACTCTCTTGTCAATGACATCCCCACACTTGAACTCAACAGTGGTCCATTGCATGACCTAATTCACCCCACAGCTCTATGACAAGGTCTAGACAAGGTTTTATAGGCCAAAGGTTTTCAATGAACTATAATTCAGAATAAAAGGGTCAAACAAGACCAATAAGTGCTAAGGAAAAACTTTTCAACTAGATACCCTATCTATTTAAAAGCTTAGCTAGCAAAATTGGAAATGTATAAATCTGGAAAATTGAGTCAAAAATAGAGACAAAATCTATTAACAAAACCTCAAAAACTCTTCTTAAGAGGTCAAAATTGAAAATTGTACTAAACTATCCTAAGAAACTGTAAATAAACTATGCCAACAAGTTTAAAATGGTAAATTCTAGCTAAGAAACAACTCAAACTACAAAAACTACATAAAACTCAAAATATGACTACCTAGAAACTAAAATGAGCAACTAGAATAGGCTAAAAATGCCTAAATTGAAAACTACTCATAGTAATTGAAAATGCTAGGTAACTATGTAAACAACTTTTAAATGATACTAAACTAGCCTAAAATTGAAACTGCATTAAACTAAAGAATAAAAATGTAAACACAAACACACAGGGTTCTAAAATTCTTAATCCTCATTCTCCTCTTTCTTCTTCTTGCTCTAAACTTTAGTAGATAGCTCAAGGTCTGATGTTCTATAAAAATGGTTAATGGTGTTCTCTTCATAAGGATGTTGTTGACTTGGCTAAAAAGGATCTTGAAGTCAAGAAGGTAGTTGTGGAGTGAATAGTCGAAATCAATGGAATAAATCAGTCCAAATTGAGTGGGTGTAGTGGAGAGTCCAATGTTAAGGATATTCAAATTGATACTAAACAAGACATAGGTTTATATGCTTATACTGAATCAATATATGAAAAATTTGTACCAAAGATGTTTCTCATATGTAGGGTTTAATGTAGTCTTTATAGTTCTGATTGTCTGGATATGGATTACATATTATTGTTTTGTGCAAGTCTAATTATGTGAATGTGGGGTAGTCAAACAATACAAATTCCATGGGACTTTCTCACGACCTTACCGATAGACATACCGACGATCGTCGATAATTACCGAAAGGCTCGTTTGTTGGTAATTATCAAAGAATATGTTCGTCAGTAATTACTGACAATCAATATTCGTCGATAATGGTTACCGATTGTAAATTACCGACAAATCTTTGATTGTCGGTAAATTGTCAGAAAATATAAATTACAGACATAATTTGATTGTTTTCGATGGATTATGTCCGTCAATAATTTCAATTTTTTTTAGTATAATAAGACATAGAAAACCTGAAGTTCAAATAGAGAGCATCATGTTTTCATGAGAGTTTACTTTACCACACCATGACGACAACTAAAGCAGCGAGAGACTCTTAACAAAGCTTGAAAGAACAGTCAAAACAGAAGAAAATAAAGGAAAAAGTTCTTTTAACAACACTTTTTTTGACAGTTTTTTAACAACACATACGTAACAACTTGTGATTGGTCCATTTCAAATATTTTTTTAAACATAAATTCAAATAGACCAATAAAGTGATGACACATACCTTGTTATCAAAATATTATTAAAAAAGTTATCAAAATATCATGATCCGAAAATAAAATAAATACTTCAATATCCTTCTTCCTCCAATCAGTCCCTTCACTTTAAAATATATCAAAAGAAAAGAAAAGGTATTTGGCAAAGGCCGGTAATATCACGTATTACACAACACTTTTAGTGTTCACATGCTATAGTCTCTAAAAGCCAACAAATAATGCTTTAAATTTGTAATCATTACTGTCATTGTTTATATTTTATTACATGTGAAAGGTAACGCGGAGAGAATATCTTTTGGATTATATAAAAACATGTAGTCCATAAAGATTAGATAGATATCTATCAGGATCTTCTGTTCACTTTATTTTATGACTCATTACAACACTTCCCAAGTCGTTTTAAAATATTGGTGCACATTCCACCCACTCAACAAAGTAATCAATCATTAAACGTCTAATTTATTCTAAAATCCTTGTTATTGCATCATACATTAACCAACCCACTCCTTCAAACACTAATTAACATGAAAAAAGAAAACCAACAACAACAGACATTTCATTATAACATGATAATATGGTAAAAGGTAGTGTTCCATAAAATATATATCAATAATTAAAATAAATACAAAATTATTACATTTTACTCATATATATCTATATCTCTCTCTCTCTCTCTCTCTCTCTCTCTCTCTCTCTATATATATATATATATATATATATATATATATATATATATATATATATGAAAACAGACGGTAATCTTCTTAAAAATGTTATTTATTACGAAGGAGTCATAATCTTTAAATTATTGAGAAAGATTAGAAAGCGGTTAACTTAAAATCATCATCTATTGCTCTATAGGAGATGATTTCTCTATATACTCGGTCATCCAAAGTTCGAAAAAAAAAACAGAAATCATTGTCTATATAGTTATAGACGACAATTTTAATTTATATCGTCTAATATTCAACGAGTATGTATTTTCTCTATTTTTTTTTTGTCCCCCGTGAAATGCAATGTTAGCTTCCGTCACTATTGCATAGTAATTTTAACTTAATACTCTTCTCATTTCACTGCGTAGGTCTAGGAAACTTACAAGTTAATGTTTTTAGGCATTATGCAAAATGTGGCTACTTCAAGAAAATTTTATATTTGTAATATTATGAATACCAACCGATTTTAAACTTATGTTAAAGTTGTAATACTTCATCAAATTCAACACTCAGTACAACAGTATTGGATATTAATTATCATTAAATATCACCTCTAACTCCCTCAAACCAACTCTAACTCAATACAAACTTAAATATATAAAGAATTAAGTGGATCAAATCCACTCTAAATGAGTGCAAATTAATCAAATAAAAAAAAAATATTAGATATTGTATGAGTCAAAACTAGTGTTATCATAGCAGGTCACCAAGTCCGACTTGATCACTTAGTGAGTCAATCCAACCCAACTCATTTATTAACGAGTTAGAAAAATTCGAACTCGCCTTGACCTACCACAGGTTGGTGGATAAATAGGTTGGCTCATTGACTCACTTAAGTACAATTTTTTTAAATAAAAAAAATTACAAACTTTTTGTAATTCAAATCTAAACAAATTACACTCCCAAAATGAATATATACAATATGGGGTGTTTAATTAATTTTAAAAATAGAGAACTTAAATTAATTTTTCAAGCAAAAAATAATAATAAATACTTTTTTATAAAATTAAAATTAAATTTTAATAAAATAAAATTAGGTAGGTGAGTCAATTCGGTCCACCACGAGTTCAACCCGAATAAGCCTAGTTTAAATGAGTAAATTGACACACAAAAAAAAAATATAACTTTTTCAAACCCAACCCGACTCGAACCCATGATGGATCGGATTGGCCCGCAAATTAATCAATTTTAACAGCTCTGGTCAAAATCGGTGCTACAAAATGAATTTTTATTATTATAAATGTTGGTACCGAAATAAGTAAAAGAAATAAAAAAAAAAAAATATTAATGAAAGAGTGTGTTAGCTCACTTTAATTGAATACAAATTAATGAAAAGTAATAATATTGAACATAAGTTAAATCACGCTATAAAATAACTTTTTATTAATATAAACGCTGAATACAAAAAATAAATAAAAACTAAAAATATTAATTAAAGAGTTGTCACCACTTTAAATAGACACAATTTAATAAGAATTAATAATATCAAACATTATGTAGATTAAGTCTACACTACAAATATAAGTGTTGGTCTAATCGATTTTAAGTAGAATAAATAAATAAATAAATAAAAATTTAATGAAAGAGTTTATAACAAGATCCCTCTAACCAAACACAAATAAAAAATAATAATATTAAACATCATGTTGATCAAGCCTATATTACAAAATTAAGCATCTTTCTAATCCGTTCTAAATAGAGAAAATAAATAAACAATAAAAATATTAATGAAAAAGTGAGCCAAACCTATTCTATATGGATGTAACTTAATAAAAACAATAATATCATGAGCTACGTCAATACTACAAAATAATTTTTTTTATTATGAATTTTTCTAAAAGAAAATAAAATTAATATCAGTTAAACTAACACTATCTCTAATATAAATTTTTTAAAATAAATATACAGCATTAACTAATACCAAGGCTAGCTTTAATTATTAATTAATACAAAATTATATAAGCATTGATCAAATAGATGCCATACTAAAGTCGATCTTTCAAGCGATACAAAACGTATCCAGAGGGTTGAAGGATGGGCTTTCGGCCTACACGACACAGACACTCTTTTACCGTTGATTTGTTATTAGGGTCACCAATGAAGCATTGTCTTGTAATGAATGTAAACAACTTTCAGTTGTCTATATTTATGTCCACTTACACAATATGTAAAATGTGGCAGACAATGTGAATATTATGCACAATAAAAATATTATAAAAAATTAATCCTAAAAAAAATAACATTGTGAATATTATGCACGATAAAAATTATAAAAAATTATTTAATGTATCAATAAATTATATTGAAAAATAAAAAAATTTAATTTCTGAGAAGATAAATAATTGGGTTGCGCTTGTCATATTCCGCTTCTTTATGAGTAAGAAAGAAAAAGTGAGTTAAAAATTGGTAAAACTTACCATGTAAATTTTTCATATTATCATTTGATTATGGCTAATTATATATACAATAAAATATTGTTAAAATTGATAATTATTTAGACATTTTTACTGATATAATACACGAGAATTACTTGTTCTACATGTAATAGACAAGTGAATCACAGACAAAAATAAAATAAAAAGTCCTAGCCACGTAAAAAGTATAGAAACAAATCCAAAACTGTCCAGATAAATCAATTTTATTTTTTAGTTATAATTGATTTTATTATATCGGTTTTAGATTTTTCTAAAAAGAAGGGACTCAAATGAGGTTTGTAATTTATTTTAGAATTAACATTCAACGAAAAGTATGTTTCCTTGATTATGGAGGGATATTGCGAATTTCTAAATCAGAGTGTTAGTTAGGAAAATATTGCTTGATTATGTAGGAAAATATACATTTTGATCATAGGTAGATCCTAACAAGTAAAAGTTAATGCTAAATTGCTAATTATTTAGTGTGTTCAATTTGCATTGTGTAGTAGACTCTAAAATTTTGTTATAATATATTGCAAAATATGAAAACGTTGCTTTGCAACGTTAATATTTGCCAACGTTAACTTTCTTAACTTACAACCTTTATATTTTTTAATTGGCAAACATTAATGTTAAATTATTTTAATTGCTGCAACCTTAAAAATCTTTATGATTTTTAATTTCTTTTATTTAATTGATTCCTCCCTAGTTTTATAAATAGAAAATTTTTTCTCCATTTCAAGACACACTAAAAACTTATTTTCTTGTATTCTTTTTCTCTTCTAAAAATATTCTGGGTTTGTTTTTATACTCTTTAAAGAAATCGTTGCTAGTTCTGAGCCTCAACTGAGAAGTTCTGGTTGTATATTGAGGACTTGCACAACACACTGCGGAAAGTCCTTAAGGACAGTGACCGTCTCATAAAATACTATTTTGTCAGTTTTTTACAACAAATTTTATATGCTAATTTTTAAATTAATTTTAAAGTAAAGCATATTAGTTCACTACAACCAATGCCAAATATATTTTTATTTTAAAATTGATTTAATTCAGAGTTGATTTTATAATTTTAAAATTATAAAATCAGACTTACATATTCTCTCCCGAAACAAAATGTATATTATTTTTTTATTGCCAAAGTAAATTGTGAACCATTTTGTTTTAATTCATAATCAAAACTAAAAGTTTTTTTTTTTATCTTATATTAATATGCATTAGTAGCGAAATCGTTACTGATTATAAAAACAATCAATATCATATTTCTTTTCTACACTAGTGGAATATATATAGAAGTTAATTTTATGCATAATAAGACTAAAAACAAAAATAATAATTCAAAGAATGAATAACTACCCTTTGTTTTTTTTTTATGCCTGTGTTATTGAACTTTCTTAATTAATTGAATTATATTTACAAGGAAGAAAAATAATATCCTAGTTAGAGATTCTCTCCCGAAAGAAAATGTATATTATTTTTTATTCGTAGAAAAAAACCTGCACATGAACACAGTCAATGTGGTCACCTTGAAACATTCACTAATTAAGAATTATTTTTAATTAAGAAATATGAAATATTTACTAATTTTATTAAGAATTATTTTTAATTAAGAAAACTCAGTTGACTATATCTATAAAATAACTTCTCTACCGATTCCCCTTTTCTATTTTAGATTACATCACTTCAAGAGCTTCTTAACAAGTTAAGATTTGAGATTTATAATTTTGTTTAGTTATCGGAACAAAAAATTTGTAATTTATTATTATTTTAAACATTTTTGTTTTTTCCTTTGATCTTCATGAATAGTTTTTATATAAAAATTGAGTTTTTGGTAAAAATAAAACAATTCTATCTCCAGCTATCAATAGAATTCAGTTGATTGTGAATACCATGAAAGCAGTACCTATCACATTTAACATTTCACTCCCATGTCAGATATCTTCATCACAAACCTTTGTTACTTTTATTTTTTTATTCAACATTATTCAAAAAAATTCATCATAATTTTTAATTAAACTTGTAAATCAATACAATTGGAAATTTAAATTGTAGAAATAGTGTGTAGATTTTAATTAGATAGAGAAATTTGTAATGATTAAAATTACATTGATATATCTTTGGTGTCACCTACACTACACTTGTTGGCTACTCCTATATAGTAGTTAAAAAAAAAGGAAGAACAATCAAATTATGACTATTATTTTTAAGAATTGTTTAAAAAGTCGTAGGTACACACACATTATATTATATTGTATTATAAATATATATATATATATATATATAAATATATATATATATATATATATATATATATATATATATATATATATATATATATATATATATGAGATTTGTTAACCCGGGTACGCCTGTTTTTCAATTGGTACGTTTTAACAATGTATTATGAATAGTAGAAAAAATTCTAAGTTTTAAAGTCAAGGTATTTAAATAATTTTCATTCTCACAACTAAAAAAAGAAAAAAGAAACCCAAACTCTTACTTACCTCCCTCATTCTTCTCAATCCTTCCTCTTTTATCTCTCTCATTCCAACATTTTCTATATCATCCTATAACATAGATTCAACTGAAAAACAAACTCATATATATATATATATATATATATTATTTCTAAAATATTTAAATAAATTATAATAATTTTGCAGCATGCTTAATTATATGTCATAGATATGACAAATTCAATGAGTTTTTCAGCTGCAAGATGTGCCCACTGTCATCAACATTATTAGAAGTTTGACAGCAGAAGATCCCCTTCAAAAAGGAACCATGGTACACTACAAGCTTCTATACATTTGGCACCAGTTGTAGAAATTCTAGAAATACATTTAGCACAGAATAAGAACTTTTAACTTGGGAAAGTAGTTACCCTGAAATTCTCCATCCACAATCATCTTCAATTCATTTAAAATTTGTCTTTGATTTAAAATCCAATTTAATTTTCGTAAAATTGGAAATTCTTTGCACTGTCAACTTTTTCAGTAAGAAAATATTACTTGCTTCCTCAATTTAAGCATTTTATAAAAAGATCTCTAACTATTTTTTAATTTTTTTTTATTTTGTGATTATTATTGAATTCTATAACTTTTAAAACCATCATAAACTTTCATTTTTTATTAGTTTTAAGAGACGAAATCCTTTTTTTAGTTTAGGAATAGAACTCAGTAGATGTTATTTTGAAATTCAACCCCAGCTTGATTGATTGAGACTAAATTAACGGACAAGGATGCAAATTACATATTTACTTAATTTTAATTTTAATTTAATTTTCTATCACATGAAATTTTAAATTATGTTTGATTAACGGTCCTAGAAGCGTTTTTATATTTATTCTTATTTTTCTTAAAATATTTACTATGTTTTCTTTCTTATATAATATAAGATATGATTTTATTGTTTCACTCTTAACTTTATTATTTTAAATATTTTATATAGAAAAATATTAGCATTTTTAATATTTTACCATATAAAATATTTTAAACAAACTTTTCTTTTAAAAATTCTCACAAACGAAACAATAAAAATAAATAAATTTCTACATAATGGTTGATGAAGAAATGAAGTCTAAAATCTTTTCTTGTAAAAGACAGTGTGAGCAATTTGTTTCTTTTATTTGGTACATTTCATTACTTTGCATATTTTTTATATAAAAAAATTATGTAAATTTAACTTTCGAATATTATTTTTATTATCTTCGGAACACTTCCTCGAAGGAAAACATAAAGTAAAATTGATACAATAAAAACAGCTTAGCCAATGATACAAAACCTGCAGCTGCACGAATATTAACTTTTCATGCTCACTTCCTCCCCGAGACTATCTCTTAATTCATTTTCACCTTTTTATTTCCATTCCTTTCAGTTGATTTCAAAGATTTCTAACAAAGGACTCAGTTCAAGAGTTCTCTCACCCAATGAAAACCCCTTTCCGAAAGGACTTCAAGTGTAATTCTTTCAGCTGTAAGAGGTGTCCCTTCAAGAAACCATAACACACCACAAGGTTCTCCACATTTCACCACAAGAGGTGTTCCATAAATTCCAGAAATACAACTCAATATGAAAGCACAGAGTAATATCTTCATTTCATTTTCTAAGTTCTTAGCTACAGATAGAAAGCAATGACGAAGTAAAAGCAGGCTAAGTGTTGCTCAGCTCCAATAAAGTATTATGATCAAACCTGAGATATAAATAAAATTAACAACATATGAAAACAAGCACACTTTTTTTTTTTCGGCATAAGCACTTACAGTCAATATTTAGTGACAGTTCATGACTGTTCATCATTCTTAATCCCACATTACATAATATAAATAATATAATGTATTTCATCTTCAACGAGCTAGAACAAACACATTTTTTTTTTTATTTTGAAAAAAAATCACACAAAAATAGTAAAATAGAGATAGATTCATCTTCATGCACTCTTTAATTATGCCTTCCATCTCCTCTTAGTTACTGCAATATTGTAGTCGGCAACTCAGATTCAACCTATACAATGTACAAGAACAATTACTATACTTTCATAAAAGTTATTAAGAAAAGAATATGAATTTAATTACAAAGGAAGTAAAAGTAGCATTATATATAGAGAATATCATTCTATCATAAGTCTCAACTAAAACATCCATTTAAATAGAAATCAATATAATATTAAATTAAACTAAAAAAAATTGCTTACATACTCAGTCATAATCATCATGTAATGCTGTGAAAAACTGCTTCTTATTGATCACCACCTGCATATGCATAGAGAAAATGATAGTATAACTCATAACTCACCATAAAAAAAGTAACAATTTAGTAGCATTAGATAATATTTGATGTACCATATTCACTATCTGTGCTATTGGAGAACTGAAATGATGGCACCAGAAGCATCTGGAGCCTATTTAAAACAAAAGAATATGTGCAAGTTAATTTTAAGCACGATGCAACTAAAAAACACATTACACTAAAAATAATGTCTGAAAATATTGTTATACAGGAACCTATAATTCCTGGACAATATCATCTATCATTCTCTATAAAGAAACATTTAGACGTAAAAGTGTAGGTACCACCTTTGCAGTAGTTTTGAGCACAGCAGAATTGAGATCGGTTTCTTTCTGGGGTCTCTCATATTCTGAACAATACCATTTTGTGGGATGATTTATTTTGTTTACTGCACTGAAAGTTTTCATAGAGTTGCACTTGATGACATATACTTCCTCCAAGGAGGGAAAACTAAAAGTTAAATTGCCAGAATAAAAGCACCGTAGCTTATCTAACTTTTCAAGATACAAATCCTCGAGCTGCTTAAATATTATTTCTTCGTCCTCGTCAGATTCTTTCCCCTCCTTCGACACTACCTCTTCAATTGCTTTACATTCTTTTATCTTCATCGTTTTTAGTTTAGCCAAACTTTTCGCTGTCGAAGATGTGAACAAATATGGCAGACTATTGCAACTTTCTACCTTCAAATAACTGAGCCGAGGAAACATTATCGTATTCTCATCTAATTCATCCCCCTCCTTAGATTCATCTGCAACAATTGCCATCAATCCCTCACAGTCTTCCACTATTAGATCTTCAAGTTCCACAAGACTTTTGGCTGCTGATGCGGGAAACACACTTTTAAGGCCTTTACATTCCTTGACATGTATTTCTTCTAGATGTTGCATGCATAAAATTCTATGAGGATCTTCATTCCAAACATCCTCCAGATTTGGCAACTTGGATAAAACCAATTTCTTGAGAGGAAAAGTAATTGATGTGTCTTTTGTTGTACATTTGAAATCAAATATGGTTTTGACAGAATCACAGTTTCCAACTTCCAATGTTTTCAATCTAGGTAATAAAGGAAGTAAATGGAAGGGCAGCACTGCATCTGACAAAAATCGACAGTCATTCACAGTCAATTTGGTCAACTCAGTGAAACAGAGGTTGGGGATATGTAGTGAGCCATTCCATATCTCTTGTAGTCCTGGCCTACTTTCTAGATCAAGTTCCTCAAGCTCTGAACTCTGCACGTGCAAAACAATAAATAAAAATATGAAACTAATTATTTACAAGAGTCAATGATATCCTTTAAATTATTACTCTACAAATATGAAATACTCACTATTTTTATCATTATTTTTTATTACGAAAAGAAATCCACTTTACTATATTTAAAAGAAATTTTCTACTGAATCTCGTTTTGTAATTCACATTACTTCTCCTAACGACTTGCAAAACCAAGTTAAGAATTGAGATTTATAATTTTATTTAGTTATCATAAAGTTAAATATTTTTGTTGAACCGTTACGGTATATTTGAGGCGTGTAAATAAATAAATAAAAATTGTTGTTATGAATAATAAAATTTATAATTATTTTAAACAATGTTCTTTTTTTTTCTTCTTCATATTTATTATTTTTAAGTACAAATAATATATATCACGAACTCTTTATTATTTATATTTTGTTTATTTTGAAATATTTTAGTATAGTACTTTTAATTTTTTTCACATAAATTTCGTTATAATATTAATTAAATTTGTAAATAAATATTATAATTTTGAGTTCAAATTATGGACCCAGTTTGAATCAGAAGTTATAGAAAAAATTGTAATAATCAAAATCCATCTATCTTTTTTTTTTTTTTTGTGATTTAGTTTTGCAGTAGGCAACTCTTAGTAGTTAAAAATATATGAAAAGTATAATTCTATTATGAATATTATTTTGATGAATTTTTACCCAAGTCGTACCTAAGGTTATATATATATATTTTTACCCAAGTCGTCCTATTGACAATTCCTCCAACAATGGAAAACTTAAACTCCCTTTGTAAAACCTTCGGAGATTTTTCATATCTATAAGACTCAGACAATTGAGCTTCGGAAATATTATTTCATCGTCATCTGATTCCTCCCCTTCATTAGACACTATTTCTTCAATTGATTCACACTTTTCTATTTCCATTCTTTGAAGTTCAGCCAAACTTTTGGCTGTCGAAGATGTGAACAAATATGACAAGTTATCGCAATTTTCCACTTTTAAACATATCAGATTTGAAAAAGACACTCTGCATGTTACCAAGTTTTTTAAATTGGAACACGCAATGACTTCAAAGGTTTCTAGATTTCTGACAAAGGGTTCAGTCCATGAGTTTTCTAAGCCAATGGAAACCAACTCTTGAAGGGACTCCAAACGTAATTCTTTTAATTGTAAAAGCATTTCACTATTATTCGGTCTTTGATAGCAGAAAATCACTTTGAAGGAACTGCCACACACCACAAGCTTCATTACATTTGGCAACTCTTGTAGAAACCCATTCTCCGGATATTCATCACACTTCTTATCAAAGCACAGACCGAGAACTTTTAGCTTGTTTAAAAGGTTTCTCTGAAATTTCCCATCGACAATCATCTTCAATTCATTTTCACTCACGGTCAGATGTTCTAAGTTCGATGTAATTATCTACAAAGAAAAACCAATAACGAAGTGAAAGCAGTTAGCACAGTCATATATATTCGTCTCTCTATATAAAATTGAAACCGTAAATTTTTATGCTAAAATAAGTCTGATAATTAGTAAAAAAAAAACTAAACAAATCAATATAAAATAAAAATAGGTGTGAACTAGTCAATTTGAAAGAAAAAACGTTTATTTTAAAAACTCTAAAAAAGATGAACAAGCCAGGCCGGGTAGCTGTTAATAAGGCCATACCGTATGCACTTGCAACAATTTCGAGTTTAAAATTTTAGATGAAAAATTTGATAAATGAGATGAGAGACTTTCGATGATTGGTAGGAGATTTAAGCAATATTTGATGCATGATAATTTCAATGGAAGTACAAGAATATATGTACTATTATGCTGTTGGATCATGAATGCAATGTATACGAATATGCTTGAACTTGGGCAAATCACAGGGGAATGTAACCTTAGGATTTGTTTGTTCTGGATGAGCTGGATTAGGCTCTGTAACAATTTCAGCAGGATCTTCATTCCAATCAGTTTCAAGATTTGGCAGCTTCAATAAAACTAATTTCTTCATAGGAAAAGTGAATGTATCTTGTGAAGATTTGACATCAAATATGGTTTTAACAGAATCACAGTTTCGAACTTCCAATGTTTGCAATTGAGGTAACAAAGGAAGCACATGGAAGGGGATTACATATGATAAAAGTTGGCACCCATCCACAACCAAGGTTTTCAAGTTACTGAAACAGAAGTCGTTCATTTGCCGTGAAAGACGCCATATCTCGTTTAGGTCTGACCTATCTTTGAACTCAACACTGGATCTCCTTCCAATCTTGCGAAATCAGCACAAATCAACCAATAAATAAAAATATGAAATTAATCTTTTACATGGATAACAATAATTCAGATTTTTTTAATATACTTTTGCTAGAAACCACCAATTATAACTAATTTTTCAGAAATGCAATGATCAATTTTAATGTCTTTTCTTTTCAAATTGTAGAACTTTTTAAATGTTATTAGAATTAACCTTTTTTTATGTTGGTTTTAGATTCTTAAATTATTTTTTTTTCTTAAAACATTTAATACGTTATCTTTTAACATTTATATAAGATATGACTTTATTATTTTTATTTTTTACATTAGATAATGATAGATCGTTTTTAATATTTTCCTAAATAAGATATAGTGGCAATAATAACAAGTAATTGTTGTTAAACTTTTGTATTTTAGACATGCATGAGATATATTATATCGAAAAACTTCTCATTTCCTCTTTAGAATAAAAATATAACACAATTTAAAATTAAAGAAAACACAAGTTTATTTAACAAGATTTTAAGATATATAAATGCTAGTTAAATTATTTAAGTTTTCAACTTTTATCTTTTATATCATACACTGCACAAGAAAATCTCCAAATAATAACTAATTTTAGTCACAAAAAAAATTAGTCATTATAGTAAATAACTTAGATATCAATTTATAAATTAAAAATTATTAATAATTGAAATAGTTTCTAAATTGGTCACTATAATAAATTGGTCACTAACATTAATTGTCAAGATTTTGGTTATCAAAAAATTGTTTCTAAATTGTACTTAGACTAATTTCTCTAAAACATTTGTATAACTAAGAATGGTAGAAGTATAATTTCTCTAAAACATTTTAATAACATCACAATAATCGAAACCTTATTAGTGATTTTTTTACCTTATTTAAGAAAACAAAAATAATTAAACATAGTATTTATTTTTGGGAGTTATTAGAATTTATCTGCATAAACTTCTCTGCAAATTTTTTAACATGAAACATATATTATTTTCTTTGTAACAAGTTTGACGACGAGGCACTATAGGTAAAGTCATAAATTTATAATATCAATATTGACCTATCCTAATTAAAAAAGTTGCTTTTCTTTTGCAGATAACTGCTAGCAAGTACTATACATAATTTCCATAATAAGTAACCATCGGACTTGGTCATCCAAAGCAGTTTTGATAAGGAATGCATTCTTTTATATATCAAAGATAACATCCAATTAATTTTAAGAATGTTAAATATATAAAGAAAACTCGACGTTTAAATACTTTACATTTAGGTATAAAACTAACCGGGGAGAGAGAATTCATAGATAAGAAAATATTTCATTTGTGAGTTGAATGTTTTGCAAGACGCATTTTGTACATTGTTTTTTCAAATAAAAGGTCTAAAGGAAAGGTAGATACACTTGATTAAACCTTTATTAAAATTTTATGTCCCTCATTTCTACCAGAATGTTGAATAAATAAACACGTACCTTGCTCATAAATTCCTTCCACAGAGTAGAGCTAAGATCAATTTCCAATGCAGTGTTTGACCATTCAAGTTTTACTTCAGACAACTTACTTGCTTCCAGGGTACCTGGACATAAACTTACCATGTCGTCGCACTCTGTTATTGATAATTCCTCCAACAACGGAAAACTTAAACTCCCTTTGTAAAACCTTCGGAGATTTTCCAGATATTTAAGACTCAAACAATTGAGCTTCGGAAATATTATTTCATCCTCGTCTGATTCTTCCCCTTCTTTAGACACTATTTCTTCAATTGATTTACAATTTTCTATATCCATTCTTTGGAGTTTAGCCAAACTTTTGGCGGTTGAAGATGTGAACAAATATGACAAGCTATCGCAATTTTCAACTTTTAAACATATCAGATTCGAGAAAGACACTCTGCATGTTACCAAGTTTTTTAAATTGGAACAGCTGATCACTTCAAAGGTTTCGAGATTTCTGATAAAGGGCTCAGTCGAAGAGTTCTCTAACCCAAGGGAAACCAACTCCTGAAGGGACTCCAAGCGTAATTCTTTCAATCGTAAATGAAGTCCACTATAATCGTAAATGAAGTCCACAAGCTTCTCTATATTGGGAACCTGTTTTAGAATTTCATACCCAAATGCATCAATAATCAAGCAGAGAGTATGAACTTTTAAGTTGTCTAAGAAGTTTCTCCGAAATTCTCCATGCAAAATCATCTCTACTCCATTATTCCCCAGTGACAACCACTTTAACTGAGAAAAAACACAAGCAAAAGCAGGTTATGGCAATTAGCAATCCATCTCTTTTATACACAAGACATAAATAACCTTGCATGCTCAAAGATTCCTGAAAAGTAATAATCTGAGACAAATTAACTACGTGATGCTACAAGAAAATACGACACTTGCAGCAAAGTGTAAGGCACATGCTGAATGATATCAACTCTGTTTTGTCATGATAACATCTCGTTTATATAAAAGAAAATGATTCTTTGACACTACAATCATCACTTGACGATTAGGTAATATACTTATAAAAACAGTGCATTTTTGTCAAAAGTATTATAAAAAATATTTGCTTCAAGCAGAGAGTACATGTGGTGTCTCCACTAATCTAATCAATGGTGTATATGTGGGTGGGTCATGTGAATTAGATATGTTATGGGATGGGTAGTTTCTTCTGCATCGGTAGCGGCTATGTTTTTCATGTTATGAGGAAGTTTATTTTTTACTTTATGGGTAGTGACTATATATGTTTACCATTTTTGTTTGGTGTAGATCTATTATCAGGGTCATAATCCAAAGACACTGACATTTGGTGGATGACAGAAAATACTGTAGAATAAACTATAAATGGCCCCACACTTTTTAACAAAAGATGTGGACAGGAGTAGGGTTGTTTTCCTATCATGGAGCTACTTTTACTCCTTCCAAGAAAGTGGTGTTTGGACTTGATTGTGGTGGTATTATAATTATGTTCGTAGTAATCTGTGATTTTGAGTGTGATGGTTGATTATTATAAATCTAGAGAGGAAGAGCCACGGAAAATGTAAGTGGTGATAGCACACACGGTGCAGGAGAAAAGCAGAGAGCACACATCCAGAAGAATAAAAATGAAGAGAGGAGAGGGGTTGCGGTTTTACATTGTTATGAGTTTCTTGTGTTTGTATATTTCCAAAAAAGTAATTGTTTTCAATAATAGAAATTGTTTCGGTTGCAAAGTCGAATCAATTCAAACACCTCCACAATTTATCCTTCAATGTCGTCCGATCTCGTTCTTTGGTCTCCTTATTCGCTCTCCTGCCTAGAGGTGCATCCATGAAAGGTTCTCCGATGTTTAAGTCAGTAAACAATTCATTCGTAGATATTGGATCAGTAATAAATGCGTAGTAAATGTGAACCACCTACTTCTTACCTGTGACATGTATTTATAGTTTTCACCATGGACCTGGGATTAGCGAAATCTTAATCACGGTCCAATTTCGGCCCAATGGCTTTAATCACTTCTTACCTTAAACCTTTTGTAAACATGATTACCGCTGGTTCTGACCAATCATTTGTCTTAGGTTGTCCGGTCAAGGGTCTTTACGAGGCGGTTCTATGGTCGTCTGACCCTTCTAAAATTGGGACGACTCAAAAGTTAGCATGTGAGACGCACAAATCAAGATGATCTTGTGGCTGCCCGACCCATCTCGTACACAAGTACCCCAAACCCTAAGCAACATAGTTGATGTAGGGTTTTAAGCTATCTCTGGTTCTATGACGACTTCATTAATGACTTCGTCATTGCCCGACTATATTGGAATGGGGTTTGGGCGGGAAAAACACATGTCGGGTGATCGCTTACTCAAGGCAATTGAAACATTTTCGAATCTGGGTCGTTAGTCGTGGCGATCTTTAATGGTGGCGATGCTTGACGGTTTTCAAAATTTTTCTATAAATAGGAGTGTGGGTCGCTGTCATTTTCATCTTTTCTCACTTCTTCTCTCGTTTCCAGTTTCACAACATTCTTTTTGCCTCAAGTAATAAATGGTAGTTGTTAACATTGAGTCTTCTTTGGAGTTGTTGAGCAAAAGAGCGACGACACAGCGGGGGGTGACGACGGTCAGCCCTGGTCTCCCGGTTCATTGTCGTCATCATATCTCAAGAGGTCCAACTGGGATTCAGACTCAAGGCGGCCTCTGTCTCTTGTAAATAATGAGGAAGAGGATTCAGGGCCGCATTCTCCTGTGTTTGGAGGTGAAAGGGTTGTGTACGGGATACCCATCCACTTACTCAAGGAGGGCATTCCTGCTCACGATGTTCCTCTAGTACCGGTCGGTAGTTTACCTATCATCCGAGGGTATGACTAGGCGCCACACGACGTGAGTATGTACGTTTTCCATGAAAAAGAGTCAAGTCTTGATAACTTATTTTCCATGGAAAAGAGTCAAGTCTTAATGACTTATTTTCCATGTATGCCAATTGTTTTGGATGGGAACCAAGACACCGATCACCTATGGATTACGATGACACGCTGGACTTCTTTAACTGAGTGTTTCAGGATTCTTATCTCTCTTTATCCGAACGGTTGCAACCTGCAAGTTAGCACTCCGACGATCAAGTCAGCAAGGCTACCGCTATATTATCAAAGTAATGAATAAAAATCCAACCCTTTACCTGACTACTTACTCTCCTATTTATAGGTGATAAATTTGGATATGGACTGTAAGATATGGGCTATAACTGCCTGCATAGTGGCCCATGATCCATGAGATTTTCCTGCAACTGTCCGTGTTCAGAGGTCCATGATCCCATGGAACTCGCCCCACAACGCGACTGCTGATCACGTGCCCTGCTATTTCGGCGGGACTTTCGCCCTAATTTGTGCTCACATCCCTACATTTCAGCATTGCATCACTTCTTCTGCTATGGTAGACTCCTTTCTCATTCCCCGATCATACTGTCGGCTGTCCCGACCATCCCGTCGGCGCGACCGATCTTCGCAGCTGTTCTACCTCTTTCATTGCTAACGCCGCCCTCTTTTACCGCACTAGGGAACTCGATCACATTGCCGGTATGACCGATCATACTGCCGGTGTGACCGATCACTCCAATATGTCCGGTTACCCTATCGTACACCAATCTTTTCAACCAGCTCTTTGTTCGGGTACCTTTTATGGCGTTCCAGTCGGTCGTCCTATGCGAGCTGAATGCTACTCCTATGCAGCTTCATCCGAATGCATGGATTCAGTTCAGGCGTTTTTGGCTATGTGTTCGGGGCTCAGGATAACCCCTTCTGTCCCCGTTTTCTTACACTATTTTCCCATACCAACATATTTTTTTACTTATTTATATAATAAATCAATGATGCTATGGAACTAGACAAATTCATTAAATTAGTGAAAACCAGGTTTAAGGTTTAATAATGACTCAATTACAGTGAGACCAATTTTAGTAAAATATTATTGTTTTAATTTTTTAATGAACATAATATACAAATTATAACTAATCTAGTACATCATATTTAATTTTTTTCATATAATAATATAATAAGTACCTTCTTTTGCACTTACGTTTTCGAATAAGCTTCTGTCAAATTTAATTTTGAATAGCCATTTTAACTTGTTTCGTTGTAGACTTCAATTAAGAAGTTACTATTCAATTACTGAAACATCCCAATCGATGTATAGACTCTGCGACAATGGTTACACTTTTAACATACTTTCGATCCTACATGTTCTGATAACAATGATATAAAGAAAAAAAAAGATTAATAGGAAAAGAAGATAAAAGATTTTTAAGTAAAGTTTCATATTTTAATTTTCACAGTATTTCGTACTATTAAAGTGTAATGCAAATTCTAGAATAATGTAGAAACTCCTAGGATAGAAGAAAAGAAATGTAACACAAGTTCTAGAATATTGTAGAAAAGTCTAAGATAGGAAGAAAAATCAAGAATATTCTACATAGGTAAAAATCTAGAACATTCCACATAAGTTGTGACTAGCATGTTCTAGAATATTCTATGGGTCTATAAATACCCATGAACTCTACAATTTGATGTATGTAGACAAGAAGCCAACATCTATAACAACTAAGACAACTACAACACTTCTTCCAACTACTACTTCTACATCCCACTATCTCCACATTTTCTCTACTTTATCAACTACTCCTTTCACAACCTGTAAATACTAACAGTGGTACCAGAGCTACGTTCGGTCATCTACTAGGCGTAGATAAAATTTTCAACTACCTTAAACAAAACTATAACCCCATTTTGTACTGCCTCCAAAATATTTTCTCAATTCATGGCTACTACCAATCAAACATCATCACTTCCAGTACCTATTTTCACAGGAGAAAATTATGATTTCTGGAGTGTCAAAATGAAGACATTCTTCCGCTCTCAAGATATATGGGACATCACAGAAGAAGGATTCATTATTCCAGAAGACACCTCCACTCTTACTACAGCTCAAAAGAAGGAGTTGAAGGAAAACAAACAGAAGGATTCAAGGGCTTTATTTNTTCTTCAACAAGCAGTTGATGACACAATTTTTCCAAAGATAATTGGTGCCACAAGTGCAAAACAAGCTTGGAACACAATACAAGAGGAGTTTCAAAGAAGTGACGAGGTACGCAATGTTAAACTTCATTCTCTAAGACGAGAGTTTGAATTATTAAGAATGAAAGCATCTGGGACCATCAAAGACTACTATTCTAGAATAAAAGAAATAGTTAGTCAGATGAGAGCCTATGGGGAAAATATTCTTGACAAAAAGATCGTTGAGAAAATTTTAATTTCAATTCCCCAAAAATATGATGCAATCGCAACTGCGATTGAACAAACAAAAGATTTGACTACATTGTCAGTAACACAACTAATGGGCTCTCTTGAAGCTTATGAACAAAGATTGAAAAGGCATGAAGAAGACTCAGTTGAAAATGCCTTTCAATCAAAACTAAAATTGTAGTCTCAGAAAGAATGTGAAAGAAATAAAAGTAAAGGAGAAATTTCTAGAAATAAAGAAAATTCTAGAAGCTTCTCTATGACTCATCAAGGAAAATATATCCTCCATGTGGCATCTGTAAAAAGACAAATCACTTGAAAAAGGATTGTTGGCATCATGGAAAACCTCAATGCCACTATTGCAAGAAATTTGGTCACATAGAAAAGTATTGTCGTAATAAAAATAAGCATCAAGCAAACTTTGCAGAAGAAGATAATCAGGAGAAACTCTTATTCTACGCCAATCAAGAATCNCCTNGTGGAGAAGGAAGTTGGTACTTGGATAGTGGATGTAGCAATCACATGGCGAAAGATCAAAGCATCTTCAAAGACATTGATAAATCTGTCAATGTCAAAGTTCGGCTAGGAAATGGCACAACAGTGGAGTCTCGAGGCAAAGGAACTGTCATGGTGGAAACAAAGAAAGGTACGAAATTCATCAAGGATGTTTTACTAGTTCCTAATCTTAAAGANAATCTTTTAAGTATTGGCCAAATGATGGANAATGGATATTCTCTTCATTTTGAGAAAGATACATGCAAAATTTATGATAGTAAAATGATAGAAATTGGCCAAGTAAAAATGGAGAAGAGAAATAGAAGCTTTCCTATAAGCTTCAAACCTGGAACTAATATTGCCATGAAGGTAGAAGTTGATGCTCATGGCTTTGGCATAGGAGATTTGGCCACTTCAACAGACATGCCTTAAAGCTTCTATATCAGAAAAACATGATGAGAGATCTTCCATTCTTGAAGGAAAATAATGAATCGTGCGAAGGATGTCTCCTTGGAAAACAACACCGATTACCATTCTCGACTGACAAAGCATGGAGAGCAAATTTTTTGTTGTTAATAGGAAGAAATTTATATTTTATAAAATAGAAATAATAAGAGTAAGAATAGATAAAGTAAAAAGTGTGAGAATTGCCTGTTGTTTGGAGCGGTGGATAGAATATTTGAGGCGTGGCAATTGTTGTAGCGTCAATGTGGTGAGTTGATGAAAAACAGACTCTTGGATTGATCCTTCTTCTTCTCCACTCCTAAATATCTCTTCCAATTCATCACACTTTATTACTTTAAACACCTCAAGTCTGTTAAGATCTTTGGCCACCGACGCTGGAAACAAAGTTGTAAGACTCCTACAATTTTCAACACGCATTACCTCTAGCGCATTAAGGTCAATAATTCCCTTCGGATCCTTGTCCCATATATGCTTCAGTTTTGGTATATTATCTAAATACAATGTTTTCAGACGGAATATTCCGGAAGGTTTTGTCATCACCCTGTTCTCATCATTCATATTAAATATCACCTCTGCATTACTGCAATAGTATACATCTAACTCTTCCAAATTGTGAAAGCAAGAAAGCAAATGAGATGGAATTATATGCTTTAGAGTATCACAATACCATACACTCAACCTTTTCAAATACCCAAAGTTCTTTTGCTGCCCCCAATGAGTGTTATTCCATAGTTGCTTTATAATAAAATGATCAGTGTTATCAAGCCACAGATATTCAGTGTATGCGAAACTGACCTGTAAATCAGACAAATTATTAAATTACTTCTCTACCTTTGAAATATAATCTTACTTTTTTTTATCCCCATAAAGTTAAAGAAAAACAAATTACATATTTCAAGTTAAAAACTTTTACTATAGCACTCACTTTAATAATTAATATTTTTTATTTTAAAATTATAACTTTAAAATAACTAAAAATATATTTATAATATATTTATTAGTACTAATGACAGTAAAAATGGTGTATAAATTAAAATTATCAAATTACTAAGCTTTTTATATTAATTAAATTTAATATACACATTACTCTAACAAAACTATCAACAAAAAAAATAAAATAAATAATAATACTATTTTTTATATTTTTAGACAAGTATAATATAATATTATAAATTTATTAAATATTTATATATCCAAAAATAAGTTTATTAATTTAAAATTACTCATAGTGATAACAATGAAAATATATGTAAGTAAACTTATTATAAGTGCTATATTACAATTATGTTTAAAAAAATTAAATTATTTTAAATTTAAAATAAATAACTAATTACCGTGCCACTGTGTTACTTTTATTTTAAAAACATAAATTTTAATATATAAAATCTATTAAGTAATTATAATGAAAATTTTGCTTGAAGTGATAACGAACATATTGATGTTCGTTATCACTTCATTAGATCTTTGCTTGAAGATGGGGTGCTAACATTGAGAAAGATTTTCGGAAGTAAAAATCCAGCAGACATGTTAACAAAAGTGGTAACCATTGACAAACTGAAATTGTGTTCAACTTCAGTTGGCTTGCTACAATAATAGACTACAGAAGATTGGTGGTATAATGATCAAGATATGAAGACAAATTAAAATTAGTCTTCAAGTGGGAGATTGTTAAAATTGGTCAAAAGAGATTTTATCCAAATAAGAGAAAGAATACATAATAAAAAATGTAGAGAAGAAAAAGAGAAAACCAGAGTAGAAATAAAGAGAAAAAAAGTGATATTGTAATTTTATTTTTTATCATTAATACATTTGCAGTGAAATCTAAAGAGTTTTATTTTGAGTGTCATTATTCTGCATTTATATTTTTCTCACAAATCTGATTAAGAGGAATTGTGCATAATTTCCTAACAAAGATAAAATTAACAGAAAATGAATACAAACATACATTTGTTTTTTTAAACCAGCATAACCACATATGCAAATACAGTCAATATTTAGTGACACAGTTCATCACTTCGTCTTTAATCAATACTCATGACTTTCAATCACTTTTAATCTCACACATTACATAGTACAAATAATAATGTATTTCATCTTCAACTAGACAGAACAACACAGTTTTTTTTTTTTTTTGAAAAAGAAACACTATCATACATAATAAATTAGGAACACATTCATCTTCAACTAGGTAGAATAACACTTTTTTTTTTCGTTTTTTTCATTTTCTTTAAAACACAACCACACGTAATAAAATCGAGACAGATTCATCTTCATCCATTCTTCACGCCTTTAATCTCCTCTTAATTACTGCAATATTGGAGTCGGCAACAGAGACTCAACCTAGACGACGAATTATAAAAGGAATTACTATAGAAAGTTATGAATTTAATTAAAGAAGTATAAGTAACATTAAGTGAATTTCAAGCTATTAACATGACAAAGAAATATTCACTTAAATAGATATCAATAAAACGTAAAATGAAACTAATAAAAAGTTACTTACATAATAAGACGTAATCATGATGTTATGTTGTGAAAAAGTGCTTGCTCACTAATCATCACCTGCATGCGCATAGAGAAGATGACAGTAAAACTCACCCTAGAAAAGATTAACAATTGCAGTGGCATTAGTTAATATTTGATGTACCTTATCCGCTATCTTCACTATCTCAAGTATTTGATGTACTCGAAGCATCTGGAGCCTATTTAAAACATAAGACCATATACAAAAGTTACTTTTAAGAAATTAGCAGGAACAAAGATTAAGACGTAAAAGTATGCATACCTCTTCTTCACAAGTTTTGTGCAGAGCAGAATTAAGATCAGTTTCCTTTCGGGGTCTCGCATGTTCTGAATAATACCATCTTGTCGGATTATCTATTTTGTTGAATGCACTGAAAGTTTTCATGGAGCTGCACTCGATGACATGGACTTCCTTCAAGGATGGAAAACTTAAAGTAAAGTTGCCATCGTAAAAGCACGTTAGTTCTTTTAATCTTTTAAGATCCAAAACCTGAAGCCGCTCAAATATAATTTCTTCCTTCTCATCAGATTCATCTGCAACAATTGCCATCAATCCCTCACAGTCTTCCAGTACTAGATCTTCAAGTTTTACAAGGTCTCTGGCTACTGATGCTGGAAACACGGTTTTAAGGCATTTGCATTTATCAACGAACACTTGTTGTAGATGTTGCATGCTTAGAATTCCACGAGGATCTTCATTCCAAACATTCTCCACATTTGGAAGATTCGATAAAACCAATTTCTTCAGAGGAAGAGTAATTAAAGGGTATCGTGTTGAAGGATTGACATCGAAAATGACTGTGACATAGTTGCAGTTTCGAACTTCCAATATCTCCAATTTGGGTAATAAAGGAAGTAAATGGAAGGGTAGCACTGCATCTGACAAAAACTGGCAGTCATTCACAGTCAATTTGGCCAACTCACTGAAACAGAGGTCGGGGATATGCAGTGAGCCATTCCATATCTCTTGTAGTCTTGGCCCACTTTCCAGATCAAGTTCGTCAAGCTCTGAAATCTGAAAGTGCAAAACAATAAATAAAAATATGAAACTAATTATTTACCAGAGTTAATGATATCTTTTAAATTAGTACTACACAAATTTGAAATACTCACTATTTTTATTATTAATTATTTTTTATTACGAAAAGAAATTCACTTAACTATATTTAAAAGAAATTTTCTACTGAATCACGTTTTCTAATTCACATTTCTTGACTCCAAGACTTGCAAAACCAAGTTAAGAATTGATATTTATAATTTTATTTAGTTATCATAAAAGTTAAAAATTTGTTGTACCCTTACGCTATATTTGAGACGTGTAAATAAATAAATAAAAATTGCTTTTATGAATAATAAAATTTATAATTATTTTAAACAATGTTTTTTTTCCTTCTTCACATTTAATATTTTTAATGAAAAATATTATATATATATATATATATATATATATATATATATATATATATATATAACGAACTCTTTTGTTTATTTTGAAATATTTTAGTATAGTACTTTCTGAGTTTAAATTATAGACATAGTGTTAACTAGAAGTTATAGGAAAAAAAGTGTAATAATCATATTTACATCCACCAGAGGATGTAATAATCAAAAGTTATAGGAACAAATGATAATAATTTTCAAACATGTTGTCCTAAACCGTCTTGTATATTTTAACATGGGCTATAGATATATAATCAATGGCCTATAAGAGGCTGTATTTTTTATATACACAATAATCCTAACAATGTTCAATAAAAAATATATATATATATATATATATTAACGACGTACCTTTTTCAGAAATTCCTTCTTCATAGTAGAGTTGAGACCAGTTTCCAATGTAGTGGTTGACCAATCAAGTTTTACTTCAGACAACATACTTGCCTCCAGAGTCCCTCCACATAAACTTACCATCTCGTCGAACCATCTTATTGACAATTCCTCTAACAATGGAAAACTTAAACTCCCTTTGTAAAACCTTCGGAGATTTTTCAGATATTTAAGTTTCAAACAATTGAGCTCCAGAAATGTTATTTCATCTTCATCTGATTCCTCCCCTTCTTTAGACACTATTTCTTCAATTGATTCACACCTTTTTATCTCCATTCTTTGGAGTTTAACCAAACTTTTGGCTGTTGAAGATGTGAATAAATATGACAAGCTATCGCAATTTTCAACTTTTAAACATATCAGATTCGAGAAAGACACTCTGCATGGAACCAAGTTTTTTAAATTGGAACAGCTAATGACTTCAAAGGTTTCAAGATTTCTGACAAAGGGTTCAGTCCATGAGTTTTCTAAGCCAATGGAAACCAACTCTTGAAGGGACTCCAACCGTAATTCTTTCAATTGTAAAAGAATTTCACTATTATTAGGTCTTTGATCGCAGAAAATGACTTTGAAGGAACTGTCACACACCACAAGCTTCATTACATTTGGCAACTGTTGTAGAAATCCATACTCCGGATATTCATCACACTCAATATCAAAGCACAAAGTAAGAACTTTTAACTTGTGTAAAAGGTTTCTCTGAAATTCTCCATTGACAATCATCTTTAATTCATTTTTACCCACTGTCAGATGCTCTAAGTTGGGTATAATTAGCTGCAACGAGAAACCAATAACCATGTAAAAGCAGGTTAGTGAGAATGTATATGTTATTGAAAAAAGAAGAAGCGCAAACCTCAAATGTTGGTACTGCATTGAAGTTTGGCAAATCCAATAGTGNGAATGACGTGACACAGGGGAATGTAAGCTCAGGATTTGTTCCTTCTGGATGAGTTGTATTAGTCTCTTTAACTTCACTGCAAACGGTTTCTAGATTTGGCAACTTCCGTAAAACTAATTTCTTTAGAGGAAGAGTGAGTGTGCCTTGTTTTGTACAGTTGACATCAAATATGGTTTTGACAGAATCACAGTTTTGAACTTCCAATGTTTCTAATTTGGGTAATAAAGGAAATAAAGTAAAAGGTAACACTGCATCTGATGAAATTTTGCATTTATTCACAATCAAGGTTACCAAGNAAGTGAAACAGAAGTCGGGTATCTGAAGTGAAAGACACCATATCTNTTGTAGGTCTTCCCTATCTCTGAATTCAATACTCTCTCTCCGTGGAGCAATCTTTCGAAATTAGCACATGTAAATGAAAAATATGAAAATATAAGGATTACCAAGAATTCGGACTTTACTACAAATCATCAACTTTACTTATAACTAATTACTTACAAGTACACACGTCAATTTTAATACTTTTTCTTTTCATACTACATTTTTCCTCCACAATTCTATTTAGGGACATTGGGAATTGGTAAAACTTTAGTTACATTTAAAATTCTATTTAATTCTCATAAAAATGAAAGTTGTTTCAACGGTCAACTTTGAGTAAAAAGATATAATTTCCTTTGGCAATAGTATAGAAGTTAATTATAAACAAAATCTCTAACTATTTTTTAATTAACTTTGTGATTGCTTTGATTGAGTTCTAAATTTTTTCAAATTATTATTTTGTTAATTTTTCTAATTGTTTTTTTAGAAGTTTAGGAATGTAACTAAATAAATATTAATTTAAAAATTCAACTTTCATAATAATAAAAGCTTGAATTACATCTTCACTTAATTTTACTTTGATTTTACTTTTCTCTCCCAATAAGTTATGTTTGACATGCCCTTTAAACTGTTTTTTAATGTTTTCTAAATCTATTACTAATATCCAGGAAAACAATTCAGAAACTTAATTGTAGAACTTTATAAATGTTATTATAAGTGACATTTTTTATATTAGTTTTTCACCTTTTCTATTTATATATATTTATCTCTTAAAACAATTATTAAGTTTTCTTTTTACTTTTATATAAAGTATTTATTATTTTTATTATTTTTACATTACAAAAAAACTTAACGTTTCTAATATATTTATAAATAAGATAATGACAATAATAACAAATTACTTTTATTATTATTATTATTATATTCTTTATATTGTTTATAATTTTTATTTTATGATTTCTAGATTATACATAAAGTCCAATCATATTTATTATAGTATAATTATTTTATTTTTATCATTTTTATTCATTTATTTTTTTGCATTACAGATGATGCATTTTATCTCTATTTTTACTTTACTTTAAATATCATATATCTGTTTAAAAAAGTGTTATTTTTACATTATCCTAAATTTGTGTATTAATGTTATAAAACATAGTATAAGATTAATAATAAATATTCTTTATGATAAACATATAGCAATTAAAAATAAAATAAATATAATGAAAAAAATTATAAAAATTTAAAATTAATTAAAAACATCTTTTTTTTAGTAAAGATACTAAATTAATGTTAAAATGACATAAACAATTTTTGATTTTGTTTTATTTCCTTATACTTATAAGTTATTTTAATTAATAAATTTACCATTTACTATGAATACGTTAATTAAGTTAAATTTAATTTAATTTGTTTGGGTTATTGGAACAATGATTTCAAACCATAGTTTATCATAATTTTTGTTAAATATGATTTTTAAAGTAGATTATTACGAAAATTATTTGAAAATAATTATGATTGAATAATAGAGAATTTACATTTTTTTAACATATAAATTATTTGCTTTTTCAATGTATTTTTGTTGCATTTTATAGAAAAAATTGGGAAATTTGTAAGATACAATATATTTTGTGTAGCTACAAGAGTGAAATAAGTTTAACTTCTCTTAAACAATTTAATAACATGACAATAATCAAAGCCTTATTTAGTATTTTTTTTACCTTATTTAAGGAAATAAAAATGATTTAACATACTACTTAGTTTGAATTTGGGAGTTATTAGAATTATCTTAATAAACTTTTCTGTAAAAATTTTAACTTGAAAACATATTTTATTTTATTTTTGTCTTCTTGCTAATAAGTTTGACAAAGAGGCCATAAAGTCAAACTCCTAAAATATGAGTATTGAGATATCAAAATTAAAAAGTTCTTCCAAGCAAATACAATACTCAATTTCCATCATACGAGGTACTCAGACATGTATCATAAATATTCAATAAAAATAAAATAAAATTAAAGACGTACCTCTGTCAGATATTTCTTCCTCATAGTAGAGTTGAGCTCGGTTTCCAATTGAATAGCATCTGAGAAGGGATCAAGTTTAACTTGAGACAAGTTGGCTGCTTCTATACTTCCTTCACATAAAGTTATCATCTCATTGCAATATGTTACTGACAGTTCCTCCAAGGATGGGAAACCTAAACTCCCTTTGTAAAACCTTTTGAGCATCCTTAAGCTATCAAGATCCAAACAACTGAGTTGCGGAAATATTATCTCATCCTCATCTGTTTCCTTATACACTATCTCTTCAATTGAATCACAATCCTTTATCTCCATTCTTTTGAGTTTACCCAAACGCTTGGCTGCTGAGGAAGTCAACAAATATGATAAGCTATCGCAATCCTCTACTTTCAAACACGTCAGATTGGAGAAAGACACTGTGCATCCTACCAAGTTTTTTAAACTCTTACATCTAATCACTTCAAAGGTTTCTAAATTTCTAACAAAAGAATCAGTCCAAGAGTTCTCTAGCCCAATGGAAACCAACTCTTCAAGGGACTCCAACCGTAATACTTTCAGCTGCTTTAACACATTATTACCACTTTCACAACAGAACATCTTCTTGAAGGAACCATCACACACCACAAGTTTCTCTATATTCGGAACCACTTCTAGAAGTTTATATCGAAATACATCCGAACCAAAGCAGAGAGTAAGAGTTTTTAAGCTGTCTAAGAGCTTTCTCTCGAATTCTCCTCGCAAAATCATCTTCATTCCATTTTCTCCTACTGACATGCACTGTAAAAACCAAGAAAAAAAGCAAGCAAAAGTTAGTTAACACTGTTAAAGACACAACTGTTTTAAATTTTCATATCAAAACATATTGTTGATGAATATTGCTAAGATAATGTATATTTATTTGAATACGAAATTGAATAGCATCCTTCTTCCCATAATTTTCAATACATGATACATGATAAATGAGGGAGAATCTATTGAATTGACATGAGATGTTATTGATGAGTCATGAAATCTATTTTTTTTTTTCTTATTTATATAAAATATATACAACATATATACTGATGCTCTGCATTACTGAATTTTGTCAAAATTTATATTTTGGCAGGATGCTCCGACTATTTTTATGGAACAATGACAAACAAGTATAGGATGCAACACAAGTTTCTCTACATTCGGAACCCGTTTTAGAATTTCCTATCCAAATAAATCCGAACCCAGGCAGAGAGTAAGGTTTCTCTTAAATTTTCCTTGCAAAATCATACCTACTTCATTTTTCCCCAATAATAAACACTTGACTAACTGAGAAAAAGCACAAGAAAAAGGATGTTATTTTTTGATAACTAGAGATCTATCTCTTTCGTATAGAATGACATAAATAACCTTTCATGATGAAAGATTCCTAATATGATATAGTTGGTGACAAATTAACCACGTCATGGCATTGTACGTGAAATCTTCATATTTTAATTTTGACAGTATTTCGTACTACTCATGGAACAATGACAAACAATTATAGAAACTTATGATTCTATCTTTAATTTACAGTAGAAGAAAAGTGATAAAACAGTAGTACATACCTTTTCAGTACCGACTTGATTCTCGGTATGTGATTCTAGATGTGCAAAATTGTCGCACGGTAGTGAGCAGTAATAAAAATACTTGAACATGGGTAGATCCTTAAGTTCCAATGATCTCACAAAGGGACATGAAAACATAAGCTCTAGCTTTGTTCTTGGATCTATAATATCCTCTGCAAAAATAGACATCAATCCTTTACAGTCTTTCACTACTAGACTTTCAAGTTTTAGAAGATATTCGTTTTCTGATGCTGGAAACACACTTGTAAGGCCTTCACATTCCTCAACAATAACTTCTTGTAAATGGTGCATGCTTATAATTACTTGAGGATCTTCATTCCAAACATTCTTCAGATTTGGCAGTTTCGATACAGTTAATTTCTTCAGAGAAAAAGGGAGGGTTTGTCCCATAGATGTCACATCTCTGCTTTGTGTTGTAGATTTGACATCAAAAATGGCTTTGACAAAATCACAGTTTCGAACTACTAACGTTTCCAAATTAGTTAAGAAAGGAAGCAAACTGAATGGTAGAACTACATCTGATACAAACTTACAACCATCCACAATTAGAGATTCCAAGAGACTGAAATTGGAGTTTGGGATGCGTCGTGAGCCAATACATAACTCTTGTATATCCCTCTCACTCAAATTTGATGTACTCTCCTGCGAAACAAATTAGATTTAGATTCCACATTTGTTCGAACTGTTAACTTTTGATATTACATCATGATTATGAAAATGATGATAAAAAACATGAAAATAGGAAAAAACACTATCAAATCATAATAATAAAAATCAAATAAAAATGAGGACTTACAAAATTAGATTATAGAAAGTAACGTTGAATAGAACAAGGAAAACGACTTTTTTTTATTAATTAACAAAGTAACCTTATAATGAAAAGAAAATGAAGGAATAATTTCATTCTCCACTGATGTTTTCGTCATTGTGAAGTTATTCACTATTGAATCGGGCTAATTTTTGGACAGTGGGTTCCAGACGTATGGTTTTTTATTTTGACCGTTCGGATTGTCAATCAGAGCTCTAGTTTTAGAGGGACTGTTGACTGCCCCCACACATCACCACGAGACTTTCCAGTGTGCTTTGTCCTCACGCTTAACCATGGAGTTCTTATGGGTTAGGCTACCGAAAAGTAAATGCATTTTGGTGATATGGGTAGCCAAATCAATTCCTTTAAGCTATTCTTCAA
>NC_028359.1:5462842-5467403 GCF_000741045.1 Vigna radiata var. radiata | reverse complement strand
CTTAACCATGGAGTTCTTATGGGTTAGGCTACCGAAAAGTAAATGCATTTTGGTGATATGGGTAGCCAAATCAATTCCTTTAAGCTATTCTTCAACTGTATAGTCCCATACCTATACAGTCTCTAGATCCCTCTCATTCCGGTGTATGTTCGATTCGTC
Source organism: Vigna radiata var. radiata (assembly GCF_000741045.1). Lineage (NCBI taxonomy): Eukaryota > Viridiplantae > Streptophyta > Magnoliopsida > Fabales > Fabaceae > Vigna > Vigna radiata. The sequence goes on along the minus strand of NC_028359.1, from coordinate 5,467,244 downwards.
CATGTGTCCCTTCCACTCGAAGCCTGCCAGGAGCCGCTCCTTGTCCGTGCCCCCTGCATCATGCTTCTTGCACCGGCGATCACTCCCCGCCCTCGTCAGTGCCCGGGTGTCACACAACTCGTGGTTTTTACCCTTGCATCGAGGGGTTTTGCATGTTAAAAATTGTCGGTGTGTATTTGTGCTTTGGATTCTATTTTTTGCTCTATATGTTTTTTGTACTCCTCGCAAATTCTCTCAAGAAGGAGGACTGAATTTCCACTACGTTATTACTCTTTGTTGAGTTGTTACTATTTTTGGTCCATTTTTCCATCAAAGTGGTATTAGAGCCCGGTTAAGGGACTATTCGGCTTGTGTGAATGATGAAGGCACATACTATTTGAATGGAGAAAATTATCACCTATGGAAGGACAAAATGAAGGACTTATTATTTGTGAAAAAAATTGCATCTTGTTGTTTTTGCTTCCATAAGCCGGAATCAAAGTCAGATGAAGAATGAGATTTTGAACATTAACAGGTATGTGGATTTATTAGGCAATTTGTTGATAATAATGTTTATAATTTTGTTACTAATGAGACACATGTGAGAAGCCTCTAGGATAAGCTTGAGTCCTTGTATGCTTCTAAGTGAGAGACTAATAAATTGTACTTGCTGAAAAATTTTGTGGAGTTGAAGTACAAGGAAAAAACTCCTATTTCAAATCACTTGAGTGAATTTCAAGGACATTATGATCAATTAGCAGGAGTGAGTATAAAATTTAATGATGATCTATTGGGACTATTCCTATTAAACTTTTTACCGGATTCATGGGAGACATTTCGGGTTTCCATGATTAGTGTTACCCCTAATGATGATATTTCTTTGCAAATGGCAAAGAGTGGTGCACTTAATGAGGAGATGAGAAGGAAGACACAAAGTACTTCATCTCATTCAGAACTGCTTGTTACAGAGAATAAGGGGAGAAGCCAGAAGAAAGAATAGAATAGTGGTAGAGATAAAAGTAGGAGCAAATCTAGGTCTCGGTACAAGAATGTGTACAAGAATGTGAAATTTCACTAGTGTCTCAAAACATGGTGTATATAAAGAAGAACTATTTTTTTGTGGAAGAAAGAGAGGAAAGACAAAAGGGGTAAGCAAAGAGAAAGAGATCATGATGATGATGATCATGTTACTACTACCACATGTGGTGACCTTGTTTGTCTTCGTGATTATGACACTATTAATCTTGTATCAAATGAGAGCATGTGAATAATTGATAGTGGTGTTACACTGCATGTTACATCCAAGAAAGAGTTCTTCACATCTTATATACTTGGTGATTTTGGAGTATTTAAGATGGGTAATGATGAGGTGTCTAAGGTTATTGGTGTTGGTGATGTTTACTTGCAAATTAACATGGGGATGCAGTTGTTGCTTAAAGGAGTTAAACATGCTCCAGATGTTCGCTTTAACTTGATTTCTGTACAGGTACTTGATGATGGTGAATATGATAACCACTTTGGTTCCCGAAAGTGGAAGCTCACTAAAGGTAACTTGATTGTGACCAAAGGGAAGGAAAACTCTAAGCTTTACTTGATGGAATCTTTGATTGCTAAAGGCAGTGTGAATGTCGTGTATATTAGTGAAAATGGACTTAACTACTTAGCTAAAAAGGATGTTCTCTCGGGAATTAAAGAGTACAGAGTTGGAGAAATGTTCTTATTACATGACTAGTAAACAAACCAAAGTATCCTTCAAGAAACGTACTTCCTCCAGGAAGTCGGAGTTGCTTGAATTGGTGCATTATGATGTTTGTGGCCCATTGAAGGTAAAGTCTTTTAGTGGTGCACTTTACTTTGTTACTTTTATTGATGATTGTTTTAGGAAGCTTTGGGTCTATTCACTACAAAGAAGTGACCAAATGTCGGAAAAATTTAAAGAATTCCATGCTTTGGTTGAAAGGCAGTCAAGCAAGAAGTTGAAGCGCATTCGTACTGACAACGGTGGTGAACATTGTGGACCATTTGATCCTTATTGTAAGTAGTGTGGTATTGCACACAAGAAGACTCCTCCCAAAACTTCTCAGTTGAATGGTTTAGCAAAAAGGATGAACTGGAAATTGGTTGAAAGAGTTAGGTGTATGATTTCTGAAGCAAAATTGCCTAAGTATTTTGAGGGTGAGGCATTGCATACAATAGTGCATGTTATTAATCTAAGTCCTGCAGTTGCTTTGAACTCTAAGGGGTCAGACAAAATTTGGTTTGGCAAGAATGTTACCTATGATCATTTGCATGTCTTCAACTTTAAAAAATTTGTTTATGTTCCAAAGGATGAAAGATCCAAGTTAGATGTGAAGACAAGGCAGTGCATCTTTATTGGTTTTGTTTAGGATGAATTTACAGGTTGTATGACCCTGTTGAAAATAAAGTTGTCAGAAGTTGTGATTTAAAATTCATGGAAGATAAAACCATCAAAGACATTGATAAGGTGGAGAAGTCTACACCTAAGGAAGATGGTAATGTGGTTGATGTTGATCCAATTCGGTTTTCTACTAATGATTTGGATATTGATGTTCATGATGATGAACAACATGGTAATACTAATAATTAGGATATTGGAGATGGCTTGGATATTCCTACTAATAATGTTGATGAAGAGTGACATGATGTATCACAAGATAAGAGTCTTGGTGATGTACCTAAGCAACCTCAAGTTCAACCCAAAAGATCTAACAAGCCAAAACAACCTTTTAAGTAATACTCTACAATTGACTATGTGATGTTAACTGATGAGGGAGAACCTGAATGTTATGAGGAGGCCATTAAGAATGAAGGAAAGCAAAAATGGCTAGATGTAATGCAGGATGAGATGAAATCTCTGCATGATAATCAAACTTATGACTTGGTGAAGTCTCCTAAGGATAAGAGGGCTTTAGAGAACAAGTGGATTTTCACGGTGAAGCAAGAGAGCAATTCTATATCTCCCAGATACAAAGCTAGATTAATGGTGAAAGGCTTCAGATAAAGAAAGAATGTTGACTTCAATGAGATTTTCTCACCTGTATTGAGGATGACATCCATCTGAACTGTGTTAAGTTTAACTGTTACATTGGATTTGGAGGTTAAGCAGATGGATGTGAAAACAACTTTCCTTCATGGTGATTTGGAGGAAGAGATTTACATGAAACAACCTGATGGTTTTCTTGTTGAAGGCAAGGAAAACTATGTGTATAGACTATGAAAAATCCTATATGGTTTGAAGCAGGCTCGAAGGTAGTAGTATAAAAAGTTTGAGCCTATTATGTGTGAGCAAGGCTACAAGAAGACTATTTCTAACCATTGTGTTTATATCAAGAAATTCTCTGAGAATGATTTCATTATCTTATTGTTCGATGTTGATGACATGCTTATTGTTGGGAAAGATGTATCCAAAATTGACAGGTTGAAGAAGTAACTAGGAGAGTCATTTGACATGAAAGACATGGGAGCTGCTAAAAAGAATCTTGGTATAAGTATCACTCAAGATATCAAAGAGAAGAAACTTTGGCTATCACAAGAGAACTACATTTAGAAGGTGTTGCAAAGATTTCAAATGGAAAATGGTAAAATTGTAAGTACTCCTCTTGCTGTTCATTTTAAACTTAATGTTAAACAGAGTCCTTCAAATGTAGCTGAGAAGATAAATATGAGCAAAGTTCTTTATGCTTTTGTGGTGGGTAGTTTGATGTATGTAATGGTATGTACAATGCTTGATATTTCACATATGCTATTGGTACAGTCAATATATGTCTATCAAATTCAGGTAAGGAGCATTCTCAAATCTAGGTAAGGATTAGAATGCTGTGAAATGAATTTGGATGTATCTTTGTGGTACTAGTTGTTTGAGGCTTTGTTTTGGAGGTGATAAGCCTACTTTGGTGGTTTACCCAGATTCATATATGGTTGGAGACATTGATTTTAGAAAGTCCACTTTAGGCTATTTGGTTCAGTTTACAGGGGGAGCTGTGGCTTGACAATCAAAGTTGCAAAGGTGTGTATCGTTGTCTACTATTGAGGAAGAATTCATTGCACCTACTGAAGCTTGCAAGGAGTTTTTATGGGTGAAGAAATTCTTGCAGGAGCTTGGTTTTATGCAAGGCAAATACGTGTTGTATTGTGATGGTCAAAGTGTTATCCATCTTGGTAAGAATCCTACTTTTCATTCTAAATCCAAACATATTGATGTAAGGTATCATTGGATACATGATGTTTTGGATGTGAAGCAATTGGAATTAGCTAAAGTTCATACAAATGATAATGGTGCTCATATGATGACCAAGGCATTGCCAAGAGGAAAGTTTGAAGCTTGTTGTGAGATCACCGGTTTGGCGGATATCTTAACATAGTTGTGAGGGGAAGATTTGTTGGGTTATTGGATTCTCTTCCT
>NC_028359.1:5446140-5462147 GCF_000741045.1 Vigna radiata var. radiata | reverse complement strand
GGTTTGGCGGATATCTTAACATAGTTGTGAGGGGAAGATTTGTTGGGTTATTGGATTCTCTTCCTATGTGGAGAATAAGCCCAAATAATGTAGATCATTATGTCTCACTTTATTTTAATGGAGAGGGGTCAAATTAGTAAATAGCAAAAGAGTCATTTGAAGGAGAGAAAAACCAAGTGAGAGATAAAGGAAGAGAGAAAGTCTTTCNCACATAACACAAAGTCTTCACTGGTGTTTTCGTCGTTGTGACATCGTTCACCGTTGGATTGGGCTAATTTGTGGANAGTAGGTTCCAGACGAATGGTTTTTCATTTTGACCATTCAAATTGTCAATCAGGGATGTAGTTTGGGAGAAAATAGATTCACATAAACAACTTTGTTTTGGAGATTTTTCATCTTCTTTGTTCTCATTTGTAAGCATTTATGCTTAGTTAGTTTGACTAATTGAACACATCATTTGGTGTTTTTATTGGAGAATCTTTTGTACCCTATTATTGATCATAGTGGATTTTAGTGATTGAATTTTATGTGTATGAGGTTATGCTTATAAGGAAGAGGTACAAACCCTTTATAATTTTAGTGTTATGCATTTGATTGGGGACACTCATAGACAATTATCTTTATACTCTATTAGACTCAAGGACAAAAATAAAGGAATGAGTTTAAGTGGTGACGAGCGAAGGAGGTTGTTATAGTTGGTCTTAAGGTCATGGATTCCATTTCTTTAAGGTTATACATGACTTACTTTGTCATGAGATATGGAGGACCAGATATCATTACTCGAATTGTAACAATGAGGAATTCATTTTACATGACAAAGAAAAACTCTTAAAGTCTGAGTGAATGCATAAATTCAGATAATCAAATTTAGGCTATATATTTGTGAATGGATGAGAATTTCTTTATGATAGCTGAAGTAATTATTTGCTAATTAATTTCAATTGATCTTTATATAATAATTGTATATAAATGTTTAATTTATTATTAGTTTACCCTCTTTTTGGTGTTGGTTGTGTATGTCTCTTATGTAATGATGGTTTTATGGCATTAGAAAATTAGATTTCAAATGGTGAAGGAGTTAGGTTGAAGGTAGTCTTTGAAATTCCTTTGGATGCTATATACATAGATATATTGTATGGTGTAGTTTATTAGTCCTATTTTACATTTTGAAGGATTGTAATAACTTATGTATTTTGAAAGACTTAATTTTGTGAAATGACTGAAATTACACTATACTAGTATGTTTGTGTATATTTCTTCCATTCATATGACCAAATTTGCCTAATATCACTAGAAGAAAACCTTTAAATAACAACCAATTTTAGAAACCAAAATTGATTGGTACTAGTGAGGAATTTAGATATCAATTTATAAACTAAAAGTTAAATATTTAAAATAGTTTCTATAATGAATAAAAAGTTTAATTACTTTATAAATTAGACTCTAAATTTATTATTAACATTAGCTATCCAGATTTGGACTATAGAAAAATTAGTAACAAGTTTAGAGTCGGATTTATAAAAAAAAATATAATTTTTACTCATAAAAAACTGTAAGAAATTAACAATTTTTATTCATATTAGCCAATTATTTTTAATTTCTAAAATTAGATGGAATTTAAATATTTTTTATAATCCACTTAAACGGTAGGAATCCAAGATTGTAGATATACTCTATTTTCTTGGGTTGTTACACTAATTTTGTATTAAAGCTAATTTAGAATGGTCACAAAGGCAAAAGTGTGAGAATTACTGTTGAGAACACGCAAACATAAACTATAGACGTATTTGTTTGTCATTCTTATATATGTTTATATATGTACTGGCACTGTTATTTAAATAACTTTTCTTATATATACTAACTTTTAAATGGTCACATGAAGGCAAAGGTGTGAGAATGACCTGTTGTTTGGAGCAGTCGTTAGAGTATTTGAGGCGTGGCAATTCTTCTAGCGTGAATGTGGTGAGACGAGGAAACAGAGACTCATGTGTTGTTCCTTCTCCTTCCTCTTCCTCATCCTTTTCATCCTTCCAAAAGATTTCTACCAATTCCTTACAGTTTCTTACTCTAAGCACTTCAAGTCTTGTGAGATCTTTGGCTACCGACGCTGGAAACAAACTTTTAAGACAATTACAACTGCTAACACTCATTTCCTTTAGCAGTTGAAGGCCAATGATTCCCTTCGGATCCTTGTCCCATACATGCTTCAGTTGCGGTAGATCATATAACTGCAATGTTTTCAGACGGAATATTCCGGAAGGTTTTGTCATCACCCTGTTCTCATCATTCATATTAAATATCACCTCTGCACCACCGCAATTGTATATATCTAACTCTTCCAAATTGTGAAAGCAAGAAAGCAAATGAGATGGAATTATATGCTTTAGAGTATGACAATCCCATACACTCAACCTTTTCAAATACCCAAAGTTGTTTTGCTGCCTCCAATGAGTGTCATCCCATACTTGCTTTATAATAAAATCATCAGTGTTATCAAGCCACAGATATTCAGTATATGCGAAACTGACCTGTAAATCAGACAAATTATTAAATTACTTCTCTACCTTTAAAATATAATCTTACCTTTTTTATCCCCACAAAGTTAAACAAAAAACAAATTTACATATCTCAAGTTAAAAAAGCCCTCACTTTAAAATTTAAAATAACTAACTAAATGTTAATATATAAAATCTATTAATTAGTTAATGAAAATTTTGTAACTGTCTTGTGTGAAAATCAGTTAGTATCTGTGAAAATACGACACGTTCTTCAGAGCGTATTTTTGTTTAAATGGAAATTTATAGCATCGAATGCTTTTTCAGAAAAATAATAGTGAATTAAATTCTTTAAAAATAGAAGAACAAAATATAATTTAATAAATAGATAAAAGGTCTTAAAAAGGTCATCTTTAAAAAAAAAATCTCAATGTTATTTAAAGCTTTTATGGAAAAAATATGTATGTATTTGTAATTTCCAATCATGACTTTTTATTTTTTTTTCACATATAAGAACATAGTATTAAGAATCATAATATGTTAATAATTTTTTTAACAACTTTTTGACAACTGATTATGTGTTACCATTTTATTGGTTCGTATATTTGAAACGGACTAATTACAAAATACCACGTATACAATTGTAAAAAAGTTATAAAAAAATTGTTAAAAAAACATTTTTCTAGTATTAAATAAAGGAAAAAGTAAGTACCTTATCATTGAAAATTTTTTGTATGGTGGCATTCAAGTGGCCTTCCCATTGCCATTTGGATTTTTCATTTCCTTTCACACCAAATATATTCTTCAACTTTGGTGCTATCGACCTTTTTTCACTAAATTTCTCCATCTTCGGACATTCTCTTACAATAAACATTTCCAGTGATGAGAATTCAAATTCACACTCCTTGTGACTGCAAAAACTTGCAAGCTTTTTTAGTCCCACAAGTTCTATAGAAATCAATTTGCTGAATACAATTTTCATCACTTTGCCTTCTTCACTTTCCTCCATGCTTACTATTTCTTGTACTTCAGGACAATTGATTACCTTCATTGTCTTGAGTTGAACCATACTTTTGGCAGTCGAGGATGCCATTATGTTCTTTAATCCACAACAATACTTCAGTTTCAAACACGTCAAGTAAGTCAACATTACAGAGGAAGGAGCTAAAGTGTTCAATTTGTCGCAACCTTTTAATCTCAAAAGCTCTAGTCTTTGTAGAACTTGGTATCGTTCAAATCCTATATCCTTTATATCCGAGAAACAAACAAACAATTGCTTCAGCTTTAACACGGTTCCCAATTCTTGCGGCTCAATGTTTGAACTTGTCAATGACTCTTCAGCAAATCTAGAGAAAGTCAACTTTAACTTTTCTAGATTTGGCATTCTATACATAAACGGATAGAGAAGATCTGTGTTTTTGACTGAACCCAATATAATAAGCTCTTTTAAACATTGCATTTGGTACTTCTGTAATAACTTTTGAGCTTCCTTCAAGTCAATTTCCATATACTCCAAGTTAGGGAATACCTAAAGAATAAAGATAAATACTAATTAAGAAGAATGAATTAAATGCCTCACCCATCCCTTCAAATTTGTTTTGGTTTTTGTTTGCTTGTTTGTACTTTTAATAATCTTAAATCATAAATTAAAATAGGAACATCATACTTTTCAAAATTTAATTTAATCATATTAATGTCATGGATGTAATTTGAGTTTAGAAATCCCAAATATTCACAATCCTAGATCCTGTATGTGCCAAAAAAAGAGTATTAGTTAAACTTCGTATTTTTTTTATGTTATATTCTTTAAAGATATTTTAGTTACATAAAATATTTTATTGATAACCATTAGCTTATATAAATATAAATAAATGTTGGAGAGTCAAATAATATATATATATATATATATATATATATATATGAGATCAAACAAACAATAAAAATAAAACTTTTCTATGAGATATATATAGATTTTAAGCTATTAGTAAACTTTTTTTTTTATATTGGACATTCGCAAGAGATAATTTAAGCTCTCTTTTTTGCAACGATTTCATGCGTCACATTATCTTTTATAGTAAATTGCCAGAAATGGTTTAATTTTAAGCATACATTACTAAAATGGATAAATTTTAAAAATTTTACATATATTACATGTCAACATAACACAATTGTATTTAAAATTAGATGGGTGTTGCTCCCTCCACCTCCCCAAGTTGGTCCTGTACCTCCCCACTATTTTAATTTATTTCAAAAATATTTTATATTTCCTCACTATTTTCTTTTATTCCAAAAATACCCTACACCTCCTCACTATCTTTCTCTTTCTCTCTATGTATTAATGGAACATTTACATGACTCATTAATGGAGTATTTACATGACTCAAATTTGAATTTCTGATATATTTTCTTAAATAAATTTTATTCAATCTTATTTTCCTTGTTGAATATATTTTCTTCTTTTCAAATTATTTAATAAATAGTAGAATTTTGTTCTAAATTTATAGAAAAATGTTTATATATATGTGTGTTTTTTTACATATAATATCTATAATTTTTAACATTATATTATGTTTTAACTCATCAACATGTTTGACTCAAATAACTTGAATAAAATATTTAATTTATTAGATAAGTAATATAAAAATATTATTAAATACTTAAAATATAAAAAAAAAGTTATTTGTTAAAGATTTAGAATTTATTTAGTTCTTTCTTCATTATAAAGTTAGTATATAATAATAATAATAATAATAATAATAATAATAATATATCATTATTTACTATTAATATTATTATATTAATATTATTATGTTTATTATTTTGTATTTGCATCTAACTTTTAATTTTATAAAATGGAAATGGTAGAAGTACTAATATTGAAGTTTCCTCTGAATTTTATATTTTGTAATATCTCACAAATTCAAATCTGAACCATATGAATGTTCCATTAATGTAGAGACAGAAAGAGAAAGATTCTTGAGGATAGTGGGGAGGTGTAGGGTATTTTTGAAATAAAAGAAAACGGTGGAGATATGTAGAATATTTTTGAAATAAATGAAAATAGTGAGGAGGTGCAGGACTCACTTGGAGAGGTGGAGAGAGCAACACCCAAATTAGATGTGTCATGCTAGCACGGCCCAAAAAGGTGAAGTTGTAGTTGTCTAACAAGACATTTGTACAGGTATAAAAGTAGTATAAAACACAACTTTGATTAAACATAATCCTCATCTAATTTTTAGTTTTAACTGAAATTGTGAAAGCTTAACATGATTTCAGTAAACTTTAACTTTAACTTCTACTACTCCATAAAATAGTTAACCAAAAAATAAATATATAAATCTTTAAACTTAAAATCTTAATTTTCATATTATCCCTAATTACAAACATTATATTAATTTCCATATTTTTAATATATATTACTTTTCCTATAATTTTTAAAAAAGCATAAAATATCTTATCTCGTAAAATTTCCACATTATCCTTAAAACATAAAGTATGTCTTACCATTCTTTATAATTACACAATATTAATTTTTATATTTCAACATAAGTCATTTTATATAGACAACTAATTATAAAATATCAATTACTTTATTTTCCAAACCATCAAATATCAATTACAAATAAATTATAATGAAAAAGTCAACTATATCCTTTAAATTAAGTTAATAAAAAAATTCACTAAATTCTACTTAAAAGTTAAAAAATAAAATATAAACTAACCAGGATGTTGTATTTAAATATGTTTTAAACAATGAGAATAACCCATAATTAATCATCAATTCTGAGTGCCCGTTTGCCTATAAATGATAAGAAATCGAAGTAATTTTGATTTCACCTTTAAAGAAATAGAAACGTGCTAAAGAATAAAAGATGAAAGAGTATATATATATATATATATATATATATATATATATATATATATATATATATATATATATATATATATATATATATATATATTTCAAAGTACAAACTTTTCATCATTATAATAATAGTAAATCAAATATGTTTAATAACACTAAAAATGAAATTTAATGACAATAATAATCATAATAAAAATTTAACAAAATAATGTATCATTAATTCCTTTGTTTCTTTTAAAATTGAATACTTAAAATTCATTTTTTTTTTATTAATTTGTCTTTCATTTCTTCTCAATTACACAATCTTTTTTGTCTTTTGGTTCTTAATGGCTGCCGTGTAATTCAAATTCGTTTTAATTTCTGTTATTTCTGTTGTTATATACTCTTCTGGTATATAAACCTTGTACCCCATTTTTGTTTTCAATGAGAAAGTTTATTCTTCTGACATACTTCTGTGATATTAGTTTTCACTGTAATTGTTTTAGTTGGTTCCAATAGTGGTATCCAGAGCCAAGGTTATAGAACCTGGGGCGTGTGTGTTTTCTCTTCATAAGAGAACCTCCCGTGGTTGAGAAGGGTGGTCGTAGCAACTTAACGAAAGGCAAGAAGACTGTTCTTGATCAAGAAGTTGGCAGAAATGGCTGATGTATCTTCGGTACAATTTCCAATTCTTTCAAACAAGAATTGGAATCGCTGGAGCACCCAGATGCGTGTGGTGTTCCGAGTTCAAGGAGTCAGCGATGTTGTTGAAGGATCAGAAGCAGATCTTTCTGGCAAAGAGGAACAGAAAAAAGAGTTAAAGATGAAAGATGACAATGCGTTGTTGCTCATTCATCAGTGCGTGGATGATGCTCGTTTTGAAAAAAATCCAGAACGCAACTACAGCTAAGGAAGCATGGAGCATTCTGGTACAATGTTACGCTGGAGGTGAAAAAGTCAAGAAGGTAAGACTTCAAGCTTTGAGGAGGCAGTATGAGCATTTGGTTATGGAAGAAGGTGAAAGGGTGAGTGACTTCTTCAGCCAGATATTAACGATTGCAAATCAGATGAAAGCATGTGGTGAAGTTGTCTCAGATACTATGATCAATGAAAAGATAATGAGATCGTTACCGCCGTCGTTTGATTATGTTGTTGTGGCCATCGAAGAGTCTAAAGATGTTGGAAAACTCAAGATAAAGGAGCTTTAGAGCTCATTAAAGGCACGTGAGATGAAGATACGAGACAGGAATTTTGTAAGACGCGACAATCATGCACTCAAGGTCAAGCATATTAAAGGCGAGGAGAAAAAGAAGCCTAAGAAACGAGAAGGGAAAGTGAGAAAAGGAAAGTGGAAGAAAGATGGTAGTGATGCTGATACAGAAGATGGCAGTGGTGTAGATGCAGAGGAACCAGATGATAAAACTAGCTCAACAGGAAAGAAAAATTTCAAGAAAGGGTCAAAGAAGAAATACAAAAGGAATATTGAGTGCTTCAACTATCATAGATATGGACACTTTGCATCTGAATGCTTCCCAGAAAAGGTGAGTCAAAAGAAATCTCAAAGCAAAGAGAAAGAAGCTCTTATTGCACAGGAAGAATCGAATGAAGAGACACTAACACTGATGGTGATGACAACCATGGAATGTGAGAAACCGGTGAATAACACATGGTATCTTGACTCGGGTTGCTCGAATCACATGACATGCAATAAAGGGTGGCTTGTAAACTTCGATGACACAAAGAAAAGTAAAGTAAAATTTGCTGATGACAGTACTTTGAGGGTTGAAGGCACGGGAGATGTGGTTATCAACAAAAAAAGTGCCTCACAGGCAGTGATTTCCAGCGTGTTGTACGTACCTGAAATGAAATGCAATCTTCTTAGTGTAGGATAATTAATTGAAAAGGGATTCACAGTGGTCATGGGTAATCAGAATCAGGTGAAACTATATGATAGAAAGGGAAGATTAGTTTTAGCCAGTAATCTTTCAAAGAATAAAACGTTTCAAGTGCATTTTGATGTAGCAGAAAATACACAATGCCTATCAGTTCCGAAGAATGACGAGAGTTGGACATGGCACTTGCGCTTTGGACACTTAAACTTCATAGATTTGCAGAAACTCAAGGAAAAGTCCATGGTGTCAGGTATGTCACATATTTCTTTGCCTATTGATGCTTGCAAATCTTGTTTGACAGGCAAATAATCAAGGAAAACGTTCCAGACACAAGTTGAGACAAGATCGAAGAAATGCTTGAACGTGGTACATGCTGATATTTGTGGACCACTGGAAACATTGTCATTGGCTGGAAATAGATATTTCATCGTCTTTGTAGATGAATTTAGCAGGATGTGCTGGGTGTTTGTGATTAAAACAAAAGGTGAGGCATTCGATGTCTTCAAGAAATATGTGGCTAATGTGGAAAGAGAAAGTGGCAAGGTCTTAAAGATCTTACGAACTGATGGCGGAGGAGAGTTCACCTCACACACGTTTGAAGCATTCTGTCAAGAGAAAGGCATAACGCACGAAGTAACAACACCATACACGCCTCAGCATAACACACTTGTAGAAAGGAGAAACCGGACTATAATGAGCATTGCCAGATGTCTTCTTAAGGAGAAGAACTTGCCACAAAACCTGTTGGCTGAAGCTGTGACGACAGCTGTCTATCTCCTCAATAGGTGTCCAACCAAACGGATAGAAGGAAAGGTTCCTCTGGCAGTCTGGACAGGATCGACACCATCAGTAAAACATTTAAAAGTTTTTGGTTCATTAGCATTTGTTCATATTGCAGATCAGAAGAGAACCAAACTTGAAACCAAAAGCGAGCCAATGGTGTTTGTCGGCTACCATCCGACTGGTGCTTATAAGCTCTATGATCCGATGAGGCAGAAGATGATCATCAGTAGAGATGTGATCGTGCTAGAGAAAGAATCTTGGGATTGGAGTCACATGCATACAGATTCGAAGCAATTTCTGGTTCGTGAGCCTACTGATGATCTCGAAGATGAAGAAACTGAAGCTATTCCTAGGACAGAAGGTGTCTCTGTTGACCATAGTAATGGAAATCAATGAACAAAGAGGCAAATTGTGAGATCATCCAGACTTGAAGATTATGAAGTGTACTCAGAATGTTGCACTCGATGAAGAAGGAAGAGTAATTCACATCGCTTTAATGGTAGGAGCAAAACCAGTAGATGTGAATGCTGCCTTAAAGCAATCTGAAAGGAGAAATGCTATGATAGAGGAGCTTCAGTCGATTGAGAGGAACAACACATGGAAGTTGGTGGATCATCCACGTGGCAAGCGGAGTATAAGTGTCAAATGGGTATTCAAAAGGAAGCTAAATCCTGACGGAAGCGTGTCAAAATACAAAGCGCGACTTGTGGCAAGGGGCTTTTTGCAGAGGAAAGGTATCGTTTTTGACAAGGTGTTTGCACCGGTTGCAAGATTGGAAACCATACGACTTGTTATAGTTGTTGCATGTGCACGAAGATGGCAAATTTTCCAGATGGACGTGAAATCTGCTTTTCTCCATGGCACACTAGAAGAAGAAGTCTATGTTCAACAAACCCCAGGATTCGAAGAAAAGGACAAAGAAGGAAAAGTATACAGATTGCAGAAGGCATTGTATGGCTTGCGTCAGGCACCCAGAGCCTGGAACAGAAGGATCAACGCATCGTTTATTCATCATGGATTCGAGAAATGCAAAGTCGAACAAGGGGTCTATGTGAAGCAGACTACAGGAGGTAATTTTCTTATTGTTTGTTTGTATGTAGATGATTTACTTGTAATAGGATCGCAGCTGAAGGACATAGACAGATTCAAAGAATTGATGAAGTCAGACTTCGAAATGACTGACTTAGGAGAACTCAGCTACTTTCTTGGAATGGAGTTTACACGCTTAAGCAGAGGACTCATTATGCATCAACATAAGTATGCAAAGGAGTTGCTCGAACGTTTCAAAATGCATGAGTGTAATGTTGCACGAAGCCCTTTGGAAGCAAATGTAAAACTTGGAAAAGATGAAGCCGAAGAAGAGGTGGATGAAACAAGATTCAAACAGATTGTTGGATCTCTGAGGTTCTTGTGCAACAGTAGACCTGATTTAGCGTTTGGAGTGGGCTTAGTAAGCAGATTTATGAGTCAGCCGAGGAAGAGTCATATGGAATCTGTGAAACGCATCTTAAGATACATACGAGGCACCTCAAATTATGGAATATTGTTCCCATATGGAAGTCAGGAAAATTGCTTGGAGCTCATTGGGTACTGCGATTCTGATTATAGAGGTGATACAGTTGAAAGAAAGAGTACATCGAGGTTCATCTACTTCATGGATGGTGCACCAGTCTCATGGTCATCTAAGAAGCAATCTGTTGTGGCTCTATCTAGCTGTGAAGCAGAATACGTCTCGGGGTGCTACGCTGCTTGTCAAGGAGTTTGGCTTGAAGAACTGTTGAGAGAGTTGTAGATGATATTGGAGAGACCAGTGAAGTTGAAGATGGACAACACCTCAGCCATCAACCTTGCACAAAACCCAGTAAGTCATGAGAGAAGCAAACACATAGAGGTGAGGTTTCACTTCTTGAGAGACATTGTGAACAAAGAAATGATCGAATTGTGCTAATGCAAAGCTACCGAACAACTAGCAGACTTGTTTACAAAATCTCTAGCTGCTGACAAATTTGAAGTTATGCGGGAAAAGATTGGAATTGTGTCACTCAAGAATTTGAATTAAGAGAGAGTAATGACTGCCGTGTAATTCAAATTCGTTTTAATTTCTGTGATTTCTGTTGTTATATACTCTTCTGGTACATAAACCTTGTACCCCATTTTTTATTTCAATGAGAAAGTTTATTCTTGTGATATACTTCTATGATATTAGTTTTCTCTGCAATTGTTTTAGTTGGTTCCAATAATAACACTAAAAATGAATTTTAATGACAATAATAATCATAATAAAAATTTAACAAAATAATGTAGCATTAATTCCTTTGTTTCTTTTAAAATTGAATACTTAAAATTCTTTTTTTTATTAATTTGTCTTTCATTTCTTCTCAATTACACAATCTTTGTTTGTCTTTTGGTTCTGACATATTTTCTTTTCTTTCTATTTTTCTTTTATTTCTTTTAGTCTCTATCAAGCATATCATAAAACTATTTTTTTTTTCTGAAATAAGATAAAGATGGCATGTTGCTTACCTCTTCAGCTAAGAAAATGAAATTTTCTTCATTTCTCGTTTCACTCTTTTCTTGGGGAAATGTTTGAAGCTTCAAGCACTTGTCTATACTCAGCTCCTTCAATTTTGGACATTTTATAGGATGTCTTCCCTTGTAGAATTGCTTCATGTTTGATAGCCCATATAGTCTCACATAAATTAGCTCTGGAAACTTTAATGGATCCTTGATTTCTTCTGATGCATCTTTACTTGCCACAATTTCCACCATCTTCTCACATTGAAATACTGACATGCGTTCAAGCTTTGAAACATCTTTTGCTACAGAAGTTGGAAACAAATTCGTTAGTTCATCACAATAACGTACATCTATAGACTGCAATTTTTTAAAGTTGAGAATTCCATCTGGATCTTTGCTCCACAATTGCTTCAACTTAGGGAGACCTTCCAGAAGAATAACTTGCAAGTTTGTGTCTATTCCAGAAGCATTTATTTCATGAGAATCATTGATTTCAAAAATTTCAATCACGGATTTGCACTTAGAAACTTTCAAGTTAATTAAACTTTCAAACCATCCTTCCATCTGACTCGGAAAAATCTTGTTCAGTTGATTGCATTCTTCAATGGTCACGGAAATGAGATTAGAAAAGGAATCGGCGCTCACTTTAGTTTGCCAGATATCAATTAACCCATTCATTTTGCTAAGGTGGATTTCCTCCAATTTAGGAAAGACGTAGACCTGCATTTTAAAGAAAACAAGCCATTATTATATATAAAGGTAATAAAAATACAAAAATTAGAATGTGATAAAGAATCATAAACATAATATTAAGTGAACTAAAAACATATACTCATATAAACAATACACACATTTTCTGCACTAATTCCTTCAGTCTCAAAAATCTTTTCCATAATTGGACATCCACTTATGACGAGGCTTTTCAACTTCTTCAAATGGCTTGCCATAGGTAATGAACACAGATGTGTCAATTTAACACAATCTTTAACAACTAATTTTATCAAGTTTTGGAAGCAGACACTTGATGAGTATTGGTTGCTCCATATCTTATGAATGTTGAGTGAGGACAAATTCAAGTTCTCTAAGTTTGGAACTTCAACCTGTAAACACATACACAGTTATTATGTTTACAACATATGAGCTAATTATTTAAAATAAATATGAAAAATATGTAATGACATACTAGTTCACCAAAAAGAGGAGGCGCCTTGTCACTATGGTCATCTTCTTCAGTAGAATTTTTTGTCTGACCCCTATTTGTAGTTTGAGTCTTTGTCAAATTTGACCCACGAGAACTCTCCACTTTGGTACTAAAACATGTAAATGATGGCAATGATTGGAGTGTCAAGGTGCGCAACATAAGAAATTCAACCTTATCATAATTCACTGGTATTTGAAAAATCTCCTTTAAAGATTCACATTTACAAACCTCAATCATTTCTAGACTGGCGAGAAATTCATTCATGTAAGAATTACAATCAGAAATCTCACTAGTTTCTTCTGCACAAGTAGAAGTTTTAATTGTGTAAAAGGAGAAGAGGTTCTCTAACCGGTAACACATCTCAACCTTGATAGTTTTTAATTTGGCAAATGACGCAACTGTAACTTCACCGTAACATATCATCTTTAAGTTCATCATATTGTAGAGGCATATATATTCCAAATTCGGAAAAACATTCCCACAATTTGGCAGTTTTGTTGAATTGACATATTCGATGTCCTTGTTATTTATGATGGACAAATGTTTCAAATTCAGAAATCCATCCATATTCAAATCATTAACAACATTTTGAACTCCTGCCTCTCCTAACAACAAACTATGTACTGTTTTAAGCAACAACTTAATGCCTTCTTTGGAGCGAATGTCAGTGTCATTCTTCAGTTGCAATGCCAAAACTTTGAGTTCTTCATACTTATTGGGCATCCAAAATTCTCCAACAGAAATCATTTCAAAGTATCCAATCTCAATCTTGTAATATGTTAACTTGTCAAAGATCAATTGATTAGGAAAACTTGAAACACATGGGATGCTTAAATCTACCACTTTCAATTGATGCAAATTTGTTAGCTCAGAAAGAAATGAATTTTGACCTTTATTTGTATCTGTTTCCACCAACATTTTGATCAAGCTTTTGCTAATGTACAACTCTTCCAAACACGTCAAACTTGATAAAAGATTAGGTGGAATAATCTTCAACTCGAAACAATCGCTGATGTCTAGTAGTCGTAACTTATCCAAGTATCGTAACTCAGTTGGCAAAGTTTTAAGTTGAGATCCAGAGAAACTAAGAATTCTTAATTTTTTTAACTTTCGCACTAGAGATAAATTGCAATCTAAAGTGCACCGCTCCAAAGAAAACATTCTGAGGTTTGATAGACATTCAATTGAGTATGGTAAGCTTGATAGACGAAAACCTGTCAATATTAAGACTTTCAAATTTTCCATTCTTTTGAAGAAACTCTCAGGTATTTCCAATGATGGATCACTAGTATCTATTTGCAAAAATTTAAGATGAGGACAATTTATGAATTGAGGAAGCCCATCAATAATATCACTATTGCATATAGAAATTGAAGTGCATTTTTCGAGTTCGGGCCAATCATCTAGTTTGCCATCTCTCAAAGCAAAAATATTGTGATCTTTGTGTGCATTACTTAAAGCATCGCCTCGAATAATATGAGACATCTTGAAATGAGTATTAGGGCTTTTGTACGACACCAAACCCAAGTCTTGTAACTCCTGGATTGATTTATTTATTTTATGTCGAGCTTCACTAAGCAATGAGACTCCTTCAAATATACCCAATCCAAAACAATATTTCACCAAGTCCATAATTAGGGGTAGAGGACCCATTTGAGCACAAAGCAAGTAAATGAACTTGAGCTCCTCGTCTTTTGGAAAATGATGTTTTGTCTCGTTAGTAATCTTCATAGACTTTTCCCATTCAAACTTAAATTTGTCAAGTGTAGGTTCACTTTCTGACTCAATCCAGCTTTTAAATCTCTTTGCACATCTAATTATTGTCATGGGTGTCCCTGTACAGTAGTTTTTTATTTCTTCTTTAGGCATAGACATTTTATTACCTCTACCAGCCTCATTCTCAAACAACATCAAGGAATCATTGTCATCTAATTCCTTTAAAGAAAAAATTGACTCAAGATCAACTTCATCAGGAAATACTTCCTTATGACGTGAAGAAAGCAAAACTCTGCATCCCTTATAACTACTAAGAAAATTTTCTCTTTTTAGCACTTTTTCGTCAGTACCCCTTGTGCCGCCGACTGTAACCTTTGTGCTGTTAAGATTTGCGTTAGAACCTTGTTCACTTGAACTTATGCTTAACTCATTCTTCTTTCTTAAGTCATAATCATCATCAACCGGAATCCCTAGCCTATTCAAGTCTAATCTTTCATGAAGGTCATCCAAGATTATAAGGATGCTCACATTTTCTATCTTTAACCATCTCCTTAGACAATCAGCTCTTACATTTTCACTTTCCCCCACTAATGGCAACCCTATCACATATGCAATGTCTTCTTGAATTTTGAGTGGATTGGGATTGACAGTTACATCTATTTCGGCCACCTTATCAAACAACCCCTCCTCTTTAGTTTTAATAGCAATTTTTTTTATTAACATGCTTTTACCCATCCCTTGTGGTCCATGGAGTCCAATAATTTTCATATTGGGATTTTTAAGTTTTGTCATTACGTCTTCCACAATGGATTTTCTACTATCAAATTCAATGTAGCCAAGATTAGATGAAGTGAGGTCAAAAGATGTTACTTTCTTTGCATAAGAAACTTCGTCAACCTTGGGGGACGCATCTCTTAGCAATGAAGCCTCGTTTTCCATCTTCTTTGCTTTTCTGCCCAGTTTGTGCCTATAGTAAGGAAACACATGATAGAGACCCCTTGTCTTCTTGTGACCTGCATCTTTGATGTAGTTTTCAACACGACTCTCAAATTCACCCACTTCCCCAAACCATTCTTCAACCCTATCTTCAACTATGTCACCCTTGCTTTTAGCTTCATCGCGTAAACGATGTAAACCCTTTTTAACTTCTCCAAGATGCTTAACTTCTTTATTTAATTCCTCAAAATGTTTCTCGTAACGAAAAATGTAGGTCACCTGCCTAATACCATGATCCCAAAGAAAAACAATTACCGGATCAATTATTTTCAACGCAGCATCCATACTTCGAACTTCTTTTTCTTGTACTCTTCTCGACTACATCTCTTTACCGACAAAACACATAGTAAAAATAGATCAGTCTAGTGACTAATAAAGAAAAGTAAAAGATATTTTATTAAATAAAAACCACAAATACAGTTGCATATATTCAATAAAGCAACCACGATTTATAAATAAGATATTAAACTTTCAAAATATATATATATATATATATATATATATATATATATATATATATATATATATATATATATATATATATATATATATATATATATATA
>NC_028359.1:5441183-5446110 GCF_000741045.1 Vigna radiata var. radiata | reverse complement strand
ATATATATATATATATATATATATATATATATATATATATATATATATATATATATATATATATATATATATATATATATATATATATATAAGAAGAGAATAATAATAGAAGAAACCAGAAAGTAATAAAGGAGAAGCAGTGGAATAAAGGAGAAGCAGTGGTAGTTATGATTTAGAGTTCGGACAACCCTCCTAAAGCTTGACATAGATGTTTATGGTACCAAGCTTAGAATTGATATGGTGGAAGGAAGAAGGAGGAAGTGGCTTTATGAGGATGTCTTCAAGTTGGAGAGAGGAATAAACAGGAAGCAGTTTTACAATACCTTCTTGGACTTTCTCGCGAATGGGGTGGCAATCTATCTCAATATGTTTTGTGCATTTGTAGAAAACTTTATTAGTAGCAATCTTGATGGCAGATTGGTTATCATAGAAGATGGTGGCCAGTTGGGAGAAAGAAAGGTGAAGGTCGCTCATGAGATAGCTACGCGATTAAATTTCACATACAGTTGGTGCAAGGGCACAATATTCAACTACAAAAGAGCTACAAGAAACAATGGTGGATTTTCTTGGGTCGGGACATCCAGCCCAATCAGAATTGTTGTAAGCCTTTAAGGTAACGTTGCTGCTTGCTTTGAGAAATATCACTTGACCAGAGGTATTTTTAATGTAAGGGAGAATGCGAAAGGCAGCTTGGTGTTGAGCTTGAATTGGTGAAGCAACATACTAGCTGAGACGGGGAGCGACATAAGTGATGTCAAGGTGAGTGTTTGTGACGTAAAAGAGGCACCCAATCAGGCGACGAAAGGCAGTAGGGTCAGTAAGCGATTGATGAGAAAAGTGGCATAATTGAGGGAATATGTACAAAATTGAGTGGAAAGTTTGGAATGAGAAAGCAAGGTCCTACTGACATTTAAAAGATGTTGGTGTTTTCTTTCAACAATTCCATTTTGTTGAGGTGTTTCATTACAAGAAGTTTGATGAATGATGCCTTGAGAGTTAAAATAATCATGCATAGCAAATTCTGGCCCATTATTAGATCTGAGAATTTTAATAGTGGTTTGAAACTGGATTTTGACATAAGAAATGAAATGCAGAATGTGATTTCGTGTTTCAGATTTAGCACGCATTAAGGGAACCCATGTGTATCTAGTATGATAATCTACAATCGTTAGAAAATATCTATGAGAATGTATAGATGCGGTGGAATAAGGTCCCCAAATATCTATATGGATAATGTAAAAGGCATGTAAAACAACATAGTCATGGGATGTAAAGGGAAGGTTCTTTTGTTTGGCAATGTGGCAGGCATTATAATTATCTAGTATAGAGTTTATGTAGGGATATTTTCGTTTGAGAATCTTTAATCTCTTATCAGATAGGTGACCTAGACGATTATACCAAATGTTGATGTCAATAGCGGTAAAAACATTGGACAGCGAACCGAAAAACAAACGGGTTTAAAAAAAGATTTTGAGAGTCGCCACCATAATTTATTATGGAAAACTATGGAAAAACCCTAAAATAAAAGCATGGTCTACGAAAAAGAGATTTTTAAGTTCGGGAATCGATTACACGTAATGAAGGTGTTAGCACCCTACCGCGCCTACCAAAGGCAGTACCTTTAATTCAATGTATAAAATTAATTTGATTTTCCAAAATAATTAATTTTCCTCAAAAATAAAAAAGAAATTAAAATAAAATAAATTATTAGGAAACAAAAAAATATTTTTTGTTTTATAAACCCGACAAGGATTGACCTTGGTCTTACGTATATTCGTTAATGGACAATCAGGGATCATGTAGTTCTTTATCTAGAAAAAGGTTTGTGAGTTTGTTTACAAATTATTAAGGATTGTTTGACATTTTTCTTAAAAGTGAAAAGGTTTGGTTTAAGAAAATTGACCTTTTGGTTTTAAATATTTTGTAAATTTTTTATTTTTAAGAAAGATGGGAAAAAAAGAAAGAAAGCAGTCATAGGCCGACGCGTACCTTTGATTTTACGATTTAATTATAAAAAAACGTGATAAGAAATGTATTTTTTTATTCTTGAAATTATTGATTTATTCTTTATTTTCTTTAAAAATAATAGTAATAATAAAACATTAGGTGATGCGAGAGATATAGCCAATACCGAAAGAAACAAAAGAAAACATTCTTTCTATGATTTTTTTTTAGAAAAAACGTTATTTTGGTGTAGTGAAAATCGTACCCCTTTTTAAAAAAACATCCAAGTACAATAATAAAACATCAGGTGATGCGAGAAATATAGCCAATACCAAAAGAAATGAAAGAAAACATTCTTTCTATGATTTTTTTTAGAAAAAACGTTATTTTGGTGTAGTGAAAATCGTACCCCTTTTTAAAAAAAATCCAAGTACAATAAGAAAAAAAGAAAAGAATGGTATAGAGATGGCTTACCAATTTAGCTTCTAGAATTGCCTAGTGCTTCCTTAGTGGTTGCAGTTGACAGAACCGTTATGTCTCAGAACTTATTTTTTCTCTATATTTTCTCTAGGTGTTTTTCTTTATATTTTCGGTCCTTTTTTTTTTCTATCACAGAGTGCGTATTTATATACACACATTGTAATCTTATGATAATCTTGTCTTAAGTGTGAATTAGTGACAATGGACAAAATAGGGAAAGAAAAAGTCTTTATTGTAAGAAAAATAAATCAAATAATATTCAAAAAAGGAAAACATAATTTTCTTTTTAGGAAGAAACTGATGTAGCAATCAACATATTATTTTTAAATATTGCTTATAATTATTGTCATAATATTAATTCAAATTATTATCATATTAAACTAATATTTCGAAAACATTCTAAAATGATGTGTCCTGCATTAAAGAAGATTATTTTATTATGTTCTTTTTCTTTTTTTCTTTTACCTACCATTAATTATTATCCTCTTATTCTTTAATTTTGATTATTTACTTTCCCGGACGAAATTGGGTGTTGACAATGGTGATGCCATTGGGGAGATTAATAGTGACACGTACAATTTGATTATAAAATTGGAAATATTTCAGGGAAGAGACAACATGATCAGTGGCCCCAGAGTCCAAGATCCATGTTGTTATACCGTTTTCAACAGAAGAAGCAAAAGTTAAAAGGGTTTTACCTATGTCCTGGGAACTTGAAATCATGGAACCGATTTGAGCAGTGGAGGCAGTGTTAGTGTCAACGGTGGGGTTGATGAGATCAATGAGGGCCTAATACTGCTATTTAGTGCGGCACACTTCATGATCAGAGTTATGTCCCTGACTATCATTGATGGAATCTTGACTTTGGGAAAGGAGGCTTTTGCCATTGTGAAATTTGTGATCGGGTGGGAATCCATGCTTTCTATAGCATACATCAATCGTATGGCTAGTCTTGCCACAGTGAGAGCAAGATTTCTTACTTGAGGAGGTTTTGGCAGGAAACCCATGTTTCTTGAAGCACATAGTGTCGATGTGGCCATTCTGGCCACAAAAGGAACAAACCACGGTACTTATGGTTGCAATGACACTTTTACATTCTAGACCATGTAGAAAGTTGTTATTCATCAGTTGTTTTTCCTATCGCATAACAAAGGCAAGTGGAGATGGGATCAAGCCAAAAGTTCTCTAACTCATCCCATATGGTGCGCAACTTAGTATAGAATTCACTTATGGTGTGGGTTCCTTGCTTTAGGGAGGAGGCTTCTTTATGTAGCTCTAAGATGCGCAATAATCTCCATGGAAGAATCTGGATTTGAGGTCGTTCCAGATGGCTTAGGCGTCTTCATCCAAAGAACGCTATGTCTAATTTCTGGCGAAACCAAGTGAACTATAACCAAGAAACCACCATGTTGTTGTATCTCTTCCAAGCATTGTGAGAGTGATTGCCTCTGGGTGGCTTTGCGACAGCCCCGTCAATGAATTGTGCTTTGTTCTTGACACTTAATGTGGTTGCCATGGATTTGCTCCATGCGTAGTAATTAGTTGAATCGAGAATGGGTGAAATCAAAGCGGTGGATGGGTTCTCATTCGGGTGGAGTTACATAAAGCTTGAAGGTTAATTACTTTCATTAGTCATGGTGCAATAATTGGGTAAAGAAGACGAAAGATTGTCAAGAAATAAAAAGAAAGGATGGGAAAAAACAGAGTTTGTTAGCACAGTTCTCATATCCATACCCATGGAGAAAAGCATTGAGATAACATATCGTATCAGATTGCATGGTGAAGAAAAGGAAGAAATAGAAAGCAATATGTTTGTATTATTAAGATGAATGTACTGTTGTAAGAGAGGCAAATATATATATATATATATATATAAATATATATAAAAGACGAAAATAATAACGGAAGAAACCAGAAAGTAATAAAGAAGAAGCGATGGAATAAAGGAGGAGCATGGTAGCTATGATTTAGAGTTCTGACATTCATTGTGTTTGCAAATACACTCTAATAACCAAATCAATGTTTTGAAAATAATAAATATGCAATAATATTTATCCATAAATACATAGGGCTTGTTGTGTATTTACACTATTATTGGTTAGTTTTTACCTATGGGCCTTTTGGGGTAGATTATACGGTTCTTAATATTGGTTTGAGGGTGTTGCTCCCTACACCTCCCTAAGTGGGACCTGTACCTCCCCATTAATTTAATTTATTTCAAAAATATTCTACACCTCCCCACTATTTTCTTTTATTCCAAAAATACCCTACACCTTCCCACTATCCTTAACCATCTTTCTCTTTCTCTCTCTACATACATTAATGGAGCATTTACATGGCTCATTAATGGAGCATTTAGATGGCTTAAATTTGAATATATTTTCTTAAATAAGTTTGATTCAATCTTATTTTCGTTGTTGAATATATTTTTTTCTTTTCAAATTACTTAATAAATGGTAAAATTTTGTTCTAAATTTCTAGAAAAATGTTTATATACATGTAT
>NC_028359.1:5388926-5441123 GCF_000741045.1 Vigna radiata var. radiata | reverse complement strand
ATAATAATAATAATAATATATCATTATTTACTATTAATATTATTATGTTTATTATTTTGTATTTGGATCTAACTTTTAATTTTATAAAATGGAAATGGTAGAAATACTAATATTGAAGTTTCTTCTGAATTTTATATTTTGTAGTATGTTACAAATTCAAATATGAACTATGTGAATACTCCATTAATGTGTAGAGAGAGAAAAAGATTGTTAAGGATAGTGGGGAGGTGTAGGGTATTTTTGGAATAAAGAAAATAGTGGAGAGGTGTAGAATATTTTTGAAATAAATTAAATTAATAGGGAGGTACAGGTCCCACTTGGGGAGGTGTAGGGAACAACACCCTTGGTTTGGGTGTAGTTTAGTGTGGTAAGAGTCTTACGTGTAGGGATGACAACGGATCGAATCGAACACGGATAATACCTACCCGCAACCTGATCCGATAAAAAAAATTCATCTGCTACCCACACGGATACAAGTTTAAAAAATATCCGCGGATATTTTAAAACTCGTGAATACTCACAAATATTTAAAAATATATATATTTTTATAAATTATAAAAATAAAATTTAAATAAAATAACAAAAAATATATAAAATATAATATAAATTAAATATAAATTAAAATTTAATTTTAATTAAATTTAATCTAATAAAATATAAATTAATGTTAATTTTAATTAAATTTAACTTAATAAAATATAAATTAAATATTTATTTTTATTTTTTACGGATAACAGATATCCGCGAGTACGGATGATATAATATCCATACTCGACCAATTTATAAGCAGGTATTGACATACCCACTATCCTTAGATAATAAATAACTATCCGTCGCATATTTTATCCGTAGATATTCGCGGGCATGAAAGTTTTTGCCATCGCTACTTACGTGTTTGTTATAAAAAAATAGTAATACTTCTAGAGATGACACCGAGGTGAGGTAAAACCAACTTTTTTTTACCTCATACCCATCAAAAATCATCCATATCTCCATCTTCATACTCATACTATGTAAAAAATTTTATCTCATCTTCAGGTAACGAGTGTACCCCTTGGCTGTGACCATACTCACTTTCTTACTCAACCAATTACATTATATATAAAAAATAAAAATCACGTTAAAGAAACCTTATATTATCAAATATTTAATATAAAAAAGTAAATTTTCATATCTTTAAGTCAAATATTTTAGAAAAAAATTATAAGGATATAAATTTAAAATCAGAATTCCAATTAATTATAGATAGAGTCAACACACATAAGTTTTCACGAATAAGATATTGTTTACTCAGAATCAATCCTTTACATATTTGTTTATTTGTATTTCTGTAAAACCTCTTACCAAAGAAACTATTGGAGATATATATTGTGTATACAAACTTAAGTTGATTTCTTGATTTATCCAAAGTTAGACTTTTTTTTTATCCTAACATTAATTATATAGAATTACACAACATAAGTAAAATTTCACAAACAAAATATCTATAAATTTTGCAAATATTAATGGAACAACTGGATAAAGTTAAAAAAATATTTTTTTTAAAATTATAAAAAAACAAAAATATTATGTTTAATAATATTTCAAATGTCTTTATACTAATATCATCTCTTATACAACCATAAATATTATATCAAACAAATTAACAGAGAAAAAATATTAAACAAATAATAATTTAAATTTAGACATAAATAGTTTATTTTTTTAACTTCAATTTATGTTAAATAGTGTAAACAGGATTTATGAAAATAATATTAAATTATTATATTAAAGTAAATAAAATATCTTCATATAATTACAGTGGTAAAATTATACTTATAAAAAGAACTATAAAACAAAATTAACTATATAAAAATCATCAAAACATAATTTTAAAATGAATGAAAATAGTAAAAAAAGTAAAAAATGATTGGATACATGACTGAATAAAATCACAAAAAACAAATTACAATTAAAGTTATGATTACATGGAAAATAACTTACACATATGAGAAAGCTTTCCAAATATAAATATAGTTGTATACCGTTGTTGACAGATAAAAGTTGTTTTCCCAAAACAAAACTTTTCAAATAAAACAAAAATTAAAGATTAAAAAGAATAAAAAAAAATAAATAAACATAAGTTTTTATATTATACGGTAAGTTTTATATTTTTTATGTGAAAAATTATATAAATAATAAATAAAAATATTTAAAAAAATAAAAAATAATCAAATGTAAGACCTAAAAATATTTTATTCAATAAACGTTATAATACATCATCTAATATAACTCAAAAAACCAAATGTAATCAAGGTTGTGTGAGATGAGAAAAAATAGAAAAGACAAATATATATATATATATATATATATATATATATATATTAGATAATCTAATAAAATATATATGATTTAATAATTTAAACAAGAATGAAATAAGATATATATTGATACTAGTATAAAAATAAAGACATATATAACAATATAGACATACCCATACTTAATTAAAAAATATAAGATATTATCCATATTACATCCATACTGAATCAAAACAGAAACTTTTAATCAAAGAAAGGAATTCTAATAATACCTCAATTCATTTCTTATCTCTTAAATATTCTCTAACTAAACATTAACTAATACACTTTTCACTTATATGATGAAAATTTTCAACATTAATGTCCCTCCAATCCGTAGCAATGTGGGTGTATCAAACATTTATGTGGGAACATTCCACACGTCGCAATATCCCAAAAATGTGTACATTTCAGATACACATGGACGTGATAGTAGTCTTGGGTTCATTTCTTTGGTACAATATTCTTTTATTAGAAAGCTTGTCATACACATGTGAGTGCAACCCATATTGAAGATGAGGTATGATGGGAGTGGTTTTACGGGTTGCGTGATTCTAATTAAACATGTTATGAATGATGAAGTATGATGGTATAAAAGTATGTTGTGATAATTCTAATGAAATGTGAATGTACAAAGGATAATTGTAATATGGATATTGAAAGAGAATTCCAAGGAGGAATGTCTCGGATGGTGGTGGTTGGTAAAGTATGAATGTGGTCTCTATGCTGTCGTTCATCCTGATATTCCATGATTATTCCTTCTCACGTAAAGAAGGGTAACTCATGTATGGGAATGACAGGAGGTTCTAGTCCATAGATCAAGATGGGCGAAAGAGAAAGGACTAACTTGGCAATTGTTGAAGGCATCCCAACTATTACACCACCTGGGTGCTAAAACGTCTAGCTACACAATTCATACAATTCGAATGGTCAAGTCAAGTGGTCGGTTATTACATGATTATACGTTCGGTCATTTCATGAAATATATGCATGTATGATGATTTTATGTGCGATGTGTTTATCTCTATTTCTTTGATCTCGATTTTAAAGCTTACCCTTATTTTCCTGTCTTGTCATGTTATTCCGTTCGGTCGTCATTGTCCTTGCAATGATCACCTTGTGGGTGTGAGCAGAACGTGAAGATATTCTGGAATAGGCGTTGGGAAAAGGGAATTGTTTATGATAGGGTAAGACCGTTCGGTCTTGTATTTATCTTTGTAATAGTATAGTACCTTACGGTTCAATACATTCCTTGTATGACCGATTGGTCTGTACTTGTAATTAGCCTCCGCATAAGTTTTTTCTGTAAAAAGTTGTAAATTTATGATTATTTTAGGATAATTGTAAATTAACTTTATTTCCTTGTAACTTTTCAATTGTATTATAAATGTGAAACCTCCTAAATATAGTTTATAACTATATTTTTGGGATATTAAACAAAATAACTGGGCATACTTCAACCACTCCACAATACAGTCACGTATATTTTTTTTTTCTTTCTTGTATTTTATCTAGTCTTATTTTTATTCGAATTACACATTGCACATATCAAATATAAAAAAACAATAATACAAATATTATACTTAAATAATTTTAAAATTTTTTAAATTAATATAAATAAACCTTTGTCTGATTAAAATAAGAAAACATGATAACAAAATATATAAACAGGTCAGTTTTACTAATCATATATAAAAAGGACTTACCTCTGTCCTTGCTTTCAACAATAAGACAAACTAAGACCGAGGAAAACTCTTGATCATCACCAAAAGCTCCGTCTCCTGCGTCTCCCACACTTTCTGAATAATCTCCTGGTCGAGAAGCTGCAACACTATAAAATTAACATTTATATTTATTTAAGTTTAAAATATTTTATCTAATACTAATTTAATAAATATTTAGACATTTATTTTAAGTATTTCTATCTATTTAAATTAAGAAGACTTATTTATAGTAAATAGGCATATTTATTGAAGTGAACGTTAATGTAAATTGACTTTAATTTTATTATTTTTAATATTTATTTAAATTATTTCTAATCTAAATCATAATAATTTTTTAAATATTTATTTTAATTATGTTAACTTAATTGATGTTAATTTTATTGATGTTACAAATTCATCAACCTTTGTGATTTAAAATATAAATTTTAAATAAATTATAATTAAAAAGTTCAAATTTTACAGTGATAAAATGTTGTTATTATGTAAGTGTAAAATTTAGTCATAACTCTAGATTTTTCTATTTTTTTATATAAACGTCGTTTAGAAAATCTCCTTCATCAATATTCTTTTCTGTAAATATTTTATTGTCTCTTTGATAAATAGATAATCATTATTGAGAGAGCCTATGTCTCCAACATTGTAATATAAAAGATAAAAAATCGTTCACAATCGAGAAGGAAGCTCCCAAATTTCGTAATATATAATATATTCATTAAAATTAGTGGTTCCCAAAAGATATTGTTAGTGAGAGTAATTGTTTTTCACTAAGTTCATTATAGGTTAATTTCCAATCCATTAACTCAAATCCGGGTAGTGAAATAACTTCTGAAACAGAACCTTCGTAGTCATATAACAAGAATTATGTGTTAAAAGAAAAACTCGTTTAGGAACATTCGTACTTCAAATTTAAAAAGTTAGATTGTTTAGGAAAGTCTACTGCTTTTAGAATATTGTTTAGAAATATATAACGTTTGGAGAGTTATTTTTTTTCTAATAAATATTATTTTGATAACTATATAGCATATCTGTACTTATTTCTAATGTGTAGCATCCATCAAATATATTTGTTTCGTGTATTCATTTCAGCAAATGGATGATTAAAGCAGTGGAAGCAACTGGGAAGGGTGTTATAAATAAGGATCTCATACCTTGAGTGTGTAGCAGAAACTGAGAACGAGGAAAGCTGTCCTTAGTCTTCAGCAGACCAAGTACTCCATTTTTACATCTTGGAAGCTGCTGCTGCTGCAGTGTTAAACTTTATTATTGCAGCAAACATATTCCTCCAACAAACTTTTTTACAATAATCTCAAGTAAGGAAGAAAGAAAGAGGCTATATAGTTAGACATTAGGTATATAGTAAGAAAGTAAGAAAACATTACCTGTGTTATTGGAATTGGATGATCCACAAGTGTGATATGTCTTTACTTTGTCACTATTCGAAATCGTAAGCAAGAAATTGAAAGTTATGAAGAAAAAAGAAAAGTGAATATTGCAAAACTTAGTTTAAAATATGCATGATGATGGTGTAGTCTACTTGAAGAAAACCGAGTGAAATGGCACGGACAAGGAAATGGGGAAAGCAGACGCAGAAAAAATATCTTCACTTCTCTCTGAAAGGTTAAACTGTTTTAACCAAAATAATATAGTAGTGTAGCAGTAGTGTTAGAAAAAAAACACAAGCTAGACAGTCTTTTACTTTACCCACCTCAATTATGTATTATTTACTGTTCTTTATAATAAATGCTTGGATTTTAAAAAAGAAGAATAAGATTTAATTTAATTGATTTCTTTTTAAAATTCATTTGAAAATGGTTGGCATTAAAAAGATGTATATAGATTATATTACTTATTTTAATATTTGTTCTGCTTCTGGTTAGACTATAAAAGTTATAATTAATTTCGTCCAACAGCTGCAGTGAGTGACTCCTGCAGCTTTTCATTGTCACTAATAAAAAACAAAGCAAAATTGTAACTGGCATTTAAAACGTGGAAAGAAAGAACAAACAATGAAGAGGGAACGTGGTTGGATTTGAATGGGTCATAGCTGTTTGGTGAAAGAGGGAGGAATGCTACAGCTGTAATTAATGTCATCAGAAATAAATTAATAATAATAAATGAAACACGTCTTGTCACTGTCCAATGCTTCAGGACATTCAATTGCAAAGGTACATAACTTGTTGGATTGGAGCCTCTGCCTGTCTACCTTCTCACTCTCAACAAAATTCAATTGCATATTCTTCTAAATATTCAATAATTTTTTAAAGTTTCAGTTTTCAACAATTAATCAATTTCATTAATAAATATCATTCATAATATAAATCTAATTTTTTAACAATTTATATTAGGAAAAATATCTTTTAACAATTTTTTAGAATAGTTTACTATTGGTCTATTTTAAATATTTTTTAAATATAAGTTTAAATAAATCAATAAAATAATAACTTGTATTTTATTGTCAAAATATCACCATTCTTTATATTATATGATTAGTGAACCAAATATTTTAAAATTTAAATATATTTTTTTTTAAATTAAGTGTTAATGTTTAATTTAGTTCCTTATTTTAAAAATATGTAAAATCAGTCTTTATTTAATAAATTTTAAGTTAACATTGTGTCTTCCGTTAAATACTTATTTTCTTTTTTTTACTCCTTTGAATTTTCCTTAACACCAAGTTTTTTCAGATAACTTTTTTCTAAAAACTTGTTATGTCAATTTTTTTTTATTAACTTTTATCAAAACGTTTAAATTGAATAAAAACATACGTAACTGGGTACTGTCATATTATTTTGGAATTTATTTTCTAAAAAACAACTGATATATCTAATTATCATCATGAATCAGGCGCAATAGATGAAGTGCACTCTTCCAAAAATAAAATATCATTAAAATTTTGTACTTGCATGCTAAAACACCATCACCGCGGCTTTCCTTCCCCTTTCTAATGTGCATCTGTACTTATTTCTAATGTTAAGCATCTATCAAATATATTTGTTTCGTGTATTCATTTGAGGAAATGAGTGATTAAAGCAGTGGAAGCAACTTTGAAGGGTGTTATAATTAAGGATCTCATACCTTGAATGTGTAGCAGAAACTGAGAAGGAGGAAAGCTGTTCTTAGTCTTCAGCAGACCAAGTACTCCATTTTTACATCTTGGAAGCTGCTGCTGCTGCAGTGTTCAACTTTATTATTGCAGCAAACATATTTCCTCCAACAAACTTTTTTACAATAATCTCAAGTAAGGAAGAAAGAAAGAGGATATATATGTAGACATTGATATAAGGTACAGAGAAAAGAACAAAATATATATACCTGCGTTATTGGAATTGGATGATCCAGAATTATGATATATGTCTTTACTTATCACTATTCCAAATCGTAAGCAATAAACTGAGTTACGAAGAAAGGAAAAACTGAGTGTTGCAAAACTTAGTTTAATATATGCATGATGATAGTGTAGTCTACCTGAAGAAAACCCAGTAAAATGGCACGGACAAGGAAACGGGGAAAGCATACACAGAAAAAATATCTTCACTTCTCTCTGAAAGTTCCAACTGTTGTAACCAAATAATATAAGTAGAAATGTAGTAGAGTATTTTACTTTACCCACCTACTATTTACTATTCTTTATAATAAATACTTGGATTTTTTAAAAGAGAAGAAAATTAATTTAATTAATTTGTATTTTTGAAAAGAGAAGAAAATTAATTTAATTAATTTATATGTGTGTGTGTTTAAAAATGGTTGGTATTATAAAGATATATAGATTATATTCCTTATTGTAATATTTGTTTTGCTTCTGGTTGTATAATTAATGCTATCTGAAAAAAATTAATAATAATAAGAGCTAATATATGCTACTGGGTAAAAATCGATTAATATTTGCTTAGTGATTTTACCTGCACCTTTTTTTATCTACAAAATTACAAATATAATTTTCACCTTTTTATTAAATTAATTTCTTTTTTTTACTTTTTTTCTCTTCATTCGCTCATTTATTTTATTCTTTAAAGAGTTTTGGAAAATTGATTAAGAATTCAACTGTTTTTAAAAATCTTAAGATTTTTTTTTTCTAACGTAAACATATTAGAAATACGTTTAAAAAATAAAAATTCAAATAAAAAATAACAACTAAATACAATCCAATATTTAAAAAATCAACTAAACTTAAATTAAACAATTATAAACAAATAACAAAAATCAATATAACTTCAAACAACCAAAAAAATTATTTTAATAATAATTATTAAATATTACAAATTTATTAAAACAAACAAAACATAAAATTAAATAACAAAAAACATCATTTAAAATAAAAATAAAAAATTATTTTATTATTTTTATTTCAATTTTTTTAATTGTTATTTGTTTTAGTTTTATTTTTCCAAATTTATTATTTGCTATTTTAATTTTTTTAATTTAATATATTTTTTTATCAAACGTATTTTTGAAATATGTTTAGAAATAAACATATTTTGAAATATGATTAAATAAGATCATCTCGTTCATATATAGAACCTATTAATAAAATATTCGTAATAATCATAATAAGTAAATTGTTTCTGATTGTTCACTTATTTAATAATTAGAGTTATTTTTTGAATACGTAACGTATTTTAAAATATATTTATTTTCGTTAAAAAAAATTGTATTTCCAACGAGCTTTAAAAAACAGTTGAATTCTTAATAAAAACCAATAAAAGATAATAGGAGTGCATTAGAAAAGAAAAAATTAATTTAATAAAAAATTGAAAATTATATTTATAATGTTGGAGATACAGGGAGAAAAAAAGGGAGGTGGAGGAAGAAGTCCTCGTCTTTGCTCTGGTGGAAGCATTTCTTGTCACTGTCCAATGGTTCAGGAAATTCAATTGCAAAATTACATAACTGGTTGGAGCCTCTGCCTCATGTACCTTTTTCCTCTCAGAAAACCAAACAAAATTCAACTGCATTTTCTTACAAAGTTTTTCATATTTTATTTTTTTTATATTTATTAAATTTAAATAAACATATATTTCAATTTTAAAATTTTTTTAACTCAATTATATTTTAATAGTAATAGTTTTCATATTTAAATACGTACACTTCTATTATTATTATTATTAAATACTATTTATTTATTATATGATATGTTTAAAAAAGTAAATATTGTGAATGAATTCAAACTTTACAGCACAAGAAATCCACATCTATAAACAGAAGACTCGGTGTGCCATATGAAAAGAAAAATACCTAATTATGATATTTCGGTGAAATTGGGTTTAGGAAAGCAAAGTGTGAAGAATGAGGAAATTTAATGATAAAGATATGTAATTATATTGTAGAATTAAGATACTTTTTATATTAATTATTTTTTATTTCTTTTAATATTATAATAATTTTATCAATAGCCATTCGTTTTTATTCATTAAATTTTTCATTTGAAGATTAATATTGGTGTTTGTGAAATAAAAGGAGTTATTTTAAATTTAATGTAGAGTATAATTCTGTGAAAAAAAAAATGTTCCAATAATATTCAAAGTCATACAAGATATCATTATCCAAAACATTTTGAAGACTCAACTTGTCCTTAAGAATATTACTTATATTTTTTTAATATGTCATGATAATTAATAAAATTCAATAAATCATTTTAACTATTTACAAAATTTTATGACATTTGTCAATATCTTAATAGAAATATGCATAGGCAACAAGTTCTTCATAAGCTTAAAATATGAGATTTTAAAATTAACTATTTATATTTTATCAATTTAAACAAACTCCAAATATACACTAGTTCGAAAAGGGCTTTTCATGATATCAATTGACAAACGTTTAACAAGCTACCGTAATAATAAAAGTATGATGTCAAAATTATAATTTTTGCAAACTTTTCAACAATAGTTATCTAAATAATCGTTGTTAAAAGTTATATGATGACAATTGTGTAGAGAATCGTCTTTAAAAGTGAGAAGACGAGAAATAACAATAGTTATATAAAGAACCGTCGTTAAAACCTTCTTGAGATGGAGAAATGATGATAGTTATATAGATAACTTTCCTCGAATGTGCAGTACTTTCATAAAAAAAAAAGATGTGTTTCTTTTCCCCACGTGACTTTCATTTTAGTGTTTCTTCTTCCCTTGCACTTTTCATTTTCTCTTCCCTTGCATTTTCACAATTGCCACTACTACCAATGGTGAACCTCTGCGAAACTCTTCCAGTTTCAATCTACTCAACGTGAACATCCGCCTGTCGCAAAACACTACTGATCTCACCGCACACTGCAAGTTTCGGTCACATTGTACTCTAAAACCCATGCCGCAAGGCTCCTCCGTGGAGCTCTCCATACAGTATTGCAAAACCTTCGCCATCAATATGCTCCTTATCTATGGTTGATACTTTACGTTTATTCAAGATTTGCTTACTTGTGTCTATTTATCTCTGTAACTTCACAAGCAAATAAATGATGAACCCATGAAAAATTTATGTATCTTTCAAATCTCAAATGAAGACTCTTTTCTATTCTATTTTGATATTTTTGTCTTTGTTAATTCGGTCGTGATATACATATGTTATTTTTTTTCCAATGATTTTTAACGATGATTCAAAAATAGTTGCCATTATTTGAAATTTTTAATAATAGTTATTTTAATTGTCGTTAATTTTGTCTTACACTTAACATCGATATTTATGATTTTATTCGAAAAAAAGACCGTTTGAACCGTAGTGGAAAATCAATTATCTAATTGTGATATTATTTAACTATTAGTACAACTTTAGTGTATCAAGGTTAATACATTACTCCTCTAATTCAAATCAAGCTCAATGTAATCGAAATCCTAAATTTTACGCGAAAAAAATTTCTCCAATAATTACTTTCATACTCAAATATAAAAACTCGATTACAACTCTCGTAGTTTTTCTTACTAAATACTTACTCGTACTTTGAGTAGAAAGTAAAAAATAGTAGATCGCACAAGTAAAAATCTCAAAGAACAAGTGAAACATCTTGCAACAAATCCAAAATTTAGTGAAAATAAACTAACTAAAAGAATAACTTTGGTCAAGTGATAGAACTAACAAAAAGATTAAACGTTTACATATAGTAAATTAAAAAATATTAGAGCAATTTTACTCTTGCATTAAATTAAAAAATATTTGAATAGAAATGTTCAAAATAAAGAATTTGAAATTTCAAAAAAGTGGAGTGGATTAAAGGGACAGAGACTTACTGTAATAGAAAAATGAAATAGATAAAAAAGAAAGAGACAAGAGAAGAAAAGAGAAGAGTAAAGAAAAAGAAAAAGACAAGATAGTGGTCTAAAGGGCTCTTAATTATCTCACATTTTCCACTTGTGGTGTTCAGATGGTGGGTCTGCTGACAGCCAAGCCAACAATAATGCATCTTATTATAACATCATACATAGTACAAAATAATGCCATGGATCATTATTATAGTTGTTGAAATTTATTTTAGGTGCATACATAACACTAATTTAACTATGCAACAATTGAAATATGTATTCTAATTATCATATTTCAACTTGGCTAAATTAAAATCAAACTCAATTGCATAAAAATATATATAATTAATTAATAAATGAACTGGATTTGAATTGTCTGTTGTATTAATTTAATTTTTAAAAACTCAATTGTTCTTAGATAAAACTGTTAAAATCAAATTAACTTATTATAGTTATAAAAAAATGAGGTATATTATTATTCAAACGGTTCGAATAGTTGAATTATAATTTTGTTTTAACAATAGTTTAGTTCTATTTGTACATTTTGTCCATCCCTAATTGGAACAATGCCTGCCATCACAATTTAGAACCATGTAACTAACTAACTAATTAACTTAATTTTTGTCAATCGATAAAAATACCTAAGGGTTGTTATTTAGGTTTAGACTTATTTATAAGAAATTAAGGATTTTTAGTTTGTGGTGTAAATATTAGAGTAAAAATTAGAAAAATATTGTTTGGTGTTTTCACTTTGAATTTATATATGAAATCTAATATAGTGAAATCTAATATAGTGAAATCTCTACCACTTAGATCATTTCATAAATTTATTTGTTTTTAGAATTTAGAATTATTTTGTTGAAAGTCAGTCTATTTTATTATTTTAAAGTTTTTAGTTTTAATCAGTAAATAATTATAGCTTTTATGAATAAACACAAGTTTCTTGAAAAAAACGGGATTTAGACTTCTCATTTTATTGTTTGTACGATTTAATACATTTATCCATATATTAACAAAAGTATAGATAGACAACAAGTAATGAAATGATTGTAAGAATATCTCCATACTTGTTTAGGTGCATACGTAAAACTAATTTAACTACGCAACAATTATCATACTTCAACTCGGATAAATTAAAATCAAACTCAATTGCATAAAAATATATAATTAATTAAAAAATTAACTGAATTTGAATTGTCTGTTATATTAATTTAAGTTTAACAGATATTGACGTCCGGAACGGATAATCCATCTACATTTAACGTTATTTCTATATTTTAGTTTATTGTTTTTATTTTATATTTTATTTTAATAATATTTTTATTTACGGATTATGTTATAAAAAAAAATAATTTATAAATCAATATAAAATATAAAAAAATTTAAATAATATTTATAAATTAATGTAAAATACAATAAATTAAAAAATTAAAAATTAAAAAAAAAACCCTTAACGGACCACATCTGTTAGACACATCTGTTTAAATAATTATATACAAAATATTTAAATAATTAATTAAATAATAATTTAAACTAAATTAATAATAATTATTTTATTAAATAAAATAAAATTAATTTATATATAATTACGTCATAAATTAATTTATTTTATTTTATTAAATAATTATTATTAATTTAATAAAATTATAAAAACTTTTAATTAATTATAGTCAATAGATGTGGCCACATCCGTTTATGTCTTTTTTTTTTTTTAATTTTAGTTTATTTAAATATTATATTTTATTTTATTTATAGATTATTTAATTTTTTTATAATATATTACAAAAATCAATTTTATTCTATTTAATTAAATAATTATTATTAATATAATAAATTTATAAACTAAAAGCTAAAAAAAGACATAAAGTTTAAACGGATGTGGACACATCTGTTAATAGACGTGGCATATCGGTTGAAGAAAAAAGATTTTAACGGATGTTGATATATGTTGAAGAAAAGAAGTGAGAGTGTATGATTTTTTAAAATATAAAGGTTACTTTTGAAATGTTTTAAAAATGTGGTGGTGTAGGGAGCAATATGGGGTGGTGTAAGGAGTAACTCTCATTTAATTTTCTTTAATTATCTTATAAATAATTCAATATCTTTTAAGATATATTTGATTGGTGTGAAGATCTAAAAATATTTCTAATTATCTTTTAAGTAATCTTATATCTTCAAGATATGTTTGATTCTTTGGAGATCTAAAAATATGTGAGAAGATATTTGTTACATTAAAAAAGGATGTGAAAATATTATTTTTTTATATTTATTGATATAGTTAAATAAGGTAATTATTTAAAAATATCAAATAAAATATCTAAAGATATATTTTTTCTAAATTATATTTTATCATAAACATTTATCAATTATGAAAGTTTTTTCTTTTTAGAAAAAATAGAGAAAACCACAGGTCTAATTGTTGTTACTTGACTTCTTGTAGTTTTGATTACTTGTTATTTTGGATTTATCTTTAAGAGGCCATTAAATTTTCAAAAATTTATTGTCACATCTCCATAAATTAAACTAAATTATAGTCACACTACATTTCAAAATATCTAAAAAAAAATTAATGTAACTAAAAAACTATTTTTAACATGTTTTATATCTCATGCTCAATAAATTTAATGATGATAAATTCTAATTAAAATGTTAATTTTAAGTATAAAAATAATTAAAAATCCATATTAAAGCATATGTAGTCCTTTATTCAATTTTCAAATTTTAAGTGGAGAATATTATGAAATATTATTACTCTGTAAAAGGTGGCTGCAAAGTTAAGATCATTAAAGAAATAAAAAACACTTAAGGGTAAAAGACATTAATGATTATAAAGTACTAACCAATTAAAAGAAATAATCAACAGTAAGTAAGGAATTTTGACAAAAAAAAAAATAATAAAAAAAAATAAAAGAGATTTTGGAATCAACTGGACTAATTGACACTTTTTTTTTTTCCAGAGTAAACTCACGAGCATGAGCAAAATAAAGAATAAAGAAGTGAAAGAATTTCTCTAAAAGTGTGTGGTGACAAGCTATGTGATTCTACTTTTATCCTTTTAATATTGACACCCATCTTTTAATTACGAATAACTTCTTGCTATAATGTCTGGTATCAGCCAACCAATACTATGTTAACTTTGTGATCATTATCGCCATTGTTTATACGTTATTATATTCTCTTCTGCAATTGGAAAGTTGAAAAACTAAATGTAATGCATCTGAGAGAATAATTTTTGGGTTATAATAAAACATGTGTTGTCCTTAAAGATTAATTAAATAAAAATGAGGATCTAGAATGTATAATTGTAAAGTATTTTACAGTCTACTTTCAAAGTTTTACTCATCTCTATGCAGCTTTAGGTCAACATCCGTTTCAACGCTCTAAACTCTCTCAGATATGTGCTGAACTCTTTTCGTGGCCTTTCGGAGGAAACAGGTTCTTCAACCACTTTAACATACTTATTCTTTTAGATCAAAATTTCATACAAAGCTTTTCTTATTCCGTAAAACACATAGAGGAATGTTTTATCTGATTCGTATTATATGAATTTTTGAATTAGGGGAAACAAAAGCTTTCTGGTTGATTTCCCTCTTCTTATGAATTCTCTCATTCATAGCTTAAACATCCAGTGGTTCTGTAAGAGTTTCTCAATCGCAGAAATTATATTAATTTAGAACGATTCTTTTATCTATCATAAACTTATTCTCTACATTTTTCAATCTGGGTTCATCATCTCTCCATTACTTTTCAAGTTTTTCTGTCTCTTCCTCTCTCTAAAAGCAATGTATTTTTTTATAATTACTTAAACATGTTGGGTTTTATTCTTGCTCCCTCATCAAAGTCTCTCCGGATCGGGTGTGCTGTTGACACTCAATTTTTTTTTTTCTTTTTTCTCGAGTGATTTCGATGTAATGTTACTAATTTTAAACATGTTTTGTTTGATTAATTCGCTAATGTTCTTTAGTTTTATGTTTCAGTTATGTCTTCCAACGAAGAGGTAACAATCCCTTTGAAATATTGGATTGACTATGACAAAAAGCGTGTAATTGTGGCAGAAGCAAGTGGGGAGTTGGTAGATGTTCTCTTCAGTTTCCTCACCCTTCCATTGGGAACTATTATTAGGCTTGGAAACAAATTGGACCAACATATAGAGCTTGGTTGCATCAATAAGCTGTACGAGAGTGTTGATAATTTGGAATCTAATGTTTTCTGGAACAACATCTGCAAGAAAATGTTGCATTCTCCGCGCAACCCGTTAGAGAGCTCTTGCCAAAGACTGAAAGTGAAAGTGGATGA
This sequence comes from Vigna radiata var. radiata, assembly GCF_000741045.1. NCBI lineage: Eukaryota > Viridiplantae > Streptophyta > Magnoliopsida > Fabales > Fabaceae > Vigna > Vigna radiata. Next base: position 5,425,538 of record NC_028359.1, on the reverse strand, counting down.
TACAGAACCCACCAAGTATTTCGTGTGTTACAGCTGTTCAAAGGAAAAGGATTTGTTGCTGAGTACCTTTGATGGTGCAAGGTGCCATTGTGGAAAATTGATGAGAAAAGAAACGATGTTGCTGGAAGAATCCAAGGAAGAGCTAGCTAAGGACAATGGTGCTTTTGTTAAATCAGATGCCATGTTCTTGATCTTGGATGACTTGAGAGTCCTCCGAAGCTCTGTAGGTCACTCTGTTCAAACGTTTCTCAAGCATCGACACAAAGACATCAGCAACCTCACAGAAATATCTCAAAATGTTGGCATCAAGGAGGTAATTGTTTTTAATACATTTCTAAACAAACTTGTAAAAAAATAAGAAGGTAAAATCTGTGGAGTTTAACCCTTCGTATTTTTTTTTTTCAAGAGTATGTTTCAGTCGCGTGCCCTTAAAATATTTAGCATGAATATGTATCACGGAAAGAAATAGGATTTGATATGTGGATGGAGAAAATACTTTGGATATTGAAATGATTATTTTGTGGTCTAAAGTTATATTTTCGGTTCAAGACATTTTTCTGATTTACTCAACTGATAACCTTCCTAGACTTCCTTAATTAGCATGGTTTTGGTTGTCTTTTCAGATATTGAGCATACTAAAGCAAGCCTTAATCTCCAAATCTCCTCTGAGTGACGTATTATTGAAAAATGAAGAATATAACAAATGCTCTCCCTCAAAATATACCGGTCCCATTCATTCCAAAGGTCATGTAAAAATCAAAGTAATGGTGAGCAAATCACAGAACAAGATTTTGTTTGCTGAAGTAGATGGAGATTTTGTTGACCTTCTAGTCAGCTTCCTCACAACACCTATGGGATCCATTGTGAAGCTTATGAAAGGAAAATTGTGCTTGGGAAGCATTCGTAACTTGTACAAAAGTGTGAAGCGTCTCAATCCATCATGGTTTGTAAGATCATCTAATGAATCTTTAAAGAATATAAAGGTTGCTCCTCATTTTGGTTGTAAGAGGAATCCATTAGAAGAGGACGATGCTCCTGAATATTGGTATGGCCCTGTAGTGGAGAAAGAAAATGAGGGGCGTACAATGATTTCAAAGAGAAAAGAGTTGTTACGAGATCCAAAAAAAGTGAAACTTTTTGACCCCAGATCTTCTGATGGAGCAAGAGAACCTCCTGTGGGATTTATGAAGAGACCATGTCTATTTGTTGTGAGCGATGATCTTGAAGTGAAACCAATGACAAGTGCTTCTAGCATTTCGCATTTGAAAGAGCTTGGGATTGTGAAGTTGAATGATTTGGAGGAACATTTTATTAAAGTCAGAAAGTCACATGAGGTAATATTCTCAATCATCTCTTGAATACTTGTTCAACCACAATATTTATGGTTTTAATTGATCTAATAAAATAATTGGTTATAATAAACTGCGTACAGCATTTCTTCCTTTTCAATTCATAATTGACATTCATTTATCTATTTATGTCAGGCAGTAGACCTTTTGAGGGTTTCTTTGACATCCAATGAAGCTGCTTTGACAAAAAGCCTATTCTCTCAATTGTGGATATGTCAAAGATGCATCCCTTGCTGGGGTGTATTGGGAAGTCGACACCAAATTAAAAACGAAATAAAAAAGGAAGAGAAAGTGGTACCAGGTAAAAAAAGGCATGACGAAAGAGAAAGAGATAAGAAGGAAGTGAAGTAGAAAAAAAAAAGGAGGTACAAGAGACAATAGGTATATGTTATTGGTAAATTCTGAAAAAGTCAAAGGAAGAAATTAAGCCTAAACTAACGAAGGTTGAAAATAGGTGTTCAAGTGCATTGTTGTAATATATTGATGCGTGAAATAGTTATGTTGAAGTAAATTGGACGACCATGTAACATTGAATACAAATTTGATTATTGAATTAAATTACAAAGCTATACAAATAACTAATGTAGAAAAACATTAAAAGGTTTTAGCACGAGTTCCGGAACGAAATCTCATTAGAATGAGATTTGTGATAAATAAGCAAAAAGGTAAAAAAAAAAAAAGATTACTTGAACTACATTACATAAAAATAGGTTTGAAAAAGATACAAGAAAGACTCGTTTGAGTCTAGGTAGGGACATGACTCTTTTGATCTATTCCAATGGTAAAAATCTACACGGATAATAGGAAAAGTTTTGTTTTTTTGTTTATTTTTTTTATATGGAACAATATTGTTGTGTGGTCTTTTGCTAATCATTATATGCAAGAATCAAATTTGCGAACAAAATGATTGATCAAGTATCTTTGGCTAGTGACATTAGTGAAACGAAGTATTTTGACACTTGCTTTTTTTTTTTTTTTATATTGTACATTAGTTCTTGAATGAAGTATATCAAGACATGATAAAAAATGGGGTGTTGCTCCCTACACCTCTCCAAGTGGGACGTGTACCTCTCCACTATTTTCATTTATTTCAAAAATATTCTACACCTCCTCACTATTTGTTCTAAATTTCTAGAAAAATATTTATATTTGTGTGTGTTTTTTTTACATATAATATCTATAATTTTTAACATTATATTATGTTTTAACTCACCGACATGTTTGACTCAAATAACATGAATAAAATATTTAATTTATTAGATAAATAATATAAAAATATTATTGAATACTTAAAATATAAAAAAAGTTATTTGTTAAAGATTTAGAATTTATTTAGTTCTTTCATCATTATAAAGTTAGTATGTAATAATAATAATATATCATTATTTACTATTAATATTATTATGTTTATTATTTTGTATTTGCATCTAACTTTTAATTTTATAAAATGGAAATGGTGGAAGTACTGATATTGAAGTTTCCTTTGAATTTTATGTTAAAAATTATAGATATTATATGTATAAAAAACACACATATATATAAACATTTTTCTAGAAATTTAGAACAAAATTTTACCATTTATTAAGTAATTTGAAAAGAAAAAATATATTTAACAGCAAAAATAAGATTAAATCAAACGTATTTAAGAAAATATATCAGAAGTTCAGATTTATGTCATGTAAATGCTCCATTAATGTAGTGAGAGAAAGAGGAAGATGGTTAAGGATAATGGGGATGTGTAGGGTATTTTTGGAATAAAAAAAATAGTGGAGAAGTGTAAAATATTTTTGAAATAAATTAAAATAGTGGGGAGATACAGGTCCCACTTGGGGAGGTGGAGGGAGCAATACCCTAAAAAATGAGATTTTTTAATTTGAGTTCTGAACCAAAACATAAACTTCAATCTTAGGCTTTCATTTGTCTCTAAAATTTAAACCCAAAATAATGGAAATTATAAAGAAAACAAAGGAATAGGTAAATGTTGGACAACCAAAACCTATTGTAGTATTTAAAAAAATATTTTCATTTTGAGTAACTCTCGCATGGTATTAAACAACCTTAAAAATTAAACCAAAATTTAATACCATCAGATAAATAAAAAAATATTTTCATGCCTTTTACTATACATATACAAAAATAAATAAATCAAACATATCATTATATTAATTTTAGGATTCAGAAGAGAAATCCAACAACAATGGTTCGATTCACGGCAAAAAAAATTCAAGCATGTGAGCTTTATAAATAGTGAACAAATGATGAACAAACCGATAAAGACAACAAACTTGAACAACAAATATCAAATACTCCTTTAAACATGGAAGAACTTACGAATGAAGGAAACAAACGAGAGATAGAAAAAGCAAGAAGAGAAATTGAGAGAGAAGAGAAAACCTAGAAATGAAGGGTTTGTATGAGTGGGAGTCTAAAATTATTGTGATGGGAAAGTAAATTTTCTAAAAGTTTAACCCTAAACATAAGAAGGTTTCAATTCTTTGTAAAACCAAAACCTATAGTTATACATATAATTGCAATAATATTGCGGGTGGCATTTTTGAAACTGGAACCTATTAAGCAATCTCGAATACCTTGTTTACACTAGTGTAAGATGAATCAAGCTTGACCTTCGAATTAAAAAGGTATGAGGTGAATCAAGCTACATGACGAAGAGCAAGAAGAGTAGGTCAGAGGATACTCCTATACATTATGTCTCGTATGTTGGGAAAATCTCACTATACATACTCAGATATTTTTCTTAAATTGAGTCTTGCTATTCATTGATAATTGAAGGGTTTTAAATAGTCGTGATATTTACAATATTACGAAAATAAAAATAAAATTTAAAAATAAAATATCAACTGCCTTAAAAATAAAATTTGCTTATTCTATGATAAAATAATATTCTACTTCGATCATAACTACCCATCCTTATTTTATCTCTATCAAATCAAACTAAATATTAGTAGACTCAAAACTAATAAAATAAGATTTAAAAAAAATTATTAATAAAACTCTAAAATTTAAGTTTATCCCAACAAACTCCCCTATAAACTTAAATTCTTCCTTCCTTGCTTTCCATGTGCATCATCCCACACCGGGTTTGCTCTTTTCAATCAGATTTGAGTTGGAGTTATCCAAACTCTTGCTAGTCATATCTTGTTTCAAACATCTTCTCTCCAAGATTTTCAGCTCCAGTTCATACAACTGGTTCTTCTTTGCTTTTACCTGGGTTGTTAGACGACCATGCTTATCCTTTAAATATAGTACCTGATTTTTCATAAAAATTGAATTACCTTTTTCAATTATCTGACCCATGCTTAAAATATTGCTCTTCAACTCTGGAACATAATAAACATCCCTAATCTCTCCAACTCATCCATTATTCTGAATATGCCGAATTGTTCCACGCCCTTTCACGGCCACCTTGGAGTCATCTCCAAAAGACACAAATTTAGCCTCCACCTTTGTGAGTTCATAAAAAACGTTCTCGTTCCTACACATATGATTGTTTGCTCCAGTATCTAGATACCATACCCAGTCGGTAGAAATCTCATCAGCCTTCATCTCTTCTTCATCTTCTTCCCTATTTTTATCTGGTTCAATAATGCTAGATGTCTTCTCTTCCTTTTCAGGAGTCGTCTTCTTCAGCTTCCCAAGCTCAACCCTCTGTTTATTCATAATTTCATTAGCTTCATCCAGAAGCCTCCTTATCTGCTGAATCTCTTCGTCTTTTTGTTTGAGTTCCTTTTCCACGTTTGTCGCACCTTTTATCGAGATCACTTCATCCACTATTGAGACTAAATTTTCCATGTCCATTGTATCCGAGCTCTTTGCCAGCAACAATTCTTCTGCATCTTCAGTAACGAGATTCGTCTCACCCTTTGTCTCAAACTTGCAATACTTTGGAATATGACCAAACTTGCCACAGTTGTAGCACTTTGTTGACCTACACTCGTTTGTATAGTGGTCGTACTTGCCACACTTAAAACACCCCACTCTTGACTGATCTCCTCGAACTTTTCCTTGTCCTAGGTCATGCCAATTCTGTTAACCAGTTTGATCTTCATTATCATTACCTCGACCACGTCCACCTCGTCCTCGATCTCCTCGCCCTCCGTTAGGACCTTGGCTTTGAGTAATCCGAGATTTATTCCAGTCAAATTGTACCTACTTGATCGTCGGGTTCAACCTGATCATCCCAACTCCTTCTCCTTTGTTCGTGGGCTTCTAATGACCCAACAAGTTCATCCACTGTGAGAACCGACAAGTCCTTCGATTCTTCAATGGCGCACACGATACTTTCAAAATCTTTTGTAAGGGATCTCAAAATTTTTCCCTCAACTCGACTAGATGGAATTTTTTCTCCATTCCTGCTGAGTTGGTTGGCCACCTTTTCCACCCAAGTTATGTACTAGGTCATATGCTCTTTGGGCTCCATCTTCAATTGGTTTTTCTCATTAATTGTGGCACACTCGTACCATTGACAATTTTTGCCATCTCTCACAAATAAAAAATCAAACACTCACTTTTTCTCTCACGGTGTTTGACTATATCCCCTATCTTTTTCTCTCTCTTGGTACTCAGAGCATAAAGCTCTGATACGTTAAAATTTCACGATACACACTCAGATATTTTTATAAAATTGAGTCTTGTTATTCATTGATAATTGAAGGGCTTTAAATAATCACGATACTTACAATATTACGAAAATAAAAATAAAATCTGAAAATAAAATATCAACGACATTAAAAATAAAATCTACTTATTCTATCATAAAATAATATTCTACCTAGATAAACAGAAAACCATAACTACCCATTCCTATTTTATCTCTATCAAATCAAACCAAATATTATTAGACCCAAAACTATAATAAAATAAGATTTAAACAAAATTATTAATAAAACTCTAAAATTTAAGTTTATCCCAACATCGTACACTATTTTTTAACTTCTTTACCATAAACAGATTTTTTTTTCCTCCTTTTGATTTACAATTATTGACTCATCTCTCCCTCCCCTATTTATATAATTCCCCTGTTTATATATGTGATTTGTGATTAAGGATGACAAGGGACATAGACTTGTATAACATAAATAAGCAGCTAGATGATTACTCCTGAATGAAGAAAAGAAATGGTTTGTAGAAATTAGCAACTTTAAGTGAATTGGCGAGTTTTGGGAGGCAATACTCCAATGCTTTTTACTTAGGTTTTAGTTTTTGATAGGTTGAGTAACATTGTTTATCATGTATACAGGGTAAAATATTAGTTATCAAAAGCCGTGTAAGAAAGACTTCTTGTCCATTAGGAAATAATCAATGATTTCGAGAGTCACGAAATTTAGTTAAGAGATCTGCTTTAATTTATTATCAATATTGATGTTTCATTTTCATTTCATTTTTTCTCTTATAATAAATAATTGCACATCAATTAAATATAGTTGACTCAACCATTGCATGGAATAGATTTTGTATGTTGTATTTCATATCCTTGATTCATTATGTTTTTTCTTTAATATATGTTAGCTTATTTGGAGGAAATACCTTTTATTAGCTTCCTATGCAAGCACTTTTATTGAAAAGAATATGTAGCCAAACATGTTTTATTAGATCTATGTTATAGTACGATGGAGTGAGTGCCCAAAATACTTGAGGGTGATGTTTTAACTCTGTTATAAAGCTGATAAGTATGCAGCAAAAGATGATTTTGTCGTTCAAGACATCAGATATAACAAAAACAAGTTTGAAGTCACTGCTACCCTATGTTTCTGTAAATCAGGTGGTTCAACTTCTTGAACGAGTCCATCATGCTCTGTTTGGGACATGTATATTTATCCTCAATATCACAAATTATCTTCTTTAGTTAGTTTGTGGTCATATTGGCATACTCAAATAAGGTTTGCATTAACTTTGGTATTTCTCCTAATGTTCTAAAGTCACACGAGAATTATTGCTTTGACACTTTAAAGATACATTGATGACTCAAACTCTGTAAGACTTAGACCTGTCAAATTGGTCTCAATAATAGGCCCTGATCCTGGTCTATGTGGGTTGGGACAAATCACAGAATGACACGTAGATGATGTTTAAATATTGTCAAAAAAAGTTGTTTAAGTATCATTATCCTTTTTGTTTACAAGTATGTTATGCTTCTAAATCAGTTATAAATGGACAGCTGCAACATTTTGATGGATGTCAGATGCTTGAAATATGCTTTTTTGTGAATGACTTGCTTGAATTCCCTATTGGACATTATTGTTTCTTTCAGTCCAGGCCGACTATATTGCGTTTTGGAGTGTGCTTGTGTTTATGTGTGTACACACTTGTGTATTTGCTTATGTTTGTGTTGTGTTCTTGTATTGTTCTTAGGTTGTAAAAATGTTCTTATAAATGTGTATATATTTAGAATTTAAGCTACTTGAAGATGATAAATCTCCTTTGGCAAAACTTGTTTTCTCTGGAGCTACATTGTTTGTCAAAGAATTTTTTTTTATCATTCTTTTACTCTTATGTAAAGAAAGAGTGCAAGAATAATACAAATTATAATTGTTTCATTATGTAGCATTAGAATTTGGTATTATGATGAAAGAGGATCTTATTGAAAGGTTCTCAATGTGCTTTTCTTTTGTAACATTTGATATGTTGCTATTTAATATTTGTGTTGTTAAAATGTAATTAGTTATATTTATTTTCAATATAATAAATATTTATATTTAACTTGCAATAACGAATATAAAAAAAAAGAACTGTTTTATAATCCATGAGTAGTATTCGTTCAAAAGTCCATTGTTTCAGTCGCGGTTAGCTCTTTGGATTTGATTTGATATTTGTTCTAGTCCTTTTCTTTTCTTTGGTGGATTCTGGCTTGTTTTATATTGAATGAAAAGGTAGATGATGCAGGGAAGTTCGAGAATTGCAAATAAAACTGAAAAAGCATAGAAAGAAAATTAGCATTGAAAAAAGATGTAATGTAATGTCACTGTTTCTTTTCCTTATCCTTGTTTAGGGTATCACTTTGTGGTTTATTATATAGCTGAAACTGAACTTAATTTTCTATATCCATACTTTAATATATGAATTTCTCAAGTCCACTCTTGTATTCGGAGGTGCTTATAAAAAATTCTCTCGAGAACGAGTGTCATAGTTTGTCATTTTTACTCTTTAATTTATATGTTAGGTATATAAAAAGAATTATCATGTTTTAAAATTTAATTATTAATACTAACTTTATCATCTTATAAAAATAATTTTAAATAAAATAGAAAATTTAATTATTTATTTAAAATTAATGAAAAATAATTAACAACTAAAATTTGAAAATATAAAAATATATTTTGAATAATCGGTTTTAAAATTTTATTAAGTATTAAATAATTATAAAGTATAATAGATTTGTGATGATTTTAAATTGTTACAATGTGAAAAAATTACATAAAAGGAGTAAATATTGTGGCTTTCTTTATCTGTTAGAACTTTTTTTTTTCTAGCAATATTAATAGTTAAAATATTCTAATATTCTATAATTTTGCCCAGAAAAAAAAATTTTGAAAATGACCTGTATAAATGGCTGTAATGTAAACAACGGTTAAAACTGTGTATAAACTATTAAAGAGTCATTGAAACATTTGACAAGTAATTAAAACTTAAAAAGACAAAATTTGAAACTATTATACATTTATAGACACTACAGGTGAAAAAATAATTGTATGTTTCTTATTTCAAGTTTGGTGTTTTAAAAATGGATTAAAAGTACTATAAACAAAGTGAAGTTTGAAAGTAACCTGTGACAACCTTGGAAAAACCGTACCAATGTGACAACAGAGGACTCAAAAGTGAACCATGATAAAAGTTGAGTATTAGATAAAATCATTATGATCATATGAAGATAAAATTAACAGCAAATCATACATTTGTTTTTTTTTAAACCAGCATAACCACATATGCAAATACAGTCAATATTTAGTGACACAGTTCATCACTTCACCTTTAATCAATATTAATGACTGTCAATCACTTTTAATCTCACACATTACATTGTACAAATAATAATGTATTTCACCTTCAACTAGGTACAACAACACAGTTTTTTTTTTTTTTTTTTTTTTTTTTTTAACACAGTCATACTAATAAAATAGGAACACATTCATCTTCAACTAGGTAAAACAACACTTTTTTTTTTTCTTTTTTTTTGGTTTTCTTTAAAAAACAATCACTCATAATAAAAAATCGAGACAGATTCATCTTCATCCATTCTTTGTGCCTTCAACCTCCTCTTAATTACTGCAATATTGGAGTCGGCAACAGATACTCAACCTAGACGAATTATAAAAGCAATTACTATAGAAAGTTATGAATTTAATTAAAGTATAAGTAACATTAAGTGAATTTCAAGCTATTCACTAGTCTCATAACTAAAACATGACAAATAAATATTCACTTAATAGATATCAGTAAAACATAAAATAACACTAATATAAAATTACTTACGTAATAAGACGTAATCATCATGTTATGCTGTGAAAAACTGGTTCTAATTATTCATCACCTGCAGGCGCATAGAGAAGATGATAGGAAAACACACCATAAAAAACATTAATAATTGGAGTGGCATTAGTTAATATTTGATGTATCATATCCGCAATCTTCAGTATGTGGTCGAAGCATCTGGTGCCTATTTTAAACACAACACCATATACAAGTTACTTTCTTAGTGTTCTCAATTGAAAGCGCGAATAACTAATCTTCAGTATCTGGCTTTCTTATATATTGTCCCGAAAGAAAATGTAAAGTATTTATAATGAAAAAGATAAATCATAGCAGTTGATAAAGAGAAATTAAGAAGAATGTTACAAATTAACAAAAACAAAGATTAAGAGGTAAAAGTATGCATACCTCTTCTTCAGAAGTTCTGCACAGAGCAAAATTAAGATCAGTTTCTTTTCGGGGTCTCGCATATTCTGAATAATACCACTTTGTCGGATTATCTATTTTGTTGAATGCACTGAAAGTTTTCATGGAGCTGCACTCCATGACGTGGACTTCCTTCAAGGATGGAAAACTTAAAGTAAAATTGCCATCGTAAAAGCACTTTAGCTCATCTAATTTTTCAAGAGACAAATATTGGAGCTGCTTAAATTTTATTTCTACGTTCTCATCAGATTCCTCCCCCTCCTTTGATATTATCTCTTCAACTGATTTACATTCTATAATCTTCATACTTTTGAGTTTACCCAAACATTTTGCTGTTGAAGATCTGAATAAATATTGCAGGCTATTGCAACTTTTCACCTCCAAATAAATGAGTTGCGAAAATATTATCTCATCCTCAACTAATTCCTCCCTCTCCTTGGATTCATTTGCAACAATTGTCATCAATGCCTCGCAGTCTTCCACGACTAGTTCTTCAAGCTTCACAATATCTTTCGCTACTGATTCTGGAAACACGTTTTTAAGGCATTTGCATTTATCAACGAACACTTGTTCTAGATGTTGCATGCTTAGAATTCCACGAGGATCTACATTCCAAACATTCTCCACATTTGGAAGATTGGATAAAACCAATTTCTTCAGAGGAAGAGTGATTAAAGTGTATTGCGTTAAAGGATTGACATCGAAAATGACTTTGACATGATTGCAGTTTCCAACTTCCAATATCTCCAATTTGGGTAATGAAGGAAGTAAATGAAAGGGTAGCACTGCATCTGATAAAAACTGGCAGTCATTCACAGTCAATTTGGCCAACTCTCTGAAAGAGAGGTCGGGGATATGCAGTGAGCCATTCCATATCTCTTGTAGTCCTGGCCTACTTTCCAGATCAAGTTCATCAAGCTCTGAAATCTGCACGTGCGAAACAATAAAAAATATGAAGAATATAATCCTATTATGAATATTATTTTGAAGAATTGTTAAGCAAGTTGTACATCAGGTTACATTTACACATATTTTCTCTCACTTAGATTTGCAGTAGGCTATTGTGAATAGTTTAAGTATCATTTATGACTATTACATTGAAGAATTGTTTAACAAATTATAATAATTTTCAAGCATGTTGTCCTATGCTGTCTTGCATATTTAAACATGGGCTATAGATATATAATCAATAGCCTATTAGAGGATGTATTTTTTATATAGACAAGAATCGTAACAATGTTCAATAAAAAAACATATTAATGGCGTACCTTTTTCAGAAATTCCTTCTTCATAGTAGAGTTGAGACCAGTTTCCAATGTAGTGTTTGACTGTTCAAGTTCAACTTCAGACAACTTACTTGCCTCCAGGGTACCTCCACATAATCTTACCATGTCGTCGCACTTTGCTATTGACAATTCCTCCAACAATGGAAAACTTAAACTCCCTTTGTAAAACCTTCGGAGATTTTTCATATATGCAAGATTCAAACAATTGAGCTTCGGAAATATTATTTCATCCTCATCTGATTCCTTCCCTTCTTTAGACACTATTTCTTCAATTGATTTACAGTTTTCTATCTCCATTATTTGAAGTTCAGCCAAACTTTTGGCTGTCGAAGATGTGAACAAATATGACAAGCTACCACAATTTTCCACTTTTAAACGTATCAGATTTGAAAAAGACACTCTGCATGTTACCAAGTTTTTTAAATTGGAACACTTAATGACTTCAAAGGTTTCTAGATTTCTGACAAAGGGTTCAGTCCATGAGTTTTCTAAGCCAATCGAAACCAACTCTTGAAGGGACTCCAACCGTAATTCTTTCAATTGTAAAAGAATTTCACTATTGTTATGTTTTTGATCGCAGAAAATCTCTTTGAAGGAACTGTCACACACCACAAGCTTCATTACATTTGGCAACTGTTGTAGAAATCCATACTCCGGAAATTCATCACACTCAATATCAAAGCACAAAGTAAGAACTTTTAACTTGTGTAAAAGGTTTCTCTGAAATCCTCCGTCCACAATCAACTTTAATTCATTTTTACCCACTGTCAGATGCTCTAAGTTGGGTATAATTAGCTGCAACGAGAAACCAATAACAATGTAAAAGCAGGTCAGTACAGTCATAGATTCAACTGTGTATAAGCCAGACAATCAGGGAAAAACTAAAACATTTCAAGATAAAAAAAAAGTGTGAATAAGTCCATTTAAAAGAGAAAGAAAAAAAAAAAAGATGAACTAGCCAAACCAGGACGCTGCTCATAAGGCGGCAACCATTTTGATTTAAAATTAATTTTCATATGAAAAGTTTGATAAAAGAGATGAATAGTGGTTCGTATAGGAAGAAAATAATGAGAAATATTTCGATGGTCGGTAGCAGATTGTTTATCAAGATTTAAGCACTTTTAACGCATTATATATATTTGATACAAAGCATATGTGTGAGAACGTATATGTTATTGAAAAAAGAAGAAGCGCAAACCTCAAATGTTGGTGATGCGTGGAAGGTGGGCAAATCCAGTAGTGTCAATGACGTAACACAGGGGAACGTAAGCTTAGGATTTGTTCCTTCTGGAGAAGTTGGATTAGTGTTTTTAATTTCACTACAAACGGTTTCTAGATTTGGCAGCTTCTGTAAAACTAATTTTCTTAGAGGAAGAGTGAGTGTGCCTTGTGTTGTAGAGTTGACATCAAATATGGTTTTGACATAATCACAGTTTTGAACTTTCAATGTTTCCAAGTTGCGTAATAAACGAAGTAAAGTGAAAGGTAACACTGAATCTGATGAAATTTTGCATTTATTCACAATCAAGGTTTCCAAGTAAGTGAAACAGAAGTTGGGTATCTGCAGTGAGAGACGCCATATCTCTTGTAGGTCTGTCCTATCTCTGAATTCAAGACTCTTTCTCCATGGTGCAGTCTTTCGAAATCAGCACATGTAAATGTAAATGAAAAAAATGAAATTAATCTTACACAAGAATTACCAAGAATTCAGACTTTACAGTTTTGCTATACAAATAACTAACTTTACTTATAACAAACCAACTTTACTTATAACTAATTACTCACAAATACACACATCAATTTTAATATTTTTTCTTTTCATACTACACTTTTCTTGCACAATTCTATTTCGGGACATTGGAATTGGTAAAATTTTAGTTACATTTAAAATTCTATTTAATTCTCATAAAAATGAAAATTGTTTCTTTGGTGAACTTTGATTAAAAAAAATAAAATTTCCTTTGGCAATTTAACTATAGAAGTTAATTACAAACAAAATCTATAACTATTTTTTAATTAACTTTGTGATTGATTTGATTGAGTTCTAAAGTTTTTCAAATTATTAATTTTTTTAACTTTTCTAATTTGTTTTTTTGAAGTTTAGGAATGTAACTAAATAAATATTAATTTAAAAATTCAACTTTCATAATAATAAAAGGTTGAGGAATGAGAGTAAATTCAGATATAAGGATGTGAATTACATCTTCACTTAATTTTACTTTGATTTTACATTTCAACTCTTTTCTAATGTTTTCTAAATCTATTACTAATATCCAGGAAAAACAAATTTAGCAACTTAATTGTAGAACTTTTTAAATGTTATTAGAAGTGACATTTTTTATTTCAGTTTTCAACCTTTTATATTTATATCTATTTATCTTTTAAAACAATTATTAAGTTTTTTTTTTTTTTTTTTACTTTTATATAAAGTATTTCTTATTTTTAGTTTTTACAGTAACAAAAAATTACCGTTTCTAATATATTTCTAAATAAGATAATGACAATAGTAACAAATTATTTTCTCTATTATTACTATTATTATTATATTTTTATATTCTTTATAATTTGTAGGTTATACTTAAAATCCAATAATATTGATTACAGTAGATTTATTTTCTTTCTATCATTTTTATTTGTTTATGCATTACAGATGATGCATTTTATCTCTATTTTTAATTTACTTTAAATTTCATATATCTGTTTAAAAATGTGTTAGTTTTACGTTATCCTAAATTTGTGTATAAATATAATAAAACATAGTAAACGATTAATAATAAATATTCTTTATTATAAATATATATCAATGAAAAGTAAAATAAATATAATGATAACAATTTATTAATAAAAAATATTCATAAAAATTTAAAACTAATTAAAAACACATTTTATTAGTAAAGATACTAAATTAATGTTAAAATGGAATATAAAAAAATATTTGATACTGTTCTATTTCTTTATATTAATAAGTTATTTTAATTAATAAAAATTTACCATTTACTATGAGTACGTTAATTAAGTTAAATTTATTTTAATTTGTATGGGTTATTGAGACAATGTTTCAAAGCATCAGGTTTATCATAATTTTTGTCAAATATGATTTTTAAAGTAATTTATTATGAAAATTATTTGAAAATAATTATAATTGAATAATAGAGAATTTAAATTTTGTTAACATATAAATTATTTTCTTTTTGAACGTATTTTTGTTGCATTCTATAAAAAAAATGGAAATTTGTAAGATACAATATATTTGCTAATTACTTTAAAATTAAAGAAAAAAGAAGTGTCTTTATCATAATTTGAGATAAATAAATAACTTTCCTATAATTAAAAATGATTTAATTAAACTTTTCTGCAAAATTTTATGTTGAAAAATATTTTATTTTATTTTTGTCTTCCTTACTAATAAGTTTGACAAGGAGGCATAAAGTCAAACTCTTAAAATATGAATATTAAGTAGAGTTGTCAAAACGGGTAATCCGGTCCAACCCGACCCGACCCACCACGGGTTGACCACTTAGTGAGTCAACCCAACCAGACTCATTTATTATAGTGTGCCGGAAAAATTCGAACCTGACCCGACCCACCACGAGTTGACTCATTGACTCAATTTTTTTTTTCACCCTCTTCTTCTAAGATTCTCATTGACTCATTATAACATGTTACTTTTATCAATCAAATTAAAACAGTAATAATTGGACCAATTGATATAAAAGAAACTAAAAAAATTGAAGAATCTAAATTATTAAGTTACATGTGTTTATTTTGTATTTATTAATATAAAAAAAATTAAAAAAATTTAGTTATCATAAGTAACATGTTCTTATTTTGAAATAATTAATATAAAAAAACTGAAAAATCTTAATTACATAAAGGATGTTTTATATATAGGATATTTTATATGATTTATATTGCTATGGTTGTGTATATTAAACAATGAAAAATGTTTGATTAATTGGTTAAGTGATTGTAAAAATATTGTATATGTTTAAATATTATAAAAATATTATATATATATATATATATATATATATGATGTTTAAATATTGTAAAAATATTGTATATATATAAGATGTTTAAATATTATAAAAATATTATATATAAGATGTTTAAATATTGTAAAAATATTGTATATGTTTAAATATTGTAAAATTATTGTATATATAGGATATTTAAATATTGTAAAAATATCATATATGTTTAAATATTGTATATATAGGATGATTTATATGATTTTTTCGTGTTATTGTAAAAAATGTTATCATATCTCAAACATTAAGAATATATCAAAATTAACTTACTAAAATACAACTTATCTTTGATTTTGAAATTTTCAGTGAGAAGAGAGTCTGATTATGAACTATATATGTTTTGAATAATTAATTTAATTAATTTGATTTCAATAAAAAAAAATTGAATTTGAATAATTAATTTAATTAATTTGATTTAATTAAGAAAAATAAGTGGGTTGGTGAGTCAACCCGACCCACCACGGGTTCAACCCGTGTGAGCCGGGTTCTTAGTAAACTGGGTCAAAATTAGCTCACATCAAAATTTTCACATTTTTTTCCAACTCAACCCGATTCAAACCGTAGTGAGCCGGATTGACTCACGTGTTTCAACGCATTTTCACGGCGCTAATATTAAGGTATCAAAATTAAAAAGTTCCTTGTTAACCAATACAATACACAATTTCCATCATATACTCAGACATGTATCATAAATATTCAATAAAAATAAAATAAAATTAAACACGTACCTTTGTCAGATATTCCTTCCTCATAGTAGAGTTGAGCTCGGTTTCCAATTCAATATCATCTAAAAACTCATCAAGTCTAACTTGAGACAACTTACCTGCTTCAATACTTCCTCCACATAAAGTTATCATCTCATGGCAATATGTTACTGACAGTTCCTCCAAGGATGGGAAACCTAAACTCCCTCTGTAGAACCTTTTGAGCTCCCATAACATATCAAGATTCAAACAAGTGAGCTGCGGAAATATTATCTCATCCTCATCTGATTCCTCCCCATCTTCCTTACACACTATCTCTTCAATTAAACCACACCACGTTATCTCCATTCTTTGGAGTTGACCCAAACGCTTGGCTGCTGAGGATGTCAACAAATATGATAAGCTATTACAATGCTCTACTTTCAAACACGTCAGATTGGAGAAAGACACTGTGCATCCTACCAAGTTTTTTAAACTCTCACATCTAATCACTTCAAAGGTTTCTAAATTTCTAACAAAAGTATCAGTCCAGGAGTTCTCTAGCCCAATGGAAAACAGCTCTTCAAGGGACTCCAACCGTAATACTTTCAGCTGCTGTAACACATTATTACCACTTTCACAACAGAACATCTTCTTGAAGGAACCATCACACACCACAAGTTTCTCTATATTGGGAACCACTTCTAGAATTTTACATCGAAATACATCCGAACCAAAGCAGAGAGTAAGAGTTTTTAAGCCGTCTAAGAGCTTTCTCTCGAATTGTCCGCGCAAAATCATCTTCATTCCATTTTCTCCTACTGACATGCACTGTAACAACCAAGAAAAAGGTAAGCAAAAGTTAGTTAAAACGGTTAAAGACAACTGTTTTAAATTTTCATATCAAAACATATTGTCGATGAATATTGCTAAGATAATGTATATTTCTTTGAAAATTAAATTCCGCTAATACCATCCTTCTTCCCATAATTTTCAAAGATTATGGCGGCATGAATACATGATACATGATAAACGAGTGAGAATCTATTGAATTTATATGAGATGTTATTGATGAGTAATGAAATCTATTCTTTTACTTATTTATATAAAATATATACAACATTATCTTATATAGGTCTTTCATTTTTAACCAAACCGTTTTAATTATCTTCTAAAAGTAAACTAACCTACCAAATTATATAACACTTTAGTTTTCACATACTGATCCAATTATGCAATGATACCTTTTCAATGTCAGACTTGAGCGAGCAGTAGTAAAAATACTTCAAGTTTGGTAAACCCCGTGATTTCAATGATCTGACACAGTAGCAAGGAAACGTAACCTCCTCATTTGTCCCTCTTAGATATGTATTATCCTCTGCAACAATTGTCATCAATCCTTCACAGTCTTCCACTGTTAGATTTTCCAGTGTCTCAAGATCTTTGGCTACTGATGCCGGAAACAAGCTTTTAAGGCGTTTACAGCTATCAACCGACACTTCTTCTAAATGGCTTATTCTTTGAATTTCATGAGGATCTTTATTCCAAATAGTTTTCAGCTTTGGCAGCTTCGATAAAACCAATTTCTTCAGAGGAAAATTAATTAATCTGTCTTCTTCTGTTGTAGGGTTGACATCAAATATGGTTTTAACAGAATCACAGTTTCCAACTTCCAATGTTTCCAATTTGGGTAATGAAGAAAGGAAATAGAAGGGTAGCACTGCATCTGATAAAAAGTCGCAGTCATTCACAATCAATGTGATCAGCTCACTGAAACGAGGGATCTGCATTGAGCCTTTCCATATCTCGTGTAGTCTTGGCTTACTTTTGAGATCAATCCATGATTCCCCCAGTCTCTGCAAGTGCAAAAGAATAAATAAATAAAATAAAGTGAAATTCATTATTTTATTACAAGAGTTAATAGGAATTGAATTTTTTATATTAATAATAATATGAAATATTCACTAATTTTGTTAAGAATTTTATTTAATTAAAAAAACTTAGTTGACTATACCAAGAGATTTTCTAGCGAATCACGTCTTCTAATTTACATTACTTGACTTCGAGACCTAAGAGATAAATATAAGTTACTTTTATGAATTTAAAAATTTATATTTTAAAAGAATTGTCCAATTATGTCTAAAGTTTTCCAGCCAGGATGTCCTAAACCCTCTTGCATGCTTCAACATATGGCATGGATATATGTCTATACATAACAAAATTATAGTTTTTATAATGAATAAACAAATAATTATCGTGGTTTTAATATTTCATAGTTATTAAAGATATTGTGTATTAATATGTTTAATCATTAAAATTAAATTCAATATTTATAATTTTACTCTTCATCTATTAAGTAATGTATGATTCAATATAATTGATTAAATATTTTAAAATTTTAAAATGAAAGTATATTTTATTAAAGATAATAAATCATTAGAATAGTATTTCGAATAACTATAGTCAGATTTCCACCACTTGATGATAAATATAGTTTATTTTATTAAAATTTAAAAGTTATTATAGGTCAAGTTACGATCCATCTTTTAAATAGTATTTTGAATTTTAAGTCATAAAAATTTCGAAAAATGTGTTTTGATAAAGTGCATCCAAGGCATGTATGGAAAAAGAGTTAACAATGGTTTATCTAGTAGAAAAGTAAAAGTTATATTATTATTCAGTAAAAAAAAATTACGATAAAATTATTATTTTTGAAAAGAATTATCTTAAGAATGGTATTTAATATTAGCAGGGGAAAAAGAAATTATCATACTTTTTCAACATGTTAGTTAATTTTAGTTTATGAAAAAAAATATTTTTATATTTTTCTTATATATATATTTTTTTATATAGAAGTAGTAATGAAAGAATAGTTTGGTTGTATACAATTTAGTTAGAAAGTAAAATAAAATTAATTTAACATACTTCTCTAATTTGGAAGGCAGAATCATAAATTCAATTCATACTGAGGTTCTAATAGAGGGTATTGTAACCACAAGAATCATAACCCTGTTGAATTAAGAATATTACCTTTTTCCGAAATTCCTTCCGCATAGTCTGGTTGAGATCATCTTCTATTGGAATAGCTTCCGAATATCGTCCAAGTTTAACTTGAGACAACTTGCATGTTGTTATTGTACCACTACAGAAAGTTTCCATTTCGGTGCAATCTGTTACTGACAATTTCTTTAATGATGGGAAACTTAATCTCCCTCTATAGAAAAATTGGAGTTTTCCTAAATAGTCAAGATTCAAACGAATGAGTTTCGGAAATATTATCTCATCCTCATCTGATTTCTCCCCCTCCTCTTTAAACACTATCTCTTTAATTGAGTCACAATATCCTATCTCCATTGTTTTAAGGTGATCCAAAGTTTTGGCTGTTGAGGAAGTGAACAAATATTGCAAGCTACTACAACTTTCAAGTTTCAAATATGTCAAATTGGAGAGAAACACTTTGCTTGCTACCATGTTTTCCAATTTTGAACAACTAATGACTTCAAAAGTTTCTAGATTTTTGACAAAGGATTCAGTCCAAGATTTTTCTAACCCAATCGAAACCAGCTCTTCAAGGGACTCCAATCGTAATTCTTTCAGTTGTAATAGAAGTTCACTATAATTCACATTATTAGGACTTTCACGACAAAACATCTCTTTGAAAGAACCATAGCACACCACAAGCTTCTCTATATTGGGCACCTGTTCTAGAATCTCATATTGAAATACATCCCATCCAAAAGAGAGAGTAAACACTTTTAAGTTGTTTAACAGTTTTCTCTGAAGTTCTTCATCCGAAATCTTCTCCATTCCATACTTCCCAAGTATCAAACACTGTAATAACCAAGAGAACACACAAGAAAAAGCTAGTTAGGGCATTATAATATTACCTATGATAATAGAAGATTGTTTATAAAGGTTGAAGCACCATTATTTTGTTTTAATAATGATAAAGTACAATAGTGTCTCTAATAATCTATGGAATTGATCTCACATCTTATTTTGTTGCTGTCATAATGTGTATTCTTTTACTTATTTATACAAATACATGTTCTTTGAACCTTATATTATTCAACCCGACAAACCGATTTTAATAAAATATTATTTTTTAATTTTGTAATAGAATATACGATACAAATTTTAACTAATCTAATACCTATATTAATTTTTTTCGTAAATTATAATAATATAATATATTAATCACTACTTATTTTTTTCACCTATGTTTTCGAATTAGCTTTTGTAATTTTAGAAAAGAGTGATACTTTTGCAGTTGCCTTGAAATTTAATTTTGAATAGCCATTTTTACCTTTAAAGAACTTAATACTCAATCATTGAAACTTCCCAATCAATAAATAGACTCTGTGACAATGGTTATTCTTTTAACATGCTACCGATCCCATCATTTCAATGATATCTAAAACAAGTATTTTGTACTATTCATATTGAACAATGATAAACAACTAAAGAAACTGATGATTCCACATAAAATTTGTAGCGACGATCCACATTTTGCATCAAAAGGAAGTGGTAAAATAGTAGTACGTACCCTTTCAGTATCGACTAGACGAGTGTAAGTGTGAGACTTGAGAGAGCAGTAGTAAAAATACTTGAACTTGGGCAAGCCCCGTAGTTCCAATGATCTCACACAGGGACAGGGAAACGTAAACTCTATATTTGTATTGTCTTCTACCACAATAGTCATCAATCTCTCACAGTCTTTTACCACTAGACTTTCAAGCTCCACAAGATCTTTGGCTACTGAAGTGGGAAACACGCTTTCAAGGCCTTTACAATTTTTCACATGTACTTGTTGTAGATGGCGCATGTTTAGAATTCCATTAGGATCTTCATTCCAAACATTCTTCAGATCTGGTAGCTGGGATAAAGTCAATTTCTTTAGAGGAAAAGTGATCATGTCTTGTGTTGTACATTTGACATCAAAAATAACTTTGACAGAAACACAGTTTCTAACTTCCAACGTCTCCAATTTAGCTAAGAAAGAAAGTAAACTGAATGGTAGAAGTACATCTGATGAAAACCTGCACCCATCCACAATCAAAGAATCTAAGAGACCGAAGCAGGAGTTTGGAATGGGCCGTGAGCCAAGGCATAACTCCTGCAAAAGAAGTTAAATTTATAATTTTGTTTTTGTCGCAAATCGGGGAATTTGTTGGAAATGTTAACTTTTGGGAATACATCTTTTCATGATTATCATAAGAATAATCACAACATGAAAATAGAAAAATAAAAGTTTAATGTTTTGGGAAGTCATTATTTTCGTCCAGAATCTCAGATAAAGATCTAGGTTATTTTAAAATTATTTGAAAGTTTAAATTATTTTAAAATTATTTTATTTTCTCTTTTCTGTGCATCCATTTTCAGTTAATGAAAATTTAAATTATTTGACTTTTTTATTTTCTTCTTAAACAAGTTCTTAATAAAAAGTTTATTTGATTTTCAATTTCAATTTTACGTCAAGAACTCCAAGAATCTTTGTAAAGTACATAAACAGGCAACAATGATAATCAGGACTTGCAATTAGGGTTTGGAAATGAAATAGATTGAAACTGAATTGAAATTGGTGTCTGCAATTAAAAAAATTCTCATAGTTTCCCCTTGATTTGCCACCAGCTCGCGACCCTGATGACATTCTCTTCTCATGTTGGCTTCTTCGCAATGAGGCTTCTTCTTCCTCATCAAGCACGCATACCCCCTTTCTCCTTCTCCCAATATGCGAGCCATACCCTTCACCTGAAGCACAACCGGTTGAATTGCCTTAGGCAACCACACCAGCTTCCATCGGTTGTGTCCATTGTTGCGTTGAGCCCGTTGTCGATGACACCATTTCATTTTTCTTCTACTAAGCCCCAAATCGGGATCCACACGTAGCCTCCACCGAAGACAACATCGTGCCGCTCGGGGCTTCAGCCGTGCTATTCCTCCTCCATGTCACCGACATTTTTCCCCTTTACAGCACCACCACCATTTCGGCGGCAATTGGAGGTGGCCACTAGCGACATTTTCCCTCTTGTGTTTGTCCTCTGTCTGATTTTAGTCTCTGATCATATTAACATGTTTTTTGGTGTTTTTTTAGAATAGGTTGATTTTTATCCAAAAAAATTTGATCTTTTTCAAATGGGGGCGGATGAAAGCATCGGGTTTATCTCCCATGCAAGAAAGTGGGAGCGTGGTTCGAGGTTGGGGAAGATGTTGGGGATTTGAGAAGTGAGGGTGCGCTGGGGTTACTGTGAATGGGGATGGGTTTTCTAGCATTGAAAAGAAATGTTTGGGTGATGAAGGGGTCGTTAACGGTGAGGAAGGAAAAATTGAACAGTAAATATGATCAATCGAATTAATTGTTAGCAAAATGATGAAGATGAAGTTTTGATGATGCCCAAATCAAGTCAAGATTTATCAAGATTCATGAAGATCATTTGAAGACTTTTTTTTGTTATGAAAAGCTTTTGTAATAATTGTATTTTATTGTCTAGGACTTAGATTTTCATTGGTTTTGATTCCATATACTTTCATACATTGTAATTAGTGTTAAGAGTCAAAATTGTACTGTTTTAATCGATTAAAACTAGTATTAATCGATTAAAACAAGTAAAAGCTGAAAACTCAACTTTTGTTGTTTTAATAGATTAAAATTCATTTTAATCTATTAGCTAATCGATTAGCTAATCGATTAAAATTCATTTTAATAGATTAAAAGTGACTGTTGGAGGTTTCATATTTGAAAACTAGCCGTTGTACTCATTTTAATCGATTAACACTAATATTAATCGATTAAATGCGTTAAATGGTCAGTTACGAAGAATGGAAGAGTTTTTGCTTGAGTTTATTTATAGGCTCTTTTTATCTATCAACAACAACTCTTCCCTTGCGCTAAAACACTCAGAACTCTTTGAGAAGGGTGTGTTCTTGTTCGGCTTGTGAAACTCTTGTCTGTGGAGCTGGTGAAGTGCTACTACGGTGACAGAGGAAATAGCCGGTTCATCCTTGGTGCGTCTGAGGAGGTGTGTGGAAGAGGATCATCCTTCGTGAAAGTATTCGGAGGAGGTGTTTCATCCTTCGTGAAGTATTCGGAGGAGGTGTCTCATCCTTTGTGAAGATTCAAAGGAAGTGCAGGTTCATCTCTTGTGGTATCAAGAGAGGTGGTTTCTAAACTCTTACAAATTGTTTCTTTGTGATTGTAATTTGTAATTGTTTTGTGATAGTGGACTATTTATCTCGGTTTGAGATAAGCGACTGGACGTAGGATTGGTAAGATCCGAACCAGTATAAAAATCATCTGTGCAAATTTCTCTCAACCTTACTCTTTTACTTATATTTATTATTTGCATAGTAAGTTTAATTGAGTAGAAATTAAAAGGCACACGGTTGTATTAAAACCCCTTTTGGTTTGTTATTCCACGCTAACAATTCCGCTGCAGTCGATTCTAACATTAATGAATGAGAAGAGAAGAAAATTAGAACTACATGAGAGTATCTGTTTGTGTTTGTGAAAAATCATGGTGAAAAAAAGACAACGATGCTTAATGCCATGGAGAATAATAGATGAGAAATGGAAAATGGAATATGAAGTTGTGATGATGAAGATGAAGATTGGTTGTGTGAGGAACTTTTGAAAAAAAAAAATGACATGGAAATCTAATAGAATCTTTCTAGTTTTAGTAGATTTTATTGTTGCAATTCTTTTTAGAGATGAAATAACAAGAGTAAAGAGAGAAACATATGAAGACAGAAAAAAATAAAAAGTAAAATAATTTAAACTTTCAAATAATTTTAAAATAACTTAAATCCACCTCATTCAATCACTCACTTAAAAAAGATAGTCCATTGATACAAAATAAAAACTTAATTGAAACAAAAAAAAGAGACTTAACTGGAATAGGAACCTACCGAAACATTAAAGTAAAAATAAACTAACAAATCATAATAATAAAATAAAATAAAAACGAGGACCTAGAAAATTGGGAATATAGATACTGGCAGATTGTCTCACTTAATTCAAATGAAAAAGAGTCTTTAATGTTCAGAGAGAATATTAATTTTTAGAGGATTGTGGAGAGAGAAAGAAGAAGAATAAGAGAGCATAAAATTGAGTTTGCAAATTCCCCAAGCAGCTCAAAAAAGTTATGATCCCCGTTGAATACCTTTTCCAAATTTGGGGAGTGAATTTTCCGAGTGCAGTTGGCATAAAACTAAAGGCGTATTTGTTTGTCATTCTTATATTATCTTTATATATGTACTGACTCTGTTATTTAAATAACTTTTGAATGGCCACGTAAAGGCAAAGTTTTGAGAATTACCTGTTGTTTGGAGCAGTGTATAGAGTATTTGAGGGCTGGCAATTCTTCTAGTGTCAATGAGGTGAGATCACGAAACACAAATTCTTGTGTGGTTCTTTCCTCATCCTTTTCATCCTTCTTAAATATTTCTGCCAATTCTTCACACTCAGTTACCTCAAGCACTTCAAGTCTCGTAAGATCTTTGGCTACCGATGCTGGAAACAAACTTTTAACACTCTTACAATATTGAACATGCATTTCCTTTAGCAGTTGAAGGCCAATAATTCCCTCCGGATCCTTCTCCCATACATGCTTCAGTTTTGCTAGGAAACTTAAAGACAATGTTTTCAGACGGAATATTCCGGAAGGTTTTGTCATCACCCTGTTCTCATCATTCATTTTAAATATCACCTCTGCGTTTTTGCACTTCCATACTTTTAACTCTTCCAAATTGTGAAAGCAAGAAAGCAAATGAGATGGAATTATATGCTTTAGAGTATGACATCCCCATACACTCAACCTTTTCAAATACCCAAACTTGTTTTGCTGCCTCCAATGAGTGTCATCCCATACTTGCTTTATAACAAAATCATCTTCAAGCCACAGATCTTCAGTGTATGCCAAACTGACTTGTAAATCAGACAAATTATTAAATTACTTCTCTACCTTTAAAATATAATCTTACTTTTTTTTAACCCCACTAAGTTAAAGAAAAAACAAATTTACATATTTCAAGTTCAAAACTTTTACTATAGCCCTCACTTCAATAATTAGTATTCTTTATTTTAAAATTATAACTATAAAATAATTAAAAATATATTTATAATATTTTTATTAGTAGTAATAATAGTAAAAAAGGTGTATAAATTAAAATTATCAAATTACTATGTAAATACTTTTTTATATTAATTAAATTTAATATACTCATTACTCTAACAAAACTATTAATATAAAATCAAATAAATAGTAATACTATTTCTTTTTATACTTTTAGACAAGTATAATGTAATAATAACAATTTATTAAAATTGTTATATATATATATATATATATATATATATATATATATATATATATATAAGTAAAGTTATTAAAAGTGTTATATTACAATTATTTTTAAATTTTTTTAGTTATTTTAAATTTAAAATAACTAACAAATTACTGTGTCATATTGTGTTATTTTTATTTTAAAAATATAAATTTCAATATATAAAATCTATTAATTAATTATAATGAAAATTTCAATATATAAAATCTATTAATTTGTGAAAATACGACACGTTGGTTGTTCAGGGCGTATTTTTGTTTAAATGGAAATTTATAACATTGAATGCTTTTTTAGAAAATTAATATTATATTAAATTCTTTAAAAATAGAAGAACCAAATCTAATTTAATGAATAGGTAAAAGGACTTAAAAAATTAATTTAACTAAAAAAAAAAAAACCTCAACATTCTTGCTATTTAAAGCCTTTATGGCACAAACATGTATTTGTAATTTCTATGATTTTGTTTTTTCCCATATAGGAAAAGTTGATAAAATTAGGAGAAATAGTATTAAATAAATGAAAAAGTAATTACCTTATCATTGAAAACCTTTTGTATGGTGGCATTCAAGTCACCTCTCCACTGCCATTTGGCTTTTTGATCTCCTTCCACATCAAATACATCTTTCAACTTTGCTGCTATTGCTCTTTTTTCACTGAATTTCTCCATCTTTGGGCATCCTCTTATAATCAATATTTCCAGTGATGGAAATTCAAATTCACACTCCTTGTAACTGCAAAAGCTTGCCATGTTCTTTAGCCCCACGAGTTCTATAGAAATCAATTTGCTGAATACAATTTTCATCACTTTCCCTTCTTCAGTCTCTTCATTGCTTACTATTTCCTCTATATCATAACAGTTGATTACTTTCATAGTCTTAAGTTGAACCATGCTTTTGGCCGTGGAGGATGCCATTAAATTCCTTAATCCCATACAATTCTTTACTTTCAAACATGTCAAGTAACTCAACGATACAGAGGAAGGAGCTAAAGTGTTCAATCCGTAGCAATATTTTAAGCTCAAAAGCTCCAGTCTCTGTAGAACTTGGTCTCGGTCAAATCCCAGATCTTTTATATTAGAGGAACGAATAAACAATTGCTTCAACTTTAATACGACTCCCAATCTGTCATGCTGCCCAATGTTTGTACTTCGCAGTGACTCTATCGATTTATAAAAAGGATTGAAAGTCAATTTTAACTTTTCTAGATTTGGCATTTTGTACAGAAACGGGTAGAAAAGATCTGGGGAATTGACTGCACTCAAGATAATAAGCTCTTTTAAATTCTGCATTTGGTACTTGGATAACAAATTCTGGGCTTCCTCGAAGTCAATTTCCAAATACTCCAACTTGGGAAATACCTAAACATTAAAAGTAAATAGTAAGAAGAATGAATTAAATGCCTTCAAATTTCTTTGATTTTAGGCATTTTTTGTTTGCTTTGTAACTGTTTATGATTATTATGTATGGTTTTTGTTCTTATTTGGTTGTTTGTCATTTTAAAAAACTTAAATAATGAAATGAAATAGGAACATCATGCTTTTAAGAATTTCTTATTAAACTTTACTCTGATAAAGTTGGAATAATGCTTACCACTTCAGCGGAGAAAACAAACTTTTCATCACTTGTTTCTTGTGAAAATGTTTTAAGCTTCGTACACTTGCCTATGCTTAATTCCTTCAACTTTGGACACTTAATTGGATGTCTCCCCTTGTAGAATTGCTTCATGTTTTCAAGCTCATATAATCTCACATAGCTTAGTTCAGGAAACTCTAATGGATCATTGTTAGCTTCTGATGCATCTTTACTTGAAACAATTTCCACCATCCTCTCACAATGCAATATTGACATACGTTCAAGCTTTGATACATCTTTTGCCATAGAAGCTGGAAACAAATTCCTCAGTTCTTCACAATTACTTATATCTATAGTTCGAAGTTTTTTAAAATTTAGAATTCCATGTGGATCTTTGCTCCACAATTCCTTCAACTTCGGGAGGTCTTCAAGAAGAATAACCTGCAAATTTGTGTCTATCCCACCATATTCATCTATTTCTTCATAATAAGTAACTTCAAAAATCTCTTTCACGGACTTGCAGTTAGAAACTTTTAAGTTAATCAAACTTTCAAACCATCCTTCCATATGACTTGGAAAAATCTTGTCCAATTGATTACATTTTTCGATACTTACGGAAATGAGACTACAAAAGGAATCAACACTAACTTTAGTTTGCCAAATATTTGTTAACCTCTTCATGTTGCTAAGGTGGATTTCCTCCAGCTTAGGAAAGACACAAACCTTCAGTTTAATGAAAACAAACAATTATTACAAATAAATAAAAGATAAACAAAAAAGTATTTATACCAATACATACCTTGTTTGCACTAATTCCTTCAATCTCAAAAATATTTTCCATAATACGACATCCACTTAAGACGAGGCTTTTCAACCTCTTCAAACTGCTAGCCATAGATAATGAACATAGATGTGTCAATTTATCACAATCTTTCACAACTAACCTTATCAAGTTTTGAAAGTAGAAACTTGACAAGTGTTGGTCGCTCCATATCTTACAGATGTTGAGTGAGGATAAATTCAAATTCTCTAAGTTTGGAACTTCAACCTGTAAACACATACACAATTAATATGTTTACAACAAATGGGCTAATTAATTAAATAAATATGAAAAATATAATGTCATACTAGTTCACCAAAAAGAGGAGGCGCATTGTCACTATGGTCATCTTCTTCAGCAGAAATTTCTGTGTGATCTCTATTTGTAGTTTGAGCCTCTGTCGAATGTTGCCGGCAAGATGTCTTGACTTTGGCATTAAAACAAGTAATTGATGGCAATGATTGGAGTGTCAAAGTGTGTAATCTGAGAAACTTAACCTTCTTACAATCCATCGGTATTTGAAGGATCTCCTTCAAAGATACACATTCACAAACCTCAATCATTTCTAAACTAGCCAAAACTTTCTTCATGTAAGAATTACATTCAATAATCTCACTTGATCTTGTGCTAGTAGAGATTTCAATTGCATAGGAGAAGAGATTTTCCAATTGGTAACACATCTCAACCTTGATGGTTTTTAATTTGGCAAATGATTCAAGTGTAATTGGGCCGTCACATATCATCTTTAAGTTCATCATATTGTAGAGCCATAGAGATTCCAAATTTGGAAAAATGTTCACACAATTAGACAAATTTGTTGAGTTGAGATATTTGACGTCATTGTTATTTATGATGGATAAGTGTTTCAAATCCTGAAACCCATCTATATTCAACTCGTTAACAACATTTTGAACACGTACATTTCCCAAGAGCAAACTTTTTGCTGTTTTTAACAATAATTTTATGCCTTTGTGGGAGTGAATATCAATGTCGTCGTTCGACTGTAATGCCAATACTTTGAGTTCTTCATACTTATTGGTCATCATATATTCTCCAACAGAAATCATTTCAAAATCTCCAATTTCAATCTTGTAATCTTTTAACATGTCAAAGAATAAGGGATTGGGCATAATTGAAACACACGGGATGCTTAAGTCCACCACTTTCAACTGATGCAAATTCATTAGCTCAGAAAGAAATGCATTTTGACCTTTGCTTTCCTCTGTTATCAAGCTTTTTCTTATATATAGCTCTTCCAAACATGCCAAATTAGATATAAGATTCGGTGGAATAGTCTTCAGTTCAAAACAATCGCTAATGTCTAGCAATCGCAACTTATTCAAGAATCGTAACTCAACTGGCAAATTTTTAAGTTGAGATCCAGAAAAACTGAGAATTCTTAATTTTTTAAACTTTCTCAGTACCGATAAATTGCAATCCAAAGTGCACCGCTCCAAACAAAGCATTCTGAGGTTCAATAGGTCTTCAATTGAATATGGTAAGCATGATAGGTGAAAACCCCTCAATATTAAAACTAACAAGTTTTTCATGCTGCTAAAAAACCTCTCAGGTATTTCCAAAGATGGATCCTTAGTTTCTATTTGCAAAAAGTTAAGTTGAGGACAATTTATGACTTGAGGAAACCCATCTATAATGTCACTATTGCATATAGAAATTGAAATGCATTTTTCAAGATTGGGCCAGTAATCTAGTTTTCCATCTCTGAAAACAAAAACATTGTTATCAATGAGGGCATTACTTAGAGCATAATCTCGAACCATATAAGGCATACTGAAATGAATATTAGGATTTTCGTAGGATACCAAACTCAAGTTTTTCAACTCTTGGATCACTTCATTTATTTTTTCACGAGCTGCACTAAGGGAAGAGACCCCTTCAAGTATACCTAATCCAAAGCAATATTTCACCAAGTCGTTAACCAGGGGTAGGTGGCCCATTTGAGCACAAAGCAAGAAAATGAACTTGAGTTCCTTATTTTTTGGAAGGTCATATTTTATTTTATTAGGAATCTCCGAAGACTCCTTCCATTCAACTAAACCTTGCTTTTTAAATTTTTCCAGTGTAGGTTCGCTTTCTGACTCACTCCAGTTTTTAAATGCCACTGCAAAAGTAACTATTCTCATGGGCAACCCTGTACAATAGTTTTGGATTTCTTCTTTAGGCATAGACATTTTATCACCTCCTCCAGTCACCTTCTCAAATAACTTCAAGGCATCATTGCCATCTAATTCCTTTAAACAAAAATTTGACTCAACATCAATCTCATTAGGAAATACTTTCTTATAACATGAAGAAATCAAAACTTTGCATCCCTTATAATCAGCAAGAAAATTTGTTTTTTTTAGAACTTTTTTGTCAGTACCCCTTGT
This sequence comes from Vigna radiata var. radiata, assembly GCF_000741045.1. Classification (NCBI taxonomy): domain Eukaryota; kingdom Viridiplantae; phylum Streptophyta; class Magnoliopsida; order Fabales; family Fabaceae; genus Vigna; species Vigna radiata. The sequence continues at coordinate 5,395,156 of NC_028359.1, read as the reverse complement.
GCCGCCGACTGTATCCTGTGTTCGGTTAAGATTTGGGTTAGAACCTTGTTTGCTTGACCTTATGCTCAACTCATTCTTCTTTCTTAAGTCATAATCATCATCAATCGGAATTCCTAACCTATTCAAGTCTAATCTTTCATGAAGGTTATCCAAGATTATAAGGATGCTCACATTTTCTATCCTTAACCATCTCCTTAGATAATCAGCTCTGACATTTTCACTTTCCCCCGCTAGTGGCAATCCTAGCACATATGCAATGTCTTCCTGAATTTTAAGGGGATTGGGATTGATAGTTACATCTATTTCAGCCACTCTATCAAACAACCCCTCATATTTAGCTTTATTAGCAATTTTTTTTATTAAAGTGCTCTTACCCATCCCTTGTGATCCATGGAGTCCAATAATTTTCATATTGGGATCTTTAAGTTTTTTCATTATGTCTTCCATAATGGATTTTCTACTATTAAATTCAATGTAGCCAGAATTAGATGAAGTGAGGTCAAAAGATGTTACTTTCTCTGCATGAGAAACTTCGTCAATCTTGGGGGACTCATCTGTTAGCCTCAAAGCCTCTATTTCCATCTTCTTTGCTTGTCTGCCCAGTTTGTGCCTATAGTAAGGAAACAAATAATAGAGACCCCTTGTCTTCTTGTGACCTGCATTTTTGCTGTAGTTTTCAACACTACTCTCAAATTCGCCCACTTCCCCAAACCATTCTTCAACCGTAGCTTCAACTATGTGACCCTTTCTTTTAGCTTCATCGTGTTGACGATCTAACCTCTCTTTTACTTCTCCTAGACGCTTAACTTTCTTCTTTAGTTCCTCAAAATTTTTTGTGTAACAAAAAATGTAGGTCACCTGATTAATACCATGATCCCGCACAAAATCAATTGCTGGATCAAATATTTTCCACACAATATCCATACTTCCAACCTTTTTTTCTTGTACCCTTCTCGACTACATCTCTTTGCCAACAAAACATATAGTGAAAATAGATTAGTTTAACGATTAATAAAGAAAAATGAAGTATATTTTATTAATTAAAAATCACAAGTATATTTGCATATATTCAATCAAGCAACCACATTTTACAAAACAAAAAAATCATGTGAATATATATATATATATATATATATATATATTCCCTATAAACGACATCCAAATACTAGTTAAGATAATTGTTAGTATTTGTTTTAAAAATTAGACCCTTTTTTTTAATAAAATTGATAGTTTTGATAGTTATCATTGCAACCTTCCAAGAAAATTGTAATTTGCATAGCACATATTGGTACCACCTAGGATTGCATTGATCACCATGTCATTCAAGAGTAAATGGTTAAATTCGTCTTTGAAAAGAGACTAGTAGGTTACTCTGATGAACAATACGAATGTTCATGTTTTAAGCCAAACTTTATACCAGGATATCAAAACTAACACTTTCTCTTAACCTAAAAAAGAATCCTAAGAGTCAAAATCAGTTTGAAAATTTTAAATATATAGTTGGAACTTAATAATTATTAAATCAAAGAATTAATTAAAATTTGATATATATATATATATATATATATATATACACACTAGTAAAAAAAGATATATTACCGTGTCTGTTATGCCTCGGTTCAGCAAAAATCGAAGCATAAAAAGACACGGTGACATTTTTGAAATTTTCGAGACAGTATAGACCTCGGTTTGTTTGGAACCGAAGGAGTATAAGGTATATGGCATCAGTTGTCTGCAGAATCAAGAACAAAAACCCCTGCAAGACATTAACAATTCAATCAACTATTTGATGAAAATCCCTGTATAAGGCTTTTGGCCTCGATTGTCTACAAAACGAGGCCAAAATCCCCTGCAAAAACCTAACGTTCCAATCACCTGTCTGATGAAAATCCCTGTGCAGGGCTTTTGGCCTCGGTTGTCTACAGAACCGAGGTCAAAAACCCCTACAAAACCTTGACATTCCTTATACTATGGTCGTTCATGTTATTGAATGTGTATTGATTTGTGATGCGAATATGAAACTATGTTATTTCTTGTACTGTGGTCGATCATGTGTGAGCTTTTCGTACTGCGTTACGTTAAGGATGTTGGAGTCTCGTGTAGAGACAGAGATTCGAGTGTCACTTCCTTCTACGCGAGGAGGTGGATGTCTCGACCAAAAAGCTTCAGCTCGTGCTGAGTATAGTGCACGGTGCGCATAGTATCAATATTTTTACTCGTTAGTCCTCTAAAAGTCAAGGAGATAGGTCTGAAGTTGCGATGGTAGATGACTCGAATCGCCCTATTAGTTAGAATAGGTTATGACGACACAATACAAGGAAACGACATTGGCTTATGATTGATTGGTTGAGATATTATTTCTCTGATGAAATATGATTCTATGACTATCTTATTATGTGTTAAAACGATTGTTATATACTGTATGTTATGATATTTCTAGTTGGACACCCTTCCATGTTGTGGTTGTGGTTTCTAGTTGCGATGATCATTTTATATGGGAGCAGATGATCATGCAGTTAGTTTGGATATTGTATTGCGTGGCTAGTAGATTGAGAGAGTTGGAGAATTTATGGTTGTTTGAATAAACTATTTCATATGGAGTTTTATTTTATAATTAAATTGGAATTTTGGTTTATTTTTCTTGAATTGTAAAGACTAATTGAATTTGGATTTCCGCAATGGTATTATGATTTTGAAAAATTTTAAATTTTCACTTGTAACTGTGACATGCAAAAATTGGTGTGTTACACTTTCTCCTATATAGATGGTGGCAAAGCCTTACCAATAGATAAACTAGCTTGCCAACATGGTCTTAAAAACAAAGAGAATATCAGGCGCACAAGTTCTAGGGTTAACCACAAAATGACTATAACAATTGTGACAAGAACCCAACCCATTACGGTTCGCTATTTAGTTGCAAACCCTCAAGAACAAGGCCATGTCTAAAGAGCTCGACCTCACCAATCATCAAGGAGCTTGCCTGAATGACCAACTTGTTTGAAGAGCTCGACTAGAGTAGCCATCAAGGAGCTCAGTTGAATGGCTAACCTATCCTGAGAGCTCAACCCCCAATGGCCATCAAAGAGCGTGGCCAAATGGCCAACCTATTTGAAGAGCTCAACTAGATTAGCCATCAAGGAGCTTAACTAGACAGTCTTCATAATAAAGAGCTTGGTCGAAACCTGTCTAGATAGCTCGACCCTAATGGCCATTAAGTAGCTCGGCGAAATGGTCAACCTATCTGAAAAGCTCCTCTAGATTAGCCATCAAGGTGCTCGACCAAACAACCTTCACGAAAGAGCTTAGCCTTGTAGCCATCAAAGAGCTTGGTCGAATGGCTAGCTTTCTTGAAGAGCTCGACCTTTGTAGCCATCAACGACCTCAGCCACCATGGTGCCATCGTCTAAGAGTTTGGCCTTAACATCATTAAGGAGCTCAACTTAAATGGCCATCAAGGAGCTTGACCTATATAATCACCACTTTCAAATAGCTTGGCTCCGATAGCCATCAAGGAGCTCGACCCTGAGCCCAAATTACCTTAAGCTTAAAGAGAGCTCGACCTTGAGGCCTAACTACGTTAAGCTTAGAGAGAGTTTGGCCTTGAGGCCAAATTATTTTAATCTCAGATAGAGCTCGGCCTTGAGACCAAATCAAAGCTACTCTTATAAGGAAGTTTTGCTTCCTTGAAATATCTACACCTAAATACAACTCCAAAACTTCTTCAAATCATCAATAAAAGGCTTTAAATAAACATAATCGCTAACTTAAGATTAAATGGACTTGAAATTAGACACGTTAGAAACATGTAAGGATTTTTCATACACAACTCAGGTGGAAAACTGTATGGATGACAATCACATACCAACAAAAATATGGTGATAAGGATGCCTAAATGTATGAATTAAATCTATCTGAACATAGACCAAGTTGCACATTACGAGGATCACTAACAAACGAAAGATGTTTTCGATTGAAGTTGTTCCAGGATTCCCCATCACAAGGATGATGCAGCATTCCTTGAGTTTTATTACCATCATGTCATGTCATGTGTTGTACTTTTTGCATTGAAGCAAACATTCTTTATAATCTTGGAATTATTGGAAAATAGAACATGGACTTTTATGGAATCAATTTTTTGGCCTTTGACCTGCATGCATTGTGTAATACCAAGGATGCTCACAAAATTTGCATTCAAGTAAGGAAGCGTTATTTTTTCCAATGTCATTGTCATAAAAAAGCATGCAGTCATTGACATAACAATCAATCTTCATCGTTTCTAATCCCAACTTAGAAACACATCTCTTGGCTTCATATCAATTCTTTGGAAAAGAATTATTTAGTGATGTCAAATCTAAAACGATTATTGAAATGAAGTCCAATGTTTAATTGAGAACATTCCAATTAGATTTCCAATCCATAAGTCTAATGCAGAATGATAATTTTCACTATATTGACCCTTGAAATACATGTTCATTTGTCTCTGTCAATAAATTGTAAAACCTCTAAGTGGCTTCATTTGGAGACTCTTCATCACGACTATGGTTTTCTTATGTTGTTCAGCATGGCAGCTAAGAGCATTATTGACAATCTCTTGCATATGCATAAATTAATCCATCTCGAAGGTCTTTACAAAAATGTTTGAACTTGATGGCTACCAACTTTCACGAGTAGTCGAGGTAGAAGGAATTTTTGCACCATGCATGAAATGTCCAAATCTCATAATTTCACAATGATAGCTACAAAGAGTTCGGTGGGGCACCCACTTGGAACTATGGAGAGTTTATTATATTGAGAGTAGCTAGAACTACTAAGAACGGTGGGAGACATTTTTGGGGTTACTCTAACTACAAAGTTAGATTCATGGAGTTTTTGTTATGATTAATTTTGGTTGTTCTGGGTTGTAGTTAACTGCAAGATTGTTTTCTTCTCATTGTTATGAATAATAGAGTGAAAGTGAAGTTTTGATTGAGTGTAATTATTTCAAATCATGCATTAAAAATGATGGTGGTGAAAGGAATGTTACTATTGTAAGGCAATCGAGAAAGATATATAATCTAGAAAAAAAAAAGTTAAGGTTTTAAAAAAATGGATGATGTTGTTAACTGAGTTGTTATTTCTTGGGTGTTGTTCATATTAATATTGATTTAACTGTAGTTTGAACAATCCAGTTTTTAATACAATAAAAATAAATTTTCTAATGAATAGATGTTAAAATGACTTAATGTTCTGTTTAGTATACTTGAAATTAACTTCAAAATATGAAATGATAAAATGAATATTATTATTTCATATTAACTAAATTTGACACTAACATGCATTATAATTCAGATAAAAAGCTTGTATCACTTGAGCAATGGATCCATTAAAAGACATATAGAGTATAAGTGGTAAAATAAAAATCTTACCTTGAGTGTGAGACAAACAAAGGATAAGAAACCTCCGATTGATCACCATCAACCATTTTCCATTTCTTTTCTCCTTTATACGCCTCTGTCCCACCCTTACATTCTCTTTTCCTTACTGAATATTCCCCTCGCTTACAAGTAACTGCTGTTCACACTTCAAACATCCAAAAAAAATCTAAATAATAATATTTTTTTAATTTCTTTTACAGTTTTTTATAACCGAAACAAAAACTTTAACTTTCGATTTCAAATTTTAAGCGAGATTAAAAATCTATTCTTTTTTATCTCGTCTTAATGTTTTAATCCGTGTCATAACTCAAAAATAACCAATATCATATCTCTTTGATCAATAGAAAAAACCATGATATTATATATATATATATATATATATATATATATATATATATGGGATTTGCTAATTTATGTAAGGAGGTTTTTCACTTGGTACATTTTAGCAAAGTGTACTAAATTTTAGGTTACAAAAATGTCCCTCTTAAAAAAGAAAACTAACTTTAAATCCAAGGATATTTTAATAATTTTAAAATTTAATTTAAAATAAAATAATAAAAGGTAGTTATTAAAAATCCTGATTGGTCCACGAGAGAAGTTATTAGTTTTTATTTTATTTTTAATTTTAAAAAACAACCACCTTTTATTTTATTTTTTATTTTAAAAAACAACTACCTTTTAAAAAATATAATGGTCATGGAAAATATGTTGTCGTGATCACACTTTGTTAAAATGTACCAACTGAAAAATCACTTTACGTAAATTAGCAAACCCCATATATATATATATATATATATATATATATATATATATATA
>NC_028359.1:5376641-5388903 GCF_000741045.1 Vigna radiata var. radiata | reverse complement strand
TTATATATATATATATATATATATATATATATATATATATATATATAATTTATTTGATGATATCTTACTATTGGGCAATATCATCAAAATATCAACATTAAGTGATGTCTAACTTGCATTTAAAAAAAAATAAATGAAAAATTTGTATTTATTTAATTGATGTATTGAGAAAAATTTTGTATATATTTTAGATTAATTTCTAAAATAAAATTTTAAAAACAACTTGATACAAAAATTAAAATTAGAATAAATTTTTAAATTAAAATATAAAATTTTAATTTTATATATTATTTTAATTTTTTAATAATATTTATATAATTTATTATAATAAAAACTTAAAGTTGTATAAAAAGAATAAATTATATTAAAATATTATAGTCATTTTAGGCAAATCCTTGTTAAATATTGTAAACAAAGTTTCTTGCCCTTAACCACTTTAATTTTTTGTAATTACAATATTTTATTATTTTCTCGTTTTTTTTTAACTTTATCTTGAACCAGCTTGTTTGTCCAGCTTATATATTTAATAATATACTTCAAATGAAATATTGTTACGATTTTAAAATTAATATAATAAAATAATGATTAAATTATACTATATAACAGATATAATTTTTTTTTTCTTATTAAATGAAATTTATAAGATTGAATTAAAATTAATTTCACTTTTTTTAATACGATAACAGAATATGTGCATTATTCATAAGTAAGTTTATAACTAAGAGTACTGTTAATTAAGGATACGGTACCTCGAGTGTGAGACAAACTATGTAAAACTTTAAATTATTGTTTGCTAACTTCGTAATTTTGTATACGTAATATCCATCTTGTATGAGTCAAATTTATAAAATAGTCAAAGAAAAAAAAGGAGGCGATATAGAGATTGATAGATTGATATTTATATAAACTACAAAACACACCTCTGTGATTTGCCTTTACGTTCCACCGTTCCAAACACTGCAAGAGAATGGTGAGAGAGTTTGAGAAATATTAGAGTTCCAAATTGTAATTTGTATGACACAAACGTTTGATATTATAGATAAACGAAACATACTTGGTGTCTAATATGCTTCTTTTAGAGCAAGAAATGAACAAGATATTAACAACAGAATGAGAAAGCTGAAGTTCAACATGAGTGTTTACCTGAGCAGACTATGAGGGAAACTAAAGCAGGCAGAGACTCCGAAGAAAGCTTCAAAATGGATGATTAACAATACTCCACTATTCTTTCTCCTCAATTCCTTCACTTCAAAATATACCAAATAATTATGCAGCTCAGAGTTTTGAATAATGAATGAGTATTGGGTTATAATAAAACATGTTGTCTTACTTAAACATTAGTTATATCTATCAAGATCATTGAATTAATGAGCATTTGGTTATAGTCAAACAAGTTGTCTTACTTAAACCTGTGTCATACCGATCAAGGGAAAAGTAATATTTTCTATGATCGATGCATTTCAATATTCGAGATAAGATGTAAAAAAGGATAAAAAAAATAATTATTTCAATTATATTCACATGCTTAACCCACATATATTGCGCTTGTCATGTTCCCTTCTATATAATTAAAAATAATCAAATATTTGACTTTATAATGTTATCTTACTTAAACATGAGTTAGATCTATCACGATCCTGTATTCAAATTATTTTAATTTTTTTTTTTTACATTGCTAATTAGAACGACTTCTCCTCATTCCTTCTTAAATATTGTTTATTGGGACACGTTCCATCTACTTAATAAAGTAATCAACTATTAAAGGTTTAATTTATTCTAAGATGGTTGTGTGTCCCATTTAATAAGTTATTCACAAATTTATAACAGTTTTCTTCAACTTTCTCAATCCTCATTCATTTTCCACTTATGATGTTCACATGGTAATCAATGAGGTTACCCACTAAATGAAGTAATAAATGGTTGTAAGCACATTACCCTTTTCAACGGTCAAATCCACGTCATTGAAAGCGAGCAAATGAGCAAGAGGCATCTTATTATAACATCATACATATACAAAATAATGTGATGGATATAACTTCGATACATCTTAATTTTTGTCAATTGAAAATCTTTATGTTTAAAGGGTTATACGATACAATGAGAAGTATAATTGGTACAAGGCATACACGTTAGAGAGACTTCAGAAAATATTTATTGTGTAGGTTAATTTTTATTTAAGATTATAAAACTTTGTAATTCAACAATGATGATGATTTATTCTATTTTTAAGGTGTCACTAGAGACATTAAAATCAAAACTAAATGTATTTTGCTTACATGTCTATTCCTATACATGCCTTCTCGTATTTCAAAAATACATCATTATTTACTTATGTACAATGTATAAAATATTATGAAACCATTTCGAAATTAAAATTCAAAACTTATATTTATAGTTTTTTTTTTTATATATTACTAAAATTTCTTGGAGGAGCATAGAAACTAAATTACTTTAATAATAAAAGTTTAAAGTATAAATAAAATTTTTATAAATGAGTTTCATGATTTTAAAAACATATTATCTCTCTAAACATTTTTTTCTCTAGATCTCTCTTTTTTTTCTCTAAGTTTTCTCACCACCTGTGTATTTGTTTGAAGATTAGAGACAGTTAGGATAATCCTTAGGGCAAGCTCTCCACTTCTATCCAACCAGTTTCTCAAATAAAACAAGTTGATTTTTTGTCTCTTGTTATAGTTGGTACGTTCTTTTCGTGCATGTGGACCTTCTTCGTTTGCATGTAGTATCCAAGTCTTCTTAAAACATCTTTATTGGTCAATGGTCCTAATGGTATGTCATGATCGTGTTTATGTTATTCATAGGGATAAATAGAGTTTCCTATGTGTTTGAAGGTGTTTTTAGGATTCTTGGAGCATTTGGCCTGTCTTTCAAAAAAGGGAAGCTAATTGCATTGTTATTTACTAATAGATAACTTGTAATAGATGATTGTATGCTTGTATGGTTGGTTGTGCAAATTAAGTTGTCTTATGAAAATATGACATATGGAGTTGAGTTAGGGATTTGATTTGTCTTTAGTGATTGTATGTTGAAATTTGATATAATAACAGTCTAATTTGAAGTGTGCATTGATATATGGATTTTGTATTGGGAGTTATCTTATCGCTCTAATAACGGTCTAATTTGAAGTATAGAAGGGTGATGAGAGGAGTAGGAGGTTCTAGCCTAGGGACTTTACATTGACCAAAGATGTTAACTAACTAACCTTGTGTTTGATAGGGTGAAACCCATTGACAGTGACTTTGCAGAGCAATAGAGGTCACTAGACATACTTTTATAAATGACTCTTATATAATAGTTATTTGTTTGTCTCCTCTCCTCTTCTTGTTGATTATCATATGTATAATATTTTATTTAGTAGTTTCACTGATGGAAGCTCCTCCAAACATAACTCTCGAAGGAAGAGACTCCAAACTAGAGGTGCAGTGATTGATCTCCATGTGTAGCAGAAAATGGTTGAAATGGAGATGTTTAATGTGATTCGAATGAAGATTTGGTGTATGTGTGTGTGTGTATAAAGCCCCACAACTTAGAAGGTCTTCCTACTAAGGAAGGAAACTAGAGGATAGTGAGAGAAATCGAAAATAGAGGTTGACCAGAGTGTAAAAGAAGTTTGAATTGAATTTTGCAACATTTCATTATATTCCAAAGTGAGAAAATACAATGGCTAGGCTATCTTATTTATAGGTGAAGAAGACCCTCTAATATAACCTAATTTCTCCCTAAAATTCGAATAAATCCAATTGGACAGGCTAGCTGGCGAAACATAAGGCCCATGCTTGCCCACATGGACAACCAAGCACATATGTGAAAAATGCCACTTGTAGGCGCTTGGCTTCCTAGGGTTTTGGCTAGGCGAAAATCTGATCCAAAAGATATTTTCCTTTGCTTTTCCATTTTGGAAACTATGTAGCCAATCCAGAAACTAGTACAAAAATCACGTACAACGTCGAATATTTTGGGCTTTTAACAGCGAATTCGCAAACGACGTTATATCAGGAGACGTTAAAGTGACGTCGAATTTTAAAAAATTCAACATTAAATTAATGTCGAATTTTGTCAATATACGACGTTATATTAACGTCAAATTTTGTCAATATTTGATGTTAATCAATTTTTTTATTTTTTTTAATTAATTGTGATCCTTTTTAACAACCCTACGAGATCTAAAAAACAGAAAAACAACAAATTTCAATTTTTGGTATTTTATAAAGCATGAACTTTTATCAACAACAAACAACAATAACCAACAACAAACAAGTTCAATCAAACAACAACAAACAACTTCAACCAAACAATAACGACAAACAAGTTCAACCAAACAACAACCATAAACAAGTTGAAGAAAAAACTGTTAGAATCGACTGCAGCGGAATTATTAGCGTGGAATAACAAACCAAGAGGGTTTTTAAAACAAACGCGTGCCTTTTAATTTCTACTCAATTTAACTTACTACGCAAATAATAAATATAAATAAGAGAGTAAGGTTGAGAGAAATTTGCACAGATAATTTTATACTGGTTCGGATCTTACCAATCCTACGTCCAGTCGCTTATCTCAAACCAAGATAAATAGTTCACTAAGCACAAAACAATTACAAATTGCAATCACAAAGAAACAATTTGTAAGAGTTTAGAAACCACCTCTCTTGATACCACAAGAGATGAACCTGCACCTCCTTTGAATCTTCACAAAGGATGAGACACCTCCTCTGAATACTTCACGAAGGATGAAACACCTCCTCCGAATACTTCACGAAGGATGATCCTCTTCCACACACCTCCTCAGACGCACCAAGGATGAANCGNCTATTTCCTNTGTCACCGTAGTAGCACTTCACNAGCTCCACAGACAAGAGTTTCACAAGCCGAACAAGAACACACACTTCTCAAAGAGTTCTGAGTGTTTTAGCGCAAGGGAAGAGTTACTGTTGATGGATAAAGAGAGCCTATAAATAGACTCAAGCAAAAACTCTTCCATTCTACGAAACTGGCCATTTAACGCATTTAATCGGTTAATATTAGTGTTAATCGATTAAAATAAGTACAACGGCTAGTTTTTCAAATCAGAAACCTTCAACGGCTAGTATTAATCGATTATTCTCAGGATTAATCGATTAATTAATCGATTAAAANTTGCTTTAATCGATTATTCCAAAGCTGATTGGGTTTTGGCTTCTGCAGCGATTTTAATCGATTATATCAGGGATTAATCGATTAAAACGGGGAAGCTTTGATTCTAAACAACAAATACAAAATATAAAGGTACAAGAATCAAAACCTACTACAAATCAAAGTACTAAACAATTAAACTACAATTATTACAAAAGCTTTTCATAACAAAAAAAGTCTTCAAAGGATCTTCATGAATCTTGATAAATCTTGACTTGATTTGGGCATCATCAAAACTCCATCTTCATCATTTTGCTAACAAAAACAACAAATAAGTTCTTCAAAGAAAAAACAAAAACTAACCTTCAAAATGTGGGTTCATTGAAATAAAGTGTCGTCACTCGTGAGAGAGAAAGTAGAATGCGTCTATGAAGGACAAGAACACGAAAATAATCGATCAAAACAAACGAAAGTCATACATAAAGTAGTTAATTAACATGCATTTGTATCGAATGATAGAAAGATTACCTATGATGGTCGTCAAATTTCGTTTGAGAAAAGTTTGTGAAGAGAAAAGGGTCTCGCGCACTAAGATAAAGTGAATGAATTTTCAATCTCTCATTCAAATTTTTATTGAATTCACTAATCTTTTAACGTCTAACGTTGGAGCATTCGATGTTTTATATTCTTTTACGTCGAATTACAATTATAAACGACGTTTAATAATTGTATTTATTTACAAAAATGCTACCAGTCATTTTTAACGTTAGTTATTTAGTGGTTCGACATTGGACGCGTGACGTTATACATTGTTTTTGTACTAGTTATGCAACAATTCTCCCATTCTTTGCTTATTTGACTCCTTGGTCCAAAGAAGCTCTTGGTTGGTTGGTCCATGGTGTTCTAGTTTTATTGAACCCTACAAAACAAGAATATATACAAACATTTTAGAAAAGAAGGAAGGATTAATAGTTAATTTTCTATAAGAGTAAAGTGCTTTGTAATTTTTTTCATCTTGAATTCTTTTTTTCATGACTCTGGTTAGAAGTCCATGAACTATAGATGGTCCTCTATCATTCAATGAGACGTTACATTTTTCATTTTTAATTTAATAATAATTTTAACTATTATTAATGTTAGTCCATGATAGTCTCTCTATTCAATTTATAAATATTAAGTAGTGAATATGAAATACTGTTACCCTATAAAAGGTGGCTGCAAAATTATGATCATTAAAGAAATGAATCGCTTAAAGAGTAAAAAGAAGTTAATGATCAATTAAAAGAAATAACCAATATATAGTAAGTAAGGAGTTTTGGACATAAAAAAAATAACATATTATGATTGAAGGCGGTAATTGACACCATTTTTTTTTGTTTCTGAGTAAACTCATGAGCATGACATGAGCAAGAGCAAAATAAAGAATAAAGAAGTGAAACAATTTCTCTAAAACTGTGTTGGTGACAAGCTGTGATTCTACTTTTATCCTTTGTTACTTGAATATTGACATCCATATATCTTTAATTACAAATTACTTCTTGCTATAAGGTCTGGTATCAGTCAACCAATAATGTGTTAACTTTGTAATCATTATTGCCATTGTTTATACGTTATTATATTCGCTTCTGCAATTGGAAAGTTGAAAAACTAAACGTAATGCAGCTGAGAGAATAATTTTTGTGTTATAATAAAACATGTTGTCCTTAAACATTAATTAAGTATCTATCAGGATCTGGAGTGTATAATTGTAAAGCATTTTACAGTCAACTTTGGAAGTTTTACAGTCTGAGGCTTTAACGACTTTAACATACTTATTCATATAGATCAACATTTCATACCAAACTTTCCTTATTCTGTAAAACACATAGAGGAATGTTGTAAAACTCAATTTTTTTTTCTTTTTTCTTGAGTGATTTAGTTGTACTGTTACTAATTTTAAGTATTTATATTTCTTCAATGTTGAGTGAGTACATGGGAGAGAGAGGGTAGAATGAGTTGACTCGATTTATCTATTTCTAATTTAGAAATACTTTTAAAAATCTATTATAATCCAAAAGAAATTGGATCTGGAAACGGAACTTGCTTTAACAAATTTTAGAACTTCAAATTGAAAAGAATCTTTGGTAGAACCAAACTATACCTTTTTCTTGGCAGCTTCCTTAATACCAAGAGCATACATAAAGCTCTCATCATGTTTGCTTATCTCTTAAAAATACACCCAGAAGTATAATTCTTAAAAATATCGCGTAGGGAACACAACCCAAGCAACGATTGAGTTGAGGTATAAGAAATTTCACCAAAATCGTACATATTTTGTTTGATTAATTCGTTAATGTTCTTTACTTTTATGTTTCAGTTATGTCTTCCAACGAAGAGGTAACGCTCCCTTTGAAATATTGGGTGGATGATAGCAGAAGGCGTGTAGTTGTGGCAGAAGCAAGTGGGGAGTTGGTAGATGTTCTCTTCAGTTTCCTCACCCTTCCATTGGGAACTATTATTAGGCTTGGAAACAAATTGGATCAACATATACAGCTTGGTTGCATCAATAAGCTCTACGAGAGTGTTGATAATTTGGAATCTAATGTTTTCTGGAACAACGTCTGCAAGAAAATGTTGCATTCTCCGCGCAACCCGTTAGGCAGCTCTAGCCAAAGACTGAAAGTGAAAGTGGATGATACAGAACCCACCAAGTATTTCGTGTGTTACAGCTGTTCAAAGGAAAAGGATTTGTTGTTGAGTACCTTTGATGGTGCAAGGTGCCATTGTGGAAAATTGATGAGAAAAGAAACGATGTTGCTGGAAGAATCCAAGGAAGAGCTAGCTAAGGACAATGGTGCTTTTGTTAAATCAGATGCCATGTTCTTGATCTTGGATGACTTGAGAGTCCTCCGAAGCTCTGTAGGTCACTCTGTTCAAACGTTTCTCAAGCATCGACACAAAGACATCAGCATCCTCACAGAAATATCTCAAAATGTTGGCATCAAGGAGGTAATTGTTTTTAAGCTATACATTTCTAATCAAACTTGTAAAGAAATAAGGTAAAATCTGTCGAGTTTAACCCTTCGCATTTATGTCAAGAGTATGTTTCAGTTGCATGCCCTTAAAACATTGAGCATGAATATGCATCAAGGAAAGAAATAGGAGTTGATATGTGGATGGAGAAAATACTTTGAATATTAAAATGATTATTTTGTGGTATAAAGTTAAGATATTTTCAGTTCAAGACATTTTTCTGATTTGCTCAACTGATAACCTTCCAAGACTTCCTTAGTTAGCATGGTTTTGGTTGTATTTTCAGATATTGAGCATACTAAAGCAAGCCTTAATCTCCAAATCTCCTCTGAGTGATGTATTATTGAAAAATGAAGGATCTAAGAAATACTCTTCCTCACAATATATCGGTCCCATTCATTCAAAAGGTCATGTAAAAATTAAAGTAATGGTGAGCAAATCAAAGAACAAGATTTTGTTTGCTGAAGTAGATGGAGATTTTGTTGACCTTCTAGTCAGCTTCCTCACAACACCTATTGGATCAATTGTGAAGCTTATGAAAGGAAAATTGTGCTTGGGAAGCATTCGTAACTTGTACAAAAGTGTGAAGCATCTGAATCCATCATGGTTTGTAAGATCATCTAATGAATCTTTAAAGAATATAAAGGTTGCTCCTCATTTTGGTTGTAAGAGGAATCCATTAGAAGAGGAGGATTCTCCTGAATATTGGTATGGCCCTGTAGTGGAGAAAGAGAATGAGGGGCGTACAATGATTTCAAAGAGAAAAGAGTTGTTACGAGATCCAAAAAAAGTGAAACTTTTTGACCCAAGATCTTCTGATGGAGCAAGAGAAGCTCCTGTGGGATTTATGAAGAGACCATGTCTATTTGTTGTGAGCGATGATCTTGAAGTGAAACCAATGACAAGTGCTTCTAGCATTTCGCATTTGAAAGAGCTTGGGATTGTGAAGTTGAATGATTTGGAGGAACATTTCATTAAAGTCAGAAAGTCACATGAGGTAATATTCTCAATCAACTCTTGAATACTTGTTCAACCACAATATTTATGGTTTTAATTAATCTAATAAAATAAATGGCTATAATAAACTGTGTACAACATTTCGTCCTTTTCAATTGATAATTGACATTCATTGTATCTATTTTGGTCAGGCAGTAGACCTTTTGAGGGTTTCTTTGACATCCAATGAAGCTGCTTTGACAAAAAGCTTATTCTCTCAATTGTGGATATGTGAAAGATGCATCCCTTGCTGGGGTGTATTGGGAAGTCGACACCAAATTAAAAACGAAATAAAAAAGGTAGAGAAAGTGGTACCAGTTAAAAAAAAGCATGACGAAAGAGAAAAGCATAAGAATGAAGTGAAGTAGAAACGAAAAAGAGGTACAAGAGACAATAGGTGCATGTTATTGATAAATTCTGAAAAAGTCATGAAGAAATTAAGCCTAAACTAACGAAGAGCGGAAATGGGTGTTGAAGTGCATTGTTGTAATATATTGATGCGTGAAATAGTTATGTTCAAGTGAATTGGACGACCATGTAACATTTAATACAAATTTGATTATTCAATCAAATTACATAGCTGCCTAATAACTAATTTAGAAAAACATTGCAAGGTTTTTAGCTCGAGTTTTGCAACGAAATCTCATATTTTTCTAATATATGCAAAAACAATAACAGGTCTAGATAAATTTATTTAATGTAATAAACAACCAACAATTTCAGAATATTTATGAGAAGAAATATCTTCCTTTAAGTTTTTCTTTAATTTAATAAAAACGTTAAAACTAGTTTAACATCAAAATAGTTCAATTTCTTCAACAGTTTTTCTACCTGAGATTATGTTAAAATAATATCCTCATCTTTCTTTATAACTTAATACCCAAAATAACATCTACAAGACTGAGGTCAGCCGATGTAATACCATACAAGTTAGTTCAAGAAACACTAATAGATCATTTTTAGCATCTGATACATCTTCACTTGCAACAATTTCCACCATTTCATCACAATAAAGTATAGATATGTGTTCAAGCTTTGGAACATCTTTAGCCACAGAAGCTGGAAAAAAATTCCTCGATTCTTTACAATAACATATCTATAGACTGCAACTTTTTAAAGTTAAGAATTTTATCTGGATCTGTATTCCACAATTGTTTCAACTTTGGGAGATTTATAAGAAAATAATTTGCAAATTTGTGTTTCCAACTTCATCTATTTCTTTATAATCGTTGATTTCAAAAATTACTTGAACAAATTACTTGAACCGACTGCATCTATAAACTTTCAAGTTGTCCAAACGAGATTAGAGAAAGAATCAAAACTCACTTTTGTCACATATCGATTAGTTTATTCAATTTGCTAAGGTAGATTTCATCTAACTTGGGGGAAGACACAAACCTGCATTTTGATGAAAGACAGACTATTCTTACATATACAAGCTAAACGAAAATACATAAGATAGAGTGTGAGCAAGAACTGTAAACTTAATATTAAGTCAACTATACGAATTTTTACTTTGGTCTCAAAAATCTTCACCATATTTAGACACTCACTTATGACAAGGCTTTTCAACTTCTTCAATCTTCAGTGTCAAAGTTTACAACTTAAGAAACTCAAATTTACCATAATCCACTCGTATTTGAACTATCTCCTTTAAAGATTCAGACTCACAAACCTCAATTATTTCTACATTGGTAGGAAATTTATCCATAAAATAATTATTTTCAGAAGTCTCATGATATGGTTTTGAACCAGTAGGAAATTTAACTGTGTAAAAGGAGTAGATATTCTTCAATCGGTTACACGTCTCAACCTTAATGGCTTTTAACTATACATGTTTCATACTTATCAGGCATTCTAAAGTCTCCAACAGAAAACACTTCCAAGTCTCCAACCACAATCTTGTAGTCTTTTAACCTATCAAAGAACAAGTGATTGGGCAAAACAGAAACAAACGGGATGTTTAAGTCCACGTGTAACATTATGTCATGTGACACTGTGTCACTCAGAGAATTATTCTGTCATGTGACAATGTGTCACTCTGAGAACCTGACACATGACAATAACAATTTTTATAAAAAAATAAAAATTTTAAAAAACTAAAAAACTCACAAATTGACATATAATACCAACTTAAAAACTTTCACACAAAGTAAATTCCAAACGAGTAATTAAACTTAAATTTT
The DNA here is from genome assembly GCF_000741045.1 of Vigna radiata var. radiata. NCBI lineage: Eukaryota > Viridiplantae > Streptophyta > Magnoliopsida > Fabales > Fabaceae > Vigna > Vigna radiata. Next base: position 5,377,583 of record NC_028359.1, on the reverse strand, counting down.
AAGTCAAACTCAAATCTTATAAAACTTATTTATAATATAAAATTTACACCCACTAATATATTATAAATTCATTCTATATCTAATAATATTTCAATAATAACCATAATAATTTAAACTTCTCCCTATATATAGAAAAATGCAATGAGATAATTTATATGTTATATCATCTATATATTATCCCAATAACGTACACTCAACCCCACATTTATGGTAATAAAATTTTGAATTAAAACTATTTTAATTTCTTTTATAAATTTGTTGATAACTAACCGGAAATAAGTCTTTCATTTTTTTCCTTTTATTTTTTCTCTGTCTTTTGTTGCAGCTGTACTGTTATAAACAAGTTACGTGATGATAGCTACGTTTTGAATGTTTCCGATTTTGTAGTAGTTTCTGTTTGAATATTCATGTTTTTATTCTTATTATTAGTTCACCAACTCGTATTGTTTTGGAGTCCAAATCAACACCTTTTTTTTCTTGACAGGAAACTTCGTCGTATCTTTGGTCCTGAAAGCATAGGTTGACTTGTTCATGATTTTTATGTTTAAAATACGGTACTATACACTCATAAACTTGCTTCGGTCACAGGAAAATGATCACTTTTACAGAAAATAGAAGTTGCAATAGGTGGATTAAGAATTATTTGTCAACCGAATAAAATAGTCGGCGTAAAACTTTTTCGAATCTATTGATTTTAAGAATATTAGAGAGTTTTATTTGCCATGGGGACTACTTCAAAATTAATTCACACTAGTGCAGCGAGGGGCTTTTACCGCGGTTATTTTTCACTATAGGTCGCGGTTTAGGAACCGCGGCATATTCAGCCGCGGTAGTAAGTCTAAGACTTTAGGCCGCGGTTACAACCGCGGTATATAAGTTCCGCAATATGCCGCGGTTGTCCAAAGAACCGCTGCCTAAGTTATTTTTTTTAAAAAAAAAAAA
>NC_028359.1:5334878-5370013 GCF_000741045.1 Vigna radiata var. radiata | reverse complement strand
GCAGGGGGAATAGGCAGCGGTTCTCTGACCAACCGCGACCTATTCCCCTGCCACCTGCTGACATTCCCCATCAGTCAGCCCCTGTATTAAATTGACAGGGGAATAGGCCGCGGTTCTCTGACCAACCGCGGCCTATTCCCCTGTCAATTTAATACATAGGCTGACTGATGGGGAATGTCAGCAGGTGGCAGGGGGAATAGGCCGCGGTTGGTCAAAGAACCGTGGCCTATTCCCCCTGCCACCTGCTGCAGTCAGCCCCTGCATTAAATTGACAGGGGAATAGGCCGCGGTTCTTTGAACAACCGCGGCCTATTCCCCTGTTATTTCATTTTTTATTCAAACGTGGGTCAAAGGGGATGGTTGACTGGCGTATATGCCGCGGTTTCCTGCTGAACCGCGGCATATTCTTTCGTTTTATTTACGGAACTGCCACCGTGCACCATTATGCTGCGGTTTCTGGTGAACCGTGGCATAATGTGCGCTGTAAAAACCCAATTTTTTACTAGTGTCAGTTGGTTGAAAAACAGTTTTGATATTGCTATATTTCTATGGATACAAAGAATATTCCACTTTTAATACCAAATATTTAACTACTATATTAGTCGTAATCTATATCTATATATAAGGATTTTTCCTTTTACTATCCACATTTATTTTTAAAATTTATGTTAAATAAATTTTTTTAAATTAAAATAATTACTTTATCAATTTTATCATTTTTTTAAAATTTAATCATTTATTTTAATTTAACAATTGTTTTTAAAATATAAAACTACTTATAAAATAAAGGCTTAGTAGGTTCGGAGGTTCCTATATTTGGAAGTTTGTTTCAATTGGGTCCTCCAATTTTTGAAGTGATCAATTAGGTCCCTAATTTTGTCAATTTGAATCAATAAAAGCCTTTCTGTTAAATAACGGTCGTGAAGTTTTTGAACATGTGACACGTTGACGCTTCCAGGTGGCATCACTTCAAGTGCATAGTGTATTTGAAGGTGAAATCCCTAAATTAAAAGGGATTTCATCCTTTTATAATCCACCTATGCACTTGAAATGGTGCCACCTAGAAGCGTCAGCGTGTCACATGTTCAAAAACTTCACGGCGTTAACTGCATTTAACGGAAAGACTTTTATTGATTCAAATTGACAAAATTAGGGACCTAATTGATCACTTTCAAAATTGTAGGACCCAATTGAAACAAACCCTCAAATATAGAGACCTCCTAACCTATTAAACCTAAAATAAATAAAAGTTATTTTCATTCATCAAATCAATATAAATAATATTAACCAATATACTTCCAATTCTTACTATAGAAATACATCATTATTTAAAATGTCTCAATGTCTTAGAAATAAGTATAAACTTATTAATAAGAAGTATAATGTCTTAAATATTTTTTCAGCAAAAGTTTGCATTAAGCATTAAATTCGAGATATTATGAATGACCAACTATGAATTTTAAGTCTATATGCTCAATCAATTTGTTGTTTTATTCTAGTTTAGGTTCCCGCATCGTGTCGAAAAATTAGATACTCAAATATATGCAATCAATCAATTCATGTAGTTAATAACGATAATAGAATACAAGAATAAAAGAGCTATATTGAATGAATAGTAGAAATCATAAAGATTGAAGATACATTACATCCCTGTGAATAAGGGAGTTAATTATTCTTGTACATTATGAACTCTAGAAAAGAATAAAGATGAATGTCTCCAGCCTTAAGAATGAGTCTTCACCCTTTAGGGTTAGTTCCCTATTCCCCAAAAGGAGTTAATTTTTAACTCTATGGAGTCTTCTATCTAAAAACTTTCATAATTAGATTGGATTTGAAATTTGTACTTAACTTTTGCAATTGAAGTAACCAAATTTGTTAATAACTGATTTTGTTAAGATATTCTTCATTCTATAATGATTCTTATTTATTTTATTTTTATAATTGAAGTAAGATAACTGAAATTGTTGAGATATTCTTTAAACTTTAGTAATTTACACTTATCTGCATAATATTTTCACAAATAAGAACTAAATATTTCTATTTCTCAATTTATTAAATAAAAACCTTAATTATCTAAAAAGTAATAATAAAAATCTCAATAAAAAATAAAATTAAATAAAATAAAAATAATGATAATGTCAATTATCAAGTAGGAATCAGAAGAATATTATTTAGTGTTTTCATATTAATTTGGTGGATGAAATCTAACCATAGTGAAGTCTTTATCGCATAAGTTTTCATACATTTAATTGCATTCTAGATCTTAGAAGTATTCCCGTAAAATTTAATTCTTTTTATTATTCAAAGTTATTCATTTAACCTAAGTCAGTAAATAAGCATAGTTTTTCTAAACAATGCAAGTCTATGAGAAAAATTGATATCTCGATCTATCCATTTTATTACTTATACGACGCTTGTCAATAATTGATAACACACAATAGTATCATCCAAAATGTAATTAGATACATCATCATCCTTATTAACTATTAAATAAGAAAAATCATACAAAATGAGAACAAAAGAAAAAAAAAGGTTCTAGTAAGTACTTATCTAAGTTGAACTAACAACAAACTATAATCTTACTTTGACAAAAAAAGAAAAAGAAATTTTAACCAGTTTAGATATGCAAATGTCAGAACATCAACAATCATTTCAAATATTAATTCAATCACCCATATCTAGTGTTCAAAAAGTATTTTCAAAAATAATATCATATACATAATTAATATCATGTCAAATGATAACGATTTAAAAAACATATATTTTTTATACTTGAATTTAAGAAATTAAATAAAGTTTAGTCCAAGTCATTTATTTTCATAAGCAAAATTCCAAACTAATCATAAAAGATAAGTTTTATTCTCTAAATAAATAAATGTCAGTAACCTACGAACCAACGTTCACATCACATCATAAAGCTTTTTCATTTTTAGTATCTTTTAGTTTTCATTTTTATATAATTTAACATAATATATATATATATATATATATATATATATATATATATATATATATATATATATATATATTTAATATTTTTCTTTCTACAACGTTTATCATTTTTTTTATCTTTTGGTTGATCAATACGTGTATATACGTTTAAAACTTCCTTTCTTGAGTTTTTGTTGAATGTAGTGGAGCATTTAAAATGTATATTGGTTTTGCCTCGTATGACATCAGAACATCATGTATTTATTTTAGAATTGAAGGATCCAAAAGTGTCAAAAGAGGACCCAAAGTGGTCAAATCTGGGGTTGGTAAACAGCACATGATTTCAACGTGTGTAGGAATATGGTTAAAACATTGAGATAGAAACAAAACCCTTATTCTGGTTAATTCAGTTCAGTGACCTATGTTACACACAATGCTAAACTCAACTAAATTTCAACTACTTTTGTTCAACTGCTCTGTAATTCAAGTACATGCATTCTGTGACACAAATTTCGAAGACGTGACCAACATGCATATCTTTCGTTATCACCAATGCATATTCTCAGTTTCTTCATACACATACGAGTATACGAGTGGCTGTCCAACCTCTTCTACTTTCCACCATCTTTCTGCTTTATAAATTTTAACCTCGAAACAATCTCATTTTTTGTTCATCGATGGAAAGCCAAGACCCTCCAAACCCTTCTCCCTTCGTTTTCACTCCCACGTCAATGATGCAAAACCCTTTGGAGCCTCAAGGCTTGCAGGATGACATAGACTGGGTTAGCCTTTTCTCTAGCCAAAACAGTTTCCTTGGGAATGCCAATCCCACGATGGAATACGCTTCTTCTTCGTCTTCATCTTCATCGACTTCATCATCCTTGTCATGTGCTTTGATCGCAGAAAACGGTTCTCACGTTGATGAAAAGAATGATAAAGAGAAAAGGAAAGGAGGCAGAGTGAAGAAGACAACACGACCCAGGTTTGCGTTTCAGACTAGAAGTGCAGATGATATTCTGGATGATGGTTATCGTTGGAGGAAGTATGGGCAGAAAGCTGTGAAGAACAACATGCATCCCAGGTTTGTGATAAACCAAATTAGCTTTCTTTCACTTTGCATTCATGCATGGTAAATATACTGAAAAAATAATTAACACATCATGAATATATGACGAATTATCTACGCATATAAACAAGCTGCACTTAATTAAGGTAATTTTTGGAAAAAACTAGTAAAATATATAAATTGTAAAAGAAAAAAACATAAAATTAGATAAATTTACTTGAGAAAAGAATGGTTTCCAAGCCTTATTCTGAAAACATGTTCAACTTTTTATTTTAATAATAAAAATTCATGTTTAATATACATGAATTTTGTTTTGTATATTTTTTGTATTGTGTTTTGTAAACATAGTTTTAATCTTTTTTATTAAAATTTCACTTTTTATTGAAATCATAATTGGTAAGTGTAATTTTTATTTTTATTTTTTTTACTAAAATTATACCTAATAAACATATTTTATATTTATCAAACATGAATTCAATCTAAAATTTATATGAAATAAAATTGCGTATCTCAAACATAACCTTTTGTGTGAGAAATAAAAGGTTAAACTTGTATTTATAGAATACGAGTTATTGTTTTTGAAACTAGACTTATCCAATTTTATAAATTTTTAACAATTTATCTATTCCGATAATTTCTAGGAAAGATTATACCTGAGCGGTAAGTTCTACGAAGCTTATCGAGTTGCATGCATGTGCTGCAACACCAATATATTTGAACTTAAAAATTACAAAATGGCTCTTAATATCACCCTTTAGTTATAGTATACACGTATACTTGGATTTGGAACAAAAGAAATACGGAGATGAAATAGTAGTGAAAATTAAGGTGCATATATGTAAAAATATTTAGTATGGGAAAATAATCTTAAAAAATTATAAATGTGGTCGGCAACATAACATATATTAATAGTAAAAATAGCATGTGTTTTTTCACTTGTGATTTTGTTAATGTCTGGCTTATAGTTATTGAGTACATTTAATGCCTATTTAATATACTAACCTAACTACTATTAATAATTAAGATCATTGGACAAATATGAAAAGAAAAAATATATTTGACATCTTTATAAAAAAGTACCTATTTAACAACTGCATTTTATTAATAAAATAATATATATTAATTTAAAAAATACTTTTAAGTTTAAGTTTATGTTTCATATTAAATTAGAAAAATAATAGTATATAAAAAAGAAATTCTACAAAATTATTGCCTTAAAAGTTTTGATTTAGAACTCATAGTTTTTTATATTGATTTTTCCATGACTCATCATTGGTATTAAATTTTGTCAGTGTTTGGAGTATTTTTAACAATTTTTTATTATAAAGAGTTTAGGGTGAGATTTTTTTTCATTGATCTAATTTAAAAATATGTAAAACAAAAACTAGTAAAAATAGCATTTTTATTTTTATTTTTTTAATAAACTACAGCCAATAAAAGAATAAAATAAAAATATCTTCACGAACCAAACGACTTCTTAAATGTTTTAATCAACACAAAATATATATGAGTTAATTAGAGAAAAGGATTTTATATTACTAATAACTCTAATTATAAGCAATCATAGGACAGATCCTTCCATTCCAAACAACATTACATCCCATTATCTAAGATGAGTGGATTAACGTTATTTCGCAAATTGTTTAAACTTTTACAACAAATAACTTGTTTGTTATCTGTTATCTGATATTAAATTACCATTTAATTCTTGTGGTGAGAGCACTGATATTGTTGGATTGATGGTGCATTGGAAAATAAAGAAGCTACTACCGGTGCACGCATCATACATGTAATGTGAAGAAACAGGTGCAAAGGTTGTCTAAAGACACAAGCATCGTGGTGACCACATACGAGGGTATTCACAATCATCCATGCGAAAAACTCATGGAAACCCTAACACCTCTTCTCAAGCAAATGCAGTTTCTCTCTAGGTTAGCTTCCAATAACAACACTTCTCCTGCTTCTCTGCTATAGCCACAACATGCATGCATATGTGTATATGTATTTATACATACATGTAATGTAACTCCATCTACATAAAAAAACCTTCATCCATCAACCCTAGTTTCATTACCTGTATTCAGGATCTTAATTTGATTTCCAATTAACTAATTGTTGTAAGATTTACGATGTAGTTTCCAAGAATTATATATGCATTGATATTGCCAATCATATTCGTGGATCTTTATTTAATTACTATAATACATTTCAAAAGCTAAGCATTAGGATGAGATTGTGATGGATATAGTCAAATGTATTCACCTAATCCAGGAGTAGCTAATGTTATGCCGATATATATAAAATGGATATATATGTGTTTAAATAAATGGTTTATTAATGCCTACTCATATCATAAATTTTATCGTATAAGAGTTTTTTCACAATATATTGGTAAAATATATTAAAGAAATCATAAGTTTACAAAGTAAGCAATTTCATAATATCATGAAAGCTCCTATATGCCGGTCCAAGGAATTTATTGAAACTAGCTAGGTAGTTGTATCTACTTACACCGTGCGTGACACAATATGCTTTCAATTTGATGGTAATTTTTATATTAGTAGTTCATACTATCTTATCAATTAATAAATTAATTAGTATATCATTTTATGAACATTTTAAATATAATTATTATTGAAATTTATGTAAGGCTTAATTTAAGGACTCAAATCGCTACACTATGTATGATAATTTATTATTTTAATGTAGAATATAAAATTTTACATTATTAATATAATTAAACTTTAAAATAATATATATTTTATATTATAAATCAGAATATGAATATGAAGTTTTTAAATTCTAAATCTTTGTTACAAGAAAATAGATCACACAAATGAAACAAAAGCAGAATTATAATACGTCTTATAATCTTTACTAACCTAAATCATTAAAAAAAAAATCTATTTATACATATATTTTACCACAAATCCACTCGTACCAAAAATAATAACATTCGATAAATTTAACGTTCTATAACCAATTTACAACAGTAGATTTGGCATTCTAAATGGTTGTCTTTTTCAATGTCTACTTGGCCACTTATATCTGATCTTTTAAATTGTTTATATTTTATGGTTTAATATATTTTCAAAAATTTTAGATAGTTAAAAATAATTTTACACCATAAATTTTTACCTTATGAATTATAAATTGAAATATAATTTTTACACTTAAAAATATTATTTAGTATGAACAGCAATTATAATATATTTTATACTAAATTGCCGTCTATTATTTTATCATAAGTATAAATATGTTATTTATATGATGTGCATAATTTAAATATCAGTTTGTTATTCACAATTAAAAATACCATTAAATACTCTTCTTACTTCTGGTATTTTCGACACCTCGATGATGATCATTGCCCAAAGTGTGACACGTACGACACGCACCGGTAAGAAACACACGTGTCAGCAGCAGATCCTCGTACTGGCATACTAGGACAGGGATTTCACTTTAGGTCTTCTTATATAAATTGGTTATGCATCTGTTACGTTCTTCAGAGTTCCAGTATTAAGAGTATTGTTGCAAAGTAAAAAATGTCGCAGTTGTTGAATAAAGCGAAGAACTTCGTGTCGGAGAAGGTAAACGAGATGGCGAAGCCTGAGGCGAGTGTGAGCAACGTGGACTTCAAGCGCGTGAGCAAAGATAGTATGGAGTACTTGGTGAAGGTAGCTGTCCGTAACCCTTATTCAACTTCCATACCCATCTGCGAGATCAGATACTCTTTCAAAAGCGCGTCAAGGTACCCTTTCTCACTTTTATCACTGAAATTACACTGTATCTCAATTCTCAAATTAACTCACAAGGAAGTAAAGTATATTTGAAGAAAATAAATTTACTTTCTGCAAAATAGACTAAAAGGAATAAATAAATTATAAACTTAATTAGAAAACAGTCAAAATAAACTGTAAATTTATACAAATCAAATTAAAATGGGTAAATAGATACAATTTTAATATAATAATTTTGATTCTATTAATTTTATTTAAACTTCATCAATCATAATTTTAATTCACAACTTTAATTTCATTAATTCACTGATTGTCACTTTTTAGTATTTAATTAGAAGGAAAATTAATTTTAATAATTAATTAACCTTTAATTAAATTTTTCTAAAGTCTAAAGTGGATTCAATTAAAAAAAATTATTTTACTAAATATAAAATAAAAATAAAATATATAAATTATTACACTAAACTTATTGTTTATCCAATTCAAATTATCACAATTCCTATACCTTAAACCATAAAAGTTCACCAATTAAAAACAACCAACAATTCTTACTTAATTGAGTAAACCTGCGTTAATAAAGAATATTTGTAAAAATAAAAGTTTATTATAACCTTAGAATTCCGAATCTTATGAGAACAGAAGAGCTGTCGGCTTAATTTTACATGTACTAAAATTAAAAATATGATTATTAAAGAAAACTACTCTTAAAATATCTTTAAGATTTAAATATTTTAAACGACAACACTTTTTTAATAAAAGAATAAAATGATTCAAAATGATAATTACGAAAAATAGGTATTTAATTAAAAATATATAAATTTGAACGTTTAATAAAAAAATAACAAAAACTCAATTAAAAATATCAACACCATTGAGTTTATGAAGTACTCAAATTTAATTAAATCTTTAATTTAAGAGTTTTATTCAATATCAACGAAAACAGAAATGCATCAGCAGTTGATAAAGGCATTCTCAATAATATTGTCAACAAGTTTTTTTTTTTTTTTTTTTTATGTTTTTGTGTTGTGTGGTGAAGGGAGATAGCATCAGGGACAATTCCAGACCCAGGATCTTTGAAGTCAAAGGACACGACCATGGTGGATGTGCCAATTAAGGTTCCATACAGCATATTAATGTCCTTAGCAAGGGACATTGGTGCCGACTGGGACATCGACTACCAACTCGATATTCGTCTCATTATTGACCTTCCTGTCATTGGCAACTTCACCATTCCTCTCTCTCACACCGGAGAGATCAAGCTTCCAACCCTCTCTACCATGTTTGCCTAAAGCCTTCCTTCCAAAACCATCATTTCTTTTCCTTTTATATGTATCTTTCCACCCTTTTGCATCTTCTAAAACTATATATGTACATGGTCTTATAATAAAGCCACTCTTCATATGTATGGTTGTCAACTTCATAAACGTATGTTCATCTTTCATTTATGCCACTAAGTATTAGTTGGATGACTTTTTTATGGGATTGAGTATATTAGTTTTTGTTTTATAAATCTTTTTCTGAAAGATAATGCTATAAATATATACTATTAATAACTTCCATATGCAATAATTCATATTCCAGTATATGATCATTAACTATAGATTGCAATGAATAATCAAATGGGGATGTAGCTCAGATGGTAGAGCGCTCGCTTAGCATGCGAGAGGTACGGGGATCGATACCCCGCATCTCCATTTCTTTTGTTTTGGGTTTTTTTATTTTTCCTATTTCTTCTTCCTTGCTATTTTTCTAATTTAAAACATTACAATTTTATATAATTTATGTATTAGTCATCATACTATGAATGCAGAAACAGAGAGACTTTTTTTGTTTTCGAGAGTCAGCACACAGTAGTGATGATCACAAGATTTGAAAGTAGTTGGTGAATCCAATTTGTGTTTCCCCTGCCCTTCAATTTCCTTCACTGCACAATGGCGTCTTTGTTGCGAGCGAGAAACGCTTCTCGTGGCTCTATGGCTAGTCTTCTGCGGAGCTTCAGCAACGTTCCCGAGAACACCGTCTATTCGGGTCCCACGGCGCAGACCCCGAACAAGCGAGTCACGCTCAGGCATTTGAGAGAGAAACACAAATCATCCCAACCTATCACCATGGTCACCGCATACGATTACCCCGCCGCCGTCCACCTCGACACCGCCGCCGTCGACATCTGTCTCGTAGGCGACTCCGCCGCCATGGTGGTCCACGGCCACGACACCACGCTTCCCATCACGCTCGACGAGATGCTTGTCCACTGCCGCGCCGTGGCACGTGGCGCCAAGACGCCGCTCCTCGTCGGGGACTTGCCTTTCGGAACCTACGAGTCCGATCCCAATCAGGTGCTGTTCGTGCGCATGTGGTGTTTGTTTAATTGTTTCAGCCATGGTTGAATGTTTTTGAGTGTTGCAGGCGGTGGATACAGCGGTTAGGATTCTGAAGGAAGGGGGAATGGATGCGATAAAACTTGAAGGAGGGTCTCCTTCCAGAATTGTTGCAGCGAAGGCTATTGTTGAGGCTGGAATTGCTGTGATGGGCCATGTGGGTCTTACTCCTCAGGCCATTAGTGTTTTAGGGGGGTTTCGACCTCAAGGAAGAAATGTTGCCAGTGCTGTCAAGGTTTCTCTCTCGTCCATCTATTTGGGTATTGATTGATTCTATTGTTGTTCTGAAACTGAAAGGAATGTGTTTGTAGGTTGTAGAGACTGCATTGGCTTTGCAAGAAGCAGGGTGTTTTTCTGTTGTTCTGGAATGTGTGCCTCCGCCCGTTGCCGCCGCAGCAACGGCAGCCCTTCAAATTCCCACAATTGGAATTGGTGCTGGACCCTTTTGCAGTGGACAGGTCAGTTGGATTGATTTCCCTTCTTTTTGCTAGTGTTCTGTTATTGAGATGTTCTTTCTATTATTTTTCTTTGAGTGAAAGATGAGTGCGGTTTACATTAGTAACTCTAATTATTTTTGCCTGGCAAGACTTGATCTTTCCTTTATTTGAAGGCGTTTGCTGTTTCGTCATGTTGCTGTGTTGGGCTTTGTTTGAGTTTCAATTTTATATTTGTTTCTATTGGGAAGAAACAAAAGAAACCTTTCGCCGTAAAGGGAAAACAGAGGATTTATAATTTAGTTCATTGTTCACGCAGGTGCTGGTTTACCATGATCTGCTTGGTATGTTACAACATCCTCACCATGCAAAGGTATTTTCTAGCATCTTGTAACCTTGTTTTTCTTTCAAACATATTGGATTCATTGCTAATTTTGAGGTGATGATTTTTTTAGGTCACTCCAAAATTCTGTAAGCAGTATGCACGTGTAGGAGACGTCATCAATAAAGCTTTACTGGAGTATAAGGAAGATGTTACAAATGGTTCGTTTCCTGACGTTCACCATAGCCCGTACAAAATAAGCAAGACAGATACAGATGTTTTCTCAAGTGAGTTGCAGAAGTTAGGTTTGGACAAGGCAGCGTCCGCAGCATCTGAAGCAGTTCAGAAAATGGATACTGCTTAGATGACATAATTAAAATCACTTAAATTACTCTTTTTTTTTTTCTTTTTATCCTTTTGTTGATCAAGGTCAATGCAAAATGTCGTGATGTTTCATTAACGTTATTTTTTAATAAACCCCTGTTTTTGAAGCAGTTTAATGGAGCAAACCCTGTGAAACTAGATGATTTTTTTTATTCTACATTGTTATTTTTTTCTATCATGTGGGTGATATGATTGTTATTTTTTATCGTCTCCTTTTCTTGTCTTCATGTATTAAAAATTAAGAAAAATACTTAAATTTTATATAGTCAAAAAACTAAGAAATCACTAATTAAAAATATTCTAATTTGTCATGAATTTAAAAATTGATGAATCCTAAAAGAAAACATATAACCCTGTGTAAATGCACTAACTCCATATCTCCATCCAGGGAAAGGATGTGTATAAATGTCAATTTTTTTTATATATAGTAATCTTATTTATATATTTATATTTAAATATACTTTTAGTGACTAAAAATGCAAGTCCGTTTCCATACTCCTTACAAAACTAGCTATTTATATTAAATCTCTTGCCTTTTCTAACAAACGCTAAAGAAATTCACCAACAGTACTTTATAAGCCAATTTTACAATTTTTTATGATAAATTAAAGGAACCATAATTACTTTTAAACAAATCCAAAATATTCTATGAATGGTGATATATATATACATACTAACATAGGTTTATGTTACTAAGTGAATACTTTTGTTTCTGAAGATATCAATCATCATTTTTTATAATTTATATGTCAATTCAGATAATTTTTCTATAATAAACTTTTGAATGATAATTAATTTTGGTCAAAATCAAAGTAATTTGTAAATCAATTCGGTTGTTTATAAAAAATTATAGGAACGATAATTGATTTCTCATTAACACAGCAGACTTATTTCAAATCAAATAAATTTAAATTTAAATAACATTTTACAATCTTATTATAAATTTTAGGAATGGATTTTTTTCTCTTTCCCATATTTCATTTATTTGTTGTTATTATAGAGCTAACTTAATTCTTTTCTAACTTTTATAGGCTAATACTCAGTCATTGCAGTAAGCATAACTAAAAATACATACGGTATTCACTGTATTATTATGTATGGACAAAAATATAAAAGGAAAAATGTTATAAGTTACATCTCTTCTATTTGTTTATCCTTTTTGGTTAAAAAATATACAAGGAGTATCCAAGTTGATCCTTAATTCTTCTATGTATTTGACCTTCATCCGGTTACATAAAGAACCTAATATTTCACAGTAATATGCAGAACTATTGTAATTTAAAGCTTCATCTGAACGATTTTCAACCACCTATTCACATAATCTTTTAAGCCAAATCCACGGCTAGGCTTTAGAATTTGCTTGAACAATGCCTTTTTGGGAACATTCCAATGCTCCACATGCCTGAAAATTTTCATAGTTTTTTAGATGATTGATCAAAACTGAAAGGTAGAAACATGTACCTTCAAAAATGACAGTTTTTATCACCTGCATACTTTTCCAGATTGGGCATCAAAATAGTATTCTGTGTATCCAGTTGCTGCAGCATATATCAACATGTCAAATTTCATTGCATTTAGTAGAATTATTATGATAGTGTACGCAGATAAAGTTCGATACGTACCAGAAAGAATAGGCCTCCAAGGAAAGGACAATATACAGCTGAATCGCCAGTGGCCAATTCCCTTATCCTGTCATGGAAACATATGTATAAATGCAGCAGTATCAGCACTTGAAGAAATGGTAAACAGGTAATAAGAAACATGTTTTATTTCAGTTTCTAAATCCATGTGTAGTAGAAAGCAAATGCAATGAACACAATATGCTCTTGACTAGGAACAAGACTATTAAAACTAAATGTAGTAAAATGAATGATAAGTTGTCCTCACTTCAAAATCTTCCCACTTCATAAGCTTCATGTTTGACATCTCTAGAAGAGATCCAAAATTAGTGCAGTTCCTTTTGAAACGCTGGAGCCCTTTAAATGACCCTGCTGGATCGGCAAATTCACAATCCTCTTCATAAGCATTTAGTGTCAGATCTCCTGATGGTTGAGAAGAGCAGATTCACCATGTGAACTGTCTGATATACAGTGAAATTACTTGCTAGTAACATCAGTGTGGTTTAATGCTTGTCAAGTGGTCATTGTATGAAAAGCAATGATTTGGAGGTTACTATGGAAGAGAGAACATTCTCTAAGAGAAAATTAGCTTATAAACAAACTAAAAGAATAAGAATTTATCAAAGTTAAACCTCATTGCATTTCCTTTTTCTTTATTATCCTCTCCTAGAATCGCTTATGGAGAAGTTCTAAATATACTAGTAATGATATTGTCTTTGCCTGTAACTAGACAGTTACTTCAGTGAAGCTTGCAATAAAATATATTAGCCATGAAACCCTGAAGATGCATAAATAGAAACCAAGGTTACACATAAGAGTTCTAGTTTTATAAGGAAGGCTTGGACAATGTTAAAACTTAAACAGAAGAGGAAAGTTCAACTCAAAGCTAAGTATCACATCAAATTGTTCATTCTATTTAACTTGGGACTCCAAACAAACAATTTACATTCAAGAAAATGAAATACTGTACCGGTTTCATACAGCTTATCAACCGATCAACCACTACCAGAGGGAGATTAATCAGATTAAATGTGCAATAATCATTTAGAATCTATAAAAAAAAAAGTGCTTATCACAGTCTTAAAACTTCAGGTAGAAGATCTGCCAATCAAACATGTCGGGAACTCAAATGTAATGCAGAGTTGTGAGAGAGGAAATCATACATCGCTCGTGTATCAAATTCATCTCTAATGAACGAAAGGAAAGAAATTGGAAATAACCCAGAGAAATTAAGCAAGTGGGTGAGCGAAAACCTGTGACAAAATAGGATCTTTGGAAGTCTTCTTTGATGGTGTCCACAATTGCAGCACGATGAATGGTCTGAAGAAGCCGCTGAGGAGGAGGTTCCTCAGTAGTAGGTGAACGGAAAACAGAGGCTGCAATGCCAAGAAGCTCAGAACTATACCATGCAAGTTTGAGAAGGGCATTGTTCTGTGGTTGCTGTGACTCTTCATTGGGGTTAGTTCCACTGCATCGCAACCTGTGAATTCTACGGTTCTGATGATGTTGTTTCAGAGGAAAGATGAAAGTGCTATGATGAGTCGTGTTGATCGAAGAAAAGGCTGTTAATGCCATGGCACTACCCACGACAGTGAGAGAGAATCGAAGTGGCATATGCTAGTTTCTGCCTGCGCTTTGTTTAAATATCTACGCTTCAAATTAATGATAGCCACAAGAAAAAACACGACAAAGCAAGATTTATTGTAATCTATTATATATATAATTAAATCTTTTTCAAGAAAAAAGTTTACATTATATTTCCTTTCTTTTATGTTAAGATAAAACAAATTGTTCTTTTTAACTTAAATAAACACAACCAATGTGTAAATTTGAATATAAGTTTGACCATTCTAGATAGTGTTGTGAAAACTGGTTAGGTCATTGAGTTGGTTGAAGCATTATGTCTCCTCCAAACAACAACGGTCATACTAATAAATAACTATTCTTGAAATAAAACTTAAATATTAAATATATAATTATTATGATATTTTAATTTTATTTATTGTAATTACGATGAAAAATATTGTTGATTGATTTTTAATCATTAAATTTCCTGGTTCAGAAATATATGATTTTCTTCTGATGAAAATAGTGTATATACGTCATTCATTTAAGAGGAAGATGGCAAAACCAAATTAAAAGTGGTCAATGAAAGAGTCTTCGCTTTCCCCCAAGCACAACGTAAACAATTAGAATTATTACACACTTCACCAAACTTGGGAAACCTACTTCACTTAACTATTTATAAGAATTTATCGTTTAAAAGGGAAACATAAATTAATATTCTTATAATTTTAATAAAAATTAACTATGTCTTATTCCTTAACTTTCAAAATTTTAAATTAATTTAGTTTCTTATTTTAAAAAGTATAAATTTATTTTTTTTAACAATTTTTGTTAATTTTATTTAATATACTTTTAAATTAACAAATATGTAAGTAATTAAATATTATTAAAATTTAAAAAGTTTAATAAATTTAATAAAATTTGATTTAAAAATTTAAATTCACATTTTTTAGAATTAAAAATTAAATTGAACCAAAATTTCAAAACTAATTTCAAATCTTTAATTAAAATTAAAGAATAAAAACATATACAATCCTTTTAATAAAAATAATTTTTTCTCTAATTTACTGCTAAATAATTCCTAAAAGTATTTGTTTTTTAATAGAGAATAAAAGTAGCGTTCTTATTGAAAATTAATATATTTTAATAAAACTGTTTTTGAAAATTAATTTATTTATTAATCTTAGTTTTATAAAACAAATCTTAAATTATAATTATTTTGAGACAAACGAAATACTTCATTTGGCTATAATGTCCGAAAATGCTTCAATTTGAACAAATGACAAGTCATTTTAATATAGGACAATCTTTTACTAATGTAATTTTCATTTTGATAGAAATTAATTTTTCTTAATATTGAAAAATCATCAGTTTTAAGATTGCTTAAAGTCTATTCATATTTTATAATATTGGAGACTTCAAGTGATTAAGTTATAATAGTTATATATATATATATATATATATATATATATATATATATATATATATAGAGAGAGAGAGAGAGAGAGAGAGAGAAAATAACCAATAATACAATAGAACTAATTAATTTCACAAAGATAAACGTTTTTTTTTAATTTTTGATACTAAATTAAAGATAGAATTTAACTGTTTATTAAATTAAATAAAATATTATGAAATAAAATTACATTGATAGTGAAAAAAGAAAGAGAAAAAATACCTTCTTTGTAAGTAAGCAATAAACTAAAACACAAGCTTACTAGGCACAAATTTTTCTTCCACTGATATGAGGATTACTCACGAAAACCAAAATGTACAAATATAGAAAAATGTTAAGAAATGTTTTTGTCATATCTTCATTTTCAATATACGTTCTTTATTTCTAACCAAAACGTATAAAAATTGCCAAAATTTACAATCTTATTTCTTAAATTGAGTTCTATACTTATAATTTTACAATAATAAAAGGATAATGATACTAAACAATATTTGAACATTATTTATGAGTCATTCAATGACATAGTGATGTTCATGATTATTATTATTGATCGTAAAGTAATTTTGAACGAATCACCGAATGACAACAACATATAAATGATGTTTAAATATTATAAAAAATATTGTTTAACTATCATTATTCTAATAAAAACACTAATAACACTCTTTTAAATATATTTTTTTATTACTAATTAAAAGTTATTAAAAATAGGTAAAATTAATCATCCAATTCTAACCCTTATGGTACTATGTGGGAGGTTGGAGAAACTAATTAGTCAAAGCGGTGAAATTTCTGCACAACCAGAAACGAATTCGTGGACTCATTACTAAAAAAGTCAACAGAATTTATGAAACATGGGCCCCACCCACACTGCCACCTACATGGTCACACATTAAGTCTTTTAAACATCATAAATAACACAACAAACACAACTTTGGTTTTCCGACATTAACCCAAATTCCATTTTCCAATTAAGCCAGCCATGGTAGATAGGGAGCAAGCAAGACCCTTGGCCCCAGCAATAGAGCGACCAAGCAGTGAAGAACATGACTCCTCTCTTCACCCCAAAACACAAGCTCACAAAAAACTCATCAAACGATGTGCTTGCCCATTGATCTCTCTACTTCTCCTAGCAATACTCATCATAGTTTTGATCTTCACAGTATTTCGTGTCAAGGACCCTGTGATCACCATGAACGGGGTCAGGATCACAAAGCTAGAACTTTCCAACACCATGACCCTTCAAACCAGGGCCAACATGTCCCTAGTGGCAGATGTGTCAGTGAAAAACCCCAACGTTGCATCATTTAGGTATAGCAACACGACAACCAGTTTATACTATCGTGGTGTCATGGTGGGGGAGGCAAGAGGACCACCTGGGAGGGCAAAGGCTAGAAGAACAATACGGATGAATGTAACCATTGATGTTATCACCGATCGGGTGGTTTCTAGCCCGGATTTTACGACGGATCTGGGTTCCGGGTTGATGACTATGAGTAGCTTCTCTAGAGTTCCCGGGCAGGTGAAGATCTTGAACTTGTTCAAGAGACATGTTGTTGTAAAAATGAACTGCTCCACCACTTTTAATATTTCAACACAGGCTATTAAGGAGCAGAGTTGTATACGGAAGGTTAAACTTTAGTGGTCCATGTGTTGATTTTGTTTAGTTTAGTTTCCTTGAATATATTTGTGTAACTATTATAGCAAAAATAATGAGATGTTTTCTGTGTTGTTTTGGTGTTCATTTTTGAAATTGTGGGGATGTTTGTTTTTCTTTCTTTCTCTCCTCATTGAAAATAGTATTGTTGTTTTGGATCTTCTGGTAAGCATAAGAACTGAAATATAGAAGTAATTAATGGTCAGGTGAGTGTTTTAACATCAGTAAAAGTCAAATTGTTCTTGAATTGCATTATATAATCAGAGATCATGTGATGATTTCCTCTTCAGTTTGGTGCTCCTAATTAATTGTCTGAAGAGTGCAAACTTTATATTATACTGAACATAGTTTGTGTGTGGAAAGGTTCAATGCTATTTTGAGCAAGTCTCTGCTCCAACTGTGGCAAAGGGAGTGGAATAGAAAATGAGAGAATTTATGAATCAGTTGAGCTGTATTATTCAAAGAATATTTCTACGAACTTCCAACAATTGTGTGTCTGTATGTGATTGCTTGACCGGTTAAGCAATTAGTATTTAAAAGGTTTCTCTCAATGACATGCAAATCACTATCTGAGTTCATAAGAAGTCACTAACCAGGATAAGACTGCAAAGCTACTTGTCAGCAAGCCATTCTCCTCCTTAACAGAAAAAGAAAATAAAGACTATTAGAATTTGACAGAAATTACTGATATTATTTTATATACAGTTTCCGCAATAAGATTTTCTTACCATTTAAATTTTGTTTTTGAATTGACCAAACATCAAAACATGGCTTTGAGCCTTGAACCTGATACATACATGTTCTCTTCCCAATATAGCCAACTGTGACTAGAACTGATATACTAAAAGACTTTCCAGTAATAAGGTTGAAAAAGAACCTGTCCTTAATTTGAAGGTATTGATTGACAATGTTAAAAATGATAAAGTGTTCACATGAATAAGGGTACCAAGGATGGAATGGAACAATGCCTTCAGTCGTGCAGCAGGGTGGAAATTAAGTAATGGCATAATGCTTGAAGATAAAGGATAAGAGGTTACCAACTCCTATGTAATAAATAGAAACGGAACAAAATAAATTACTGATATCAGAACTTAGTTTGAAACCTCCTCAAATTTCTAACCGTTTGGTATGACTTTTCTTTCTTTTCTTATGGGTTAAGTCTGTATTAATAACTTAATGGACAGTTAATTTAAATCATGGGCTAATAATTCGTTACCAACTCAGCTCTCTTCTTTTGTGCAGTTCATAATAGAATCAGTAACAAAGTTGAGGATACACCTTGATCCAACCCAACCCAACCAACGGTAGCGAGAGTGAGTTTAAAACATATGTTGAGAAGTCCAACTAACGTTAATTTCAACAAAACAAGCAATCCGTAGAATAGATTGCGTGTACACATACAGCTCCAGTTACCTCGGAAGTGTTGTATGATTTGTCAAACACACCCTTTCGCTCCACAACACATCCTTTTCATCCGAGCCACGCCCAAGTTCAAAATTTTCACCTCCCCCATCAACAAAAGGCCATCGAAACCAAACTGTCTCTTAGTAACTGCAAGTAACAAAGTTCCATACCTTATTTTTTAATTTAAGAATGTACTAAAAAGTGATAATGAAATTAAAAAAAGTGGAAAGTTGAAGAAGGAAAAAGACTTGGTTGACAGAGATAAAAGCAGAGAGTGTGGTGCTTGTGTTTGATCCACGTTATGGTGAATCCAGCACAGGAATTAAATGGGGTGTGGAAGTAGAGTGGCTCCTGAAAGCATAATAGAGAGTATTAAATGCAGCAGCTAATACCCCCACCCACCTCCTTTGGCCCTCACAACAAACACATAATACATTTACACTATTCCCTCCCCTCTCCTTTCACAAATGGAGAATTTCCCAACTCATCCTTCTTCTTCTTCTTCTTCTTTTATTTCTTTTTCTTTTTCATCTTCTTCTCTTCAATGTCCTCCTTCAACTCCTTCTCCCCTCCACCCCCCACCCCTTACTTCACCAACCTCGGCTTCGGCTACTCCATCGCCATCGCCCTCGGAGTCCTCTT
The DNA here is from genome assembly GCF_000741045.1 of Vigna radiata var. radiata. Classification (NCBI taxonomy): domain Eukaryota; kingdom Viridiplantae; phylum Streptophyta; class Magnoliopsida; order Fabales; family Fabaceae; genus Vigna; species Vigna radiata. The sequence goes on along the minus strand of NC_028359.1, from coordinate 5,350,414 downwards.
CCTCATCTCCACTCTCATCCTCTCCTCCTACCTCTGCTGCCGCACCCTCCGCCACCGCAACAACAACCAACGCCGTCGCCGCCACAACCCCCACGCCCCTGATGGCATCGTCCTCCCGCGCGTTATCTTCGTCGCCGAGGACGACGACGACGGCGCCCGTCAGAACGACGCCGTCTCCGGCCTCGAACAGTCCGTCATAAACTCCTACCCCAAGTTCTCCTTCGCGAAAGACGGCGGCTACGACACCACGTGCTCCATCTGTCTCTGCGAGTACAAGGATTCGGAGATGCTTAGAATGATGCCCGAGTGTCGACACTACTTTCACCTCTGCTGTCTCGACCCCTGGCTCAAGCTCAACGGCTCCTGCCCCGTGTGCCGGAACTCCCCCATGCCCACGCCGCTGTCCACGCCGCTTCAGGAGGTCGTGCCGCTATCGCAGTACGCCGCCGATGCTAGGGGGAGGAGGTGAATTTTCTTACGGGGTTTTGGTTTCACTGGGAAAGTTAGATGAAAAACATCCAGTAATGTTTTCTTTTCAAAATTGCAGTTTTATCTTGAATGTAATAAAAAAAAAGTTTCGTTTTTTAGGCCTCGACGAGATAAAACTACAATTTTGATCAGACTGGGTCACTGAAATCGTTTCAGAAAAATTGTATCAAAACTTTATGCAAAATGTAAATCTTCCCTGTAAAAGGGAGATGGGTTTTTTATTTCAAAAAAAAAAATTGAGATGAAAATGAAGAGGTGGGGGGTGGGAACATGTGTAGAATTATTGGTAAAGGACGGACTTTGTACCAAATGTTACTTTTTTAGGGAAAATTATCCGCGATCGCGTTTTGTTAGTACCATGATTTGGTAACGATTTGACATTGGATAACGGGTACTACTTGTTCTAGCTTGGTTTCTTTGACCTAGTGGTGTGGAATCTCTTGGTGAGAATATTACACTTTTTCTTTCACTTTTGTGGGGTTTTAATTTTTTATTTATTTATTTATTAACTTTCTCTAATTTGGCTAAGAAATTGGTTGAGAACTTGTGGTACACTTTATGTTTTCCGTTTTTCAAATGATGGACCCATATGGGGTTGTCGTCATTACTAGACAGCTTTCATTTCGAGCTCATTCATTCCCGGGACAAACAAGGTTTTCTGCCCCTTTCTTTTCTTTGTTTTTGGCCAATATTCACGTTGTCGTATTCCAATCGTGAGATGTTTATCTAGTTTTGTGCAAACCAGCTTTAAGTAGTGAATTGTGTTTTAGCCTTACTTAAGTTGCACTACACATTTGAGAACATTACATGATCTAAACGCGGTGATGCATGTGGCGCCAGCTTGTTCTTTAAGCTGTGGCATTAACTATGGCTGTGTATCCTCAGTAGTATTTTCTGGTTTCTTGCTATTGGCATTCCTCTATATCTGTGCTAGAGTTGAATAATCACCACACATTGTTAATATTATTTTCAGCAAGTTGAGATTACCTGAAATGCAAGATAGGTTTGTGGGTTGACAATCACTTTTGGCTTATTGAAATTAAGTACTTGTTAAGCAATCAATAAAAGAGTGCTTGGATAATGCACCATAGAAGTGCCAAACTCTATTTATAAATGTACGTAGAATATGGAATAATCTATCTCAGTATCCTTTGCATCCAGTTGTTCATTCTGGTTTATCATGTTGTTTCTATAAATTATGAGAACATACTCTCAGCTTCAAAGTAATCAACTTGAAGGTAATTTCATGATCTGTTTTTCTGTTCTTATTTCAACTTCAGTTTTTATGCTAAGGTTGTATGAGTATCTTGTGTTTGAGCTGCAAATATTCAGTTATTTGTTAATCTGAAACTGCATATACCGACTTCAAGGTGTGTGCGGTTTGAGAGCTTTGTCTCTGGTACTTTTGGGTTCTGTAAGAACACATGAAATCTTTCGATATTCACAGTCCTGAAGATAAGGGAATGACAAAACAGAATGTTAATACTAAGTTAAAAAAGTGGAGAAGTGTTTACTATTTTATCTTTATACTGGGTGCTCTTGCTCTTCTCCTCTCTGTTACGGCCATGTCCAAGTTTCTCTCTTTTAAATCATTTCTCGGTACTGAGTCTTTATACTCAAATCTGAATCCTGAGGGGAATGAAAATGAAGTGATGATGATAACTGTTGAAATTGTGATTCAGAAAATTGAAGAGCAAATGGAAAAACTGAGGGAAACAAAACAGGATCCATCATCATCATCATTTGCATTCCAGCAAGCTTCATTTCTTGCTGATATATTAGGACTTCTTGAGTCAGCAGCGACGTCTCATCAACACAATAAAGGGAATAATCAGCAAAATGATAGCTTCACCAGTCATCCTTTGGTGAGAAGAAAGAAACGATCAGATGAACCAGCTGATTACTTTCTGCGAGAAGAGATTCGGAAGTATGTCAGGATCAAGCCTAACAGATTAGGAAAACAAAATTTTATGGGTGCTAATGCAAGCTTCACCAGCATAGGCCATGCGTGCTTTGCCATGAAGGAAGAGCTTGAAGAATACATGGATTATGATGTTGGAGAGATCTGCAATGATGATTGGAAACTGGCTCAAAAGCTCATGGTTCATGGCTGTGATCCTTTACCAAGGAGAAGGTGCTTTTCAAGGGCCCCTAAGCTATACAACCAACCATTTCCCATCACTGAATCATTGTGGAAACTCCCTGATGATAGAAATGTTAGATGGAGTCAATACCGGTGCAAGAACTTTGCCTGTCTCGCTGGCAACACCACTGGTAAGGGATTCTTCAAGTGTGCACACTGCTTCAATCTCACCAGCCATGAGATGCCTAGATGGATGAGCCTGGAATCTGATTCAAACCAGACAGCCGATTTCCTTATATCAGATGTTCTTGCAATTAAGCCAGGAGAGATCAGAATGGGATTGGACTTCAGTGTTGGAACTGGGACTTTTGCTGCTAGGATGAGGGAATTCAATGTGACAATAGTTTCTGCCACAATCAATTTTGGAGCACCCTTCAATGAAATGATAGCTCTGAGAGGACTTGTTCCTCTCTACTTGACTATTAATCAGAGGCTTCCATTTTTTGACAACACCCTGGATTTGATTCACACAACTAGGTTTCTTGATGGATGGATTGATTTTGTGCTCCTTGAGTTCATATTGTATGACTGGGACAGAGTTCTGAGGCCAGGGGGTTTGCTTTGGATTGACAGTTTTTTCTGCTTGAAAGAAGATTTGTATGATTACTTGAAGGCCTTCGAAATACTGAGATATAAGAAACTCAAATGGGTGGTTGCTCCAAAGCTTGATAAAGATGATCAAGAAATGTTCTTTTCTGCTGTTTTAGAGAAGCCTCCTAGGCCATTCAGGTGATCTTCCTTATAGTGTTATCTTCTTACCTATGCAGTTCCCACCATTTTTTAGGTTCATATTTGAGGCTCCTTACTTCTGAATGTTGCACAGTTGTCTTGTGTTTTGTGTTCATAAATTTCTAGAAATGACTGTTTTTGAATCATATATGTCAATAAGAAGCTTCATGGTTGAATATACTTCCATGCCTATCTGTGGAAAATTTGCTTCAATTTTACATCATTGATTTTGCTATTATTCTCTCCCTCTCATTTCTTTCGTAGTCTGTAGTATATTGTTTACCATGTCTATAATACTCATACCTATGAAACTCAGTGACAGAAAAAATAGACATTGTTTATGATGATCTCTTTACTTTTAGGATAAATTCTGTTGCTATATAATTCACCCTCTCTGCCTTCATAATGCTACAAAAGTTTCAATGAAGTCTCTTGTTTGTAAGTGCCATAATCCATATAAGTCATTCAAACTAACAAGCATGACCAATTCAAAATACTAAATTATATATGTGTGTGATTCTCAGTGCAGATATATATTGGGCACTTCCCAGATATTTTGAATGCTGTACCATTTATAATTTTTTATTATGCTAAAAATGTCATGATACTAAAATAAAATAAAAAATCATAGTAAATGATTCATTACTTTTAATTATTTTTTTTGGTTTAAATCTTTTTTTTTTCCTAACTTATAAGCGGATGTTCAGTTTAGTCCCCGTTTTTAAAAATGTAAATCTTTGGTTCCTAAGTTATAAAAAATGTATCAAATGAGTCCTTTTTCGACTTGAAATACTGTTTTTGATTATTTCTTAACAACTGTCACATCTTTATATTGCTCTAATTTGTTTCTTAATAATAACAGCATTTTAGATTGCTCTTTGTACATGAACATAAAAAAAAGGACTCATTTAATACATTTTTTATAACATAGGAATCAAAGGTTTACATTTTAAAAAACGGAGACTAAACTGAATATCTGTTCATAATTTAAAGACCAAAAAGAGGTTTAAAACTTTTTTCTTCAATATAAAGTTTACATTTTACCTTCTTTTTATTATATTTTATCTTTCATAATTGTGAGCTTCATAGGAATAATATTACGCTTATATTATTATCCATACGTAACTTCTTTCTTTAATAGTAGAGATTGACAAAAGAGTGTTAGCTTAATCTATTTCGATTTCGTTGGCTGTTGGCTTATATATGACAGGATGTTTAAATGTTATAAAAAAACATTGTCTAAGTATTAATATCTTATCAAAAAGTAAATGGAACAAATCTATCTGTCATAATAAAATAGTTGGAAAATTTTAATTTGCCTCATTATAAATAATAAAATAATTATTTTAAATTAAAAAATTATTTAAATAATAAAATTGTAAAATAAATATAAAAAAGTCATGAATATAAATGTATAGTGATTGAAGTAATTTAAATTAAGAGAGCTATGTAGAAAGTTGTCTCACAAATAAAGTAATAAAAAACTTATTTTAAAAGTATTAACAGAAACATGCTTTAATTTTTACAACAACATATTTCACCACCTAAAGCGCAAACACCGCCTTTATGGCCAAAGAATATACAAAATTTGTGACAACCATCAGGTCTGGAACAAAATCCTCCTCCAGAGTGGCATACTGTTGCAGGAGGTGTTGGTGTGGATTTGCTTTCACCTGAAATCCATACAAAATCTAATTACAAAATATATCTACATCAACTTTCTTTTTATTTTTTTTTTATCAACTCATGTCTAACAATTTAATTTCTATAATTTAATAATATATCTCATTTTATTTATATAAAGTGTGTAGGATGAGAAAACTTACAACTAAAAAAAACATATTAAACAAAACATAAATAAATTGATTACCTGAAGATAATAGAAGAGCAAAACAAAAAAATTGAAAGAATAGCATCTTGTAACTCATTCTTTTGAATTTCTTTAGTTTTCAAGGCTTATACGCACGTATATATGAATGTAAGAGAAGAAAAAGAGTATGAATATATATATATATATATATATATATATATATACACATATAGGTACATGAACCTTAAAATAATGTTCTTATTAATAATAAATTTTTTTATTGTAAGTAAGCTTAAAGTAGAAAATAATGTATTTAATAAATATATAGTGGTTTTAAAATTTAAAATATATCACATAACATCATTAAAGTTAATTATATATTAAATTTTTAGTCAAATAAATTAAAATTATCAGAATATAAGTGTTATATTATTATTGGTCATAAAGTGTATTTTAAATATTAGAATAACCAAATTTTTTTTAAAATATTTATTAATTATAAAGATGTAAAATTTATACTTATACTAAATATGTAATATAAACCACATTAATAAAATTAAAAAATACATTACATATTATTAATTATTATTGATACCAATTAGTTAGAAAATAAAAGCATTTGAAAACATAACTACTATGTAATATTTTAGACTATGTTTGTAACATTTTATCTTAATAACAAAAAAAAAACTATCAAATAAAAGTTACATAAGTATTAATCAATAAAAACATATCGAAATATATTATAGTCATATAGGGAAACTATCATATTTCACTCTATGTAGGATTATCGTTATGACAGTACACATATACAGAATATAAAACAATTTATTTTAATATAAGGTTTACTGTTTTCGTATGTTTCTATTTTTGTCTAGAATTTTAAATAGGACCTTTTCGTTTTTGACATTTCAATTGGATTCTTATTACTTTTGTAAAATTGAATCAAATAGGGTCTTTCTGTCAAATTGATCGGACGGCGCTAAGCATTGTAGCACTTGACATGCTGACAGTGTTTTTTTAACACATGTGTCATTAAAAAAGTGGTAATTCTATTATTTTAAATTTTGAATTAAAAAATTAAGTTAAATGAGTGAAAATTTGATTATAAAAAGGGAAAAAAAATATGCACATGCAGGCAGATAAAATCCGCGATGTATAGTTGGTATCCACAGTTATTTGGAGAAAGTGCATATTTTAATACTCGCTTATAAACGGATTGAGTGTGGATGTTACACCATATGACCCCGCGGATAACCATTATCCACTAAAAAATAAAATTAAGTTTTTATCCTTAGATTTTGTGTTTTAAAATAATAAAATCTGTTCCTCATATGACTATTTATATTAAAAAAATTTAATATAAAAATAGTTAAGTTTGATTATTTTTAAATCACTACCACTTCTAAAATATTATTTTTTAGATCTTTACAATATTTAAATAAAATTATATATAAATAATTTAAAAAAATAAAACAATACTAAAAAATATTTATCAAATTTTAAAATTTGAAAGGCACTTGTTTCAGATTTTGAAATTCGATACTAAACCGAATTCTAAAATTCGATAAGTTTCTAAATTGTATTTCAAATTAAAAATTTGATTGAATTTTAAAATCTGATTATGAGAAAGGAGATTAAATGTTAGGTTTAGGTTAAGAAAAAATGAGATTAAAAGTGAAATGTGGATGAGTGGGATAATTATAAAATGATCAAGAAATATTCTTTTTGCTGTTTTAGAGACGCCTCCTAGGCCATTCAGGTGATCTTCCATTATAGTGTTATCTTCTTATCTATGTAGTTCCCACCATTTTTTAGGTTCATATTTGAGACTCCTTACTTCTGAATGTTGCAGAGTTGTCTTGTGTTCATAAATTTCTAGAAATGATTGTTTAAAATCATATATGTCAATAAGAAGCTTCATGGTTGAATATATCTCCATGCCTATCTGTGGAAAATTTGTTTTAACTTTACATCATTGATTTTGCTATTATTCTCTCCGTCACACCCCATTAAATACCCCTCCTTAGTGGGTTACAGGTGTCTTGTTCTTTTAGTTTCCCCACGTTAGTGGGAGACAAAAGGGCAGCTGCATTTAATTCCCCGCCTTCGGGAATCGTGTGGCAGCAGAGGGAAATGAGAATTTTCAGGAAGTGGAGTACATGTGGCGTGCAGGGAGTGGACCAAGCAGTTTTAATTGAAGAAGTATTTAAAGTCAGATTTTGAAAACCGGTGCCACTTCTGCATGCAACCCTTCTTCTTCCTCAAGCTTAACTTCCAGAAAACTCATTTTTCTCTTCCTTCTCTCTAGAAACCTCAGCCTTCTCTCTAGATTTTTGACCACCTCCTCTCTTTCGATCACCTTACTCCTTTTAGATTAAATCTTCTCGGCGACAAGACCTTCCATTTGCATCGATCAGAATTTTGTTTGGAGCACTTTGGAATCTTGAAGCCTTAGGAGCAACTGCTTAAAGACTTAGAAGATTAGCTGGAATTAGAGGTAAGAGAAGCTTATAAATTTAATTATGAAGATTTTTGTATGCATGATTTTATGAGTATATGATTGATGATTGTATGATTTGAAATTAAATATGGAAGTATGATTTTTGTTGTTTGAGTAATGCATGTTTGATGTTGGCATGAAATTATCCATAGGGTTATTTAACTTAGTGAAATTTTGAATTTGTAGCCGAGGGTCATTAGGACTGTTCGGTTTCCCCTAAACCGATCGGTCTGGATTGTATTTCCTTTGTAGGAATCAGTTGAAGACCGATCAGTCTTGTACAAATTATGTTGAAACTTAAATACACTGCTTAGTTAGTCATTCAGAATAAATTACTTATTTAAGAGCGTTGGGTCTTATACTGAGCGTTCGGCCCTTGACGTACTCGGTCTCATATTAATTGTCCTTCTTAGAGTAGCGTTCGGTCTTACACATATGATATTCATTATTGAGTGCTCGGTCTTGAAGAGTGTTCGGTCTTAACACTACAAGAAAAACTGAAATTACCCACTGATATTTACATACGGATTTTAATCCGTATGTAATGTAGATATTACATACGAATTTTATATACGGATTTAGAAAAATAAATTATATACGAATTTTATATACGGATTTTTATCCACCGATAATCCGTATATAATATCTGTATATAAGCAAGGCGCGGTATGGTGGGAAAGATTTCTAAGGATTAAATTGTATGTAATGGGCTCGAATCTGTATATAGTTGAAGGGAATCTTTCCTACTGAAACTACATACGGATCTGGAGAAGTTTTATTAAAAAAAAAATAATGTGGTATTTGTATTAGGAAACCCTCTTATTCCAGAACATGGTTTCCTCTGCTCTCAACGAAGAACCCTCTTTATGGAAGAGGCTCCTTGGACTTCTTGAAGCTTCCTCCACGAGTTAACAGTGAGACCACGACCGGATTCGATGAAGGGCCTTAGCAAGAGAACTCGAAAGAGGAGGAACACGCCTAGAAAACCCTAGGTTCACGATGATACTCCGGGAGAGGAAAAGATTCGAAGCGGAGTGAAAAATAGGAAGATTGTTCGGTGAGAAATGTGATTTAGGTCGTGTGTTCGGTGGAAAAGGACGATTCAAGGACTACATCAGTGAAACGGTGCCAAAATGAGGATGTAATCGGTGGAAAAGCCTGTAACGAGGACAAATGAAGTCGCAAAATGTGATTCGGTGATGTCAATCACGACGATGAAGGCTCTTTGAGAGTGATAAGGTGAGGAGGTTCGCGAGCTCGAGAAAAAGCTAGGTTTAAGTTGTTGGACTCGTTAAAGCTCAAACCGTAGCCGCTGCGTGACCGAGCTATTGTTCCATAACCACCATTGCATCTTCTCACCTCCTACGAGGGTTACCAAGGTTAGTGCACTCATATTAGGTTTAGTTAATTACTTTGTTAAATATGGCTTGGATTGGGCATGTTTTTGGAAAAGGGTTGCTTGAGACCTGTAGGTGTTTGAAGGTGTGGACCTTGTGAGGAAAAGGCTCGAGATGTCTTCATGACTGATAAAACAACCAAATGAAACTGATGCAAACGTTCAAGCTAGTCAGATTAAAACCATCTCTTTAAGCTTCACAGATCAAGGTAATAAGTTTCTTGATATACTGCCCATGAAAATTTAAAGTAATAATGTTTGGATTCTTAACTCTGGGTAACTAATCATGTTAGCATGAGTTTGGAAAATTTTGTCTTATGAATATGTTAATAGCATAATCGTGAATCTACCAAATGGTATAAAGAATAAAGCCACACATAAGGGGGTTATCAAACTGATGTTCCTTTTATGCCATAGTTTAAGTATAATCTTATCTCAGTTTCGAAGCTTGTTTCTCCCAAACATATTTCTCATTAAGAAGTACAAGTTCTTTTACTAATGATGGTTGTTTTGTCTAGGATTCGAGAGTGGAGGCAGCAGGAGGGGATAAGTTGAGAGTGAGATGTTCAAAATTAAAGCTATAAGTGTTTTCATTTCAGTTTTACAGAATTTATTCACNTTTTTTTCTACTGTCATTGTTATCCTTGTGTTTTGACTAACAATATTTTTTTTTCTTTGGTTAACAGTATGACTTATTGTTTACATATGTTAAGCCATTTTACTAACTACGTTGGCTTGTTTTATTCCCGAGGGATCTCATCAGTTAAAGTGGGATCTATCTCAAATGTATCATACTATTGTACTTATTCCAGGGACAATATATGTTCTTCAAAGTGAAGATCATGAGGGTCAGTAATGGCAAGAAAGAAAGCTTCAGATGGTAGTCTATTTTCTATTTCACATTACTTTGGACTCCTTTTTTTCTAATTCGTTGTTGTGTGTCCTGTTTACTTCTTTAGGAGTCAAACAAGAAGATGGAAAATACAAGCACACTGNTGATCTTCCCAAGTCAACATTTGCTATAAGAGCTAATTCTTCACTAATGGAGCCTGAAATTCAGAAAATTTGGGAAGAGAATCAAGTATTCAAGAAAGTTGTTGAGAAAAATAATGGAGTAAGTTTTGGATCGTCTCCCACCTGTTTAACTCCTAGCTATTTGAACGCATTAACCAATTCTAAATTACCTGATCAGGCAAATTTTATTCTTCATGATGACCCTCCATATGCTAATGGTGATCTTCACACAGGGCATGCCTCAAATAAAATTTTGAAGGATACCACAAATCGTTATAAGGTATGTTTTATTGCTATCGTAATGTAACATTTGAAGCATATTTTTTTTGTTTTGATTATATCTTACACATGTGACTTTACGTAAACAACATCATATGTAAATATGTTTCTCTGCTAAAGGCTAATCTTTTTGTTTAGTATTTTAAAATGGAATCATTAAAATTAACATTATATTCAAAATTGAAAATGGTTAACTTTTAGTTATATATTATGTGNACTTTTAATAAAGAGTTGATGCTAAAACTTGATTATATTTTTGTGCATGTTAGACAGGGGTGTGATGGTTCTATGATCCGTTCTAGTTTCTGTGATAATGTTAGACTCTGTTGTTGAAATGTTGTTGTCAGTTGATGGAATTTATGCTCAACTTGTAATGTAATAAGCATGGAGACTTCTAAATGCTAGCTGTGTTGGATACGTGCACATGTTAATTGTTAGATACTCAATCGAAGCTTCAATAACTAAATGACATTTAGCATTCTATTATATTTATGTCTACAGTGACCTTTGCTCGTTTTTGAAACATGAATTCTTCACTGTGAATTAAAATTTTAATTTTATTTTAGTTTTAAGATTAAATTTACGAGTGTATTATCTCATGGTTTTTGGAATATGTTTTATCTCTAACCTAGTGGCCCAATATTGTTTTCAGTTTTCCAATGTAGTATCCGTGCTCCTAACATGTATCTAGAAATATCCTGTTTGAAGTGNAGGCATGGAGTGTGTGAAGGTTTTTAAAGTTATTTTTAGAAGATTTTGGATATAGGTCTGGTAACTAGTGTGTTTACTATTTACTAGTGCGTTTCATAGCCTTGGTAACTATAATAAGCTATATCTTCTGCAATACAACTTCTAATAAAAATTCATAAATTGTATCATTTGTAAAGTAAATTCAGTATAGCATTTGTCTAGTAAATTCAGTATAGCATTTGTAAAGTAAACACCTAGGAATTGACATGACATTATATCATGTATTCTTGTTATGAACACAAGCTTTGAGATTCATTAAACTAAATTCTTCCCTTAATTTCATGCAGATCACAATGGATGTTGATAGTGATCCATGAGCTGCATACTTTAGGCAAGCAAAGAATGGTCTATATATTCGGATGACACTTTTAAACGTAGGTGGTTTTATGAATTTTAAATGACTTAATTAAGTTTTAAAGTTATCATAAATTTAGACATTTTTAAGTGAGTTTTATTAATTTTTTTTGTCTACTATAATTTTTATATGTTTAAATTGAGTTTCTTCCATTCAATTTCTTTTGTTAATTGGATGATGTGATTCTTATATTTCTAGTATGAAATTGACAGGACNAAGCCAAATAGCTAAGACATGAGTCTACGAGACTTCTATTCATGGATTGGTATCCGATTAATTTATACATCTTCCATCATTACATCATTTTTTTTTATTTAATAGATAAAACATTATTCTAATTCACAATCAATTTTAATTTTATAATTATAATAAAAATTATTTCAGATATTAATAAATTTTAATTCATAAATTATTAAATAGTTTTCATTATAGTGGTGAAAGTTCGCATGGTTTAAGTAACAAAAAAAAAGTCATGTTATGTGTTTGTCATTTTGTTTGCCCTCTAAATGTGGTGTCTATTTTTGTAGATTGTTTTGGCTAGTTTTGTTTCTGATGGCAAGCAANCCAAGTCTACAAAGCAAATGAGGAATGTATCTGTAGCAGAAAAGATTTCTACAACTGGTGGCCAAAGCAACTCCTTCGGCAATTTGTTTTAAACTTTCTTATTATGCTTTTAGTCCACTCTTGTAGTTGAATTTGAAATGTAGACTTTGACAATGAATTTGCTCTGTCTATTATAGATGTATGAAGAAAAATATAGTACTATTAATGATATTTTTTTGGCATCAATACATATAATTGCTTTTATTTACATCATGAATTTCATTGTAAATTGTAATTTATATCATATTTTAGTGGAAAATGCTTTTCAAGTTATTGCAATTTTAATGAAATATAAATTACACGGTCATTGAAAGGAATAATGTATTATTAAAGCTAAAATCATATTACATACATATACGGATTTTCCGTATATAGAATCCGTATATAATTTATATACGGATTTTCCGTATATAAAATCCGTATATAATTTATATACAGATTTTTCGTATATAAAATCCGTATATAATTTATATACAGATTTTTCCGTATATAACTTACCTACGCTCTTTTTATATACGGATTTTTGTCCGTATATAATCCGTATGTAATATCATATTATATACGGATTTTTGAGCTTACATACGGATTTTGGCTGTAGGTAACAACGATTTTTCTTGTAGTGTAAGAAGTGCTCGGTCATAAACTAGCACTCTGGTCTTTGTAGTTCTCGGTCTTACATTAATACTAATTCCTTGGAAAAGTGTTCGGTCTTATACTGACACTTGATTACCCAGAAGAGTGTTTGATCTTGTACTGGCACTTGCTTTATTGAAGAGAACTCCTATATTCTAAGGCATTCGGCTCAAACTGTAAAGCGTTGGGTATTTCTTAAAAGTCAACTAGTCGATGATCGTTCGTTCCTTCTCATGTATTAATTATATTCCTTGGTTTTCAATAGCGCTCGATTTCCTTCTTTGTCTGAGCATTCGATCACCTACTAGAACCCCTTTTATATTCGGTCTCTTTATTTGTCTCTGATCGTTCGATCATTTTGTTACAGTATTGTCTATATGTGAAATAAGTGTTTTCCGAATAAGACAATTGGATTTGGATGGCATGAAACGAGAATGATGAAGGTTGTTATGATTATTTAAGAGTATTCCAAGGAGGAATATATCTCATGAATTTGGAATTGGATTGGTAAAGTATGACCGTGGTCAGACTCGGGCTTCGTTCTATCCTGATATTCTATGATTACGCCTACTCATGTAGAGAAGGGTAACTCATGCATGGGAATGGTAGGAGGTCCTTTAGCCTCAGGGTATATACCGAAGTGGTTCCACTGGACTAACCTCAGGTGGCGGTCTGTTGAGTGTATCCCAGCCAGGTCCACCCGGGTGCAAAGAGTGACGAGCTACATGGTTCATACAGTCCGGACAGTGTCGAAGTGGTCGATCATGTTGATGTTACCGTTCGGTTTTTAATTGATATACTTGAATTATGATAGCATGATTGAAATGTTGATGTATGTGACTCATCTGTATGTTTTAAATGTATGCTGAAAATGATTAATTAAATTTACATAAGCTTACCCTTATTTTCCTGTCTTGTCCATATGTTGTTCGGTCTTAACCGTTCGTTTGTTCTCTTCACTGCAATGATCATCCTTTTGGGTGTGAGCAGAGGGTGACTTTGAAGATTCCTTGGAAGAAGCCTTGCAGACTGTCCAGCTCGAAGATAGTGTAGGACTGTCTGGTTAGTAGGCGTAGTTAACTTTACTGCTTATGTATATATTCTGTTCAGTTTAGTTAATTTTGTAAAACCGTTCGGTCTTAGATATTCTTTTGTAATATTGTTCGGTCACAGATTAACACCTTAACCGATCGGTATATTTATGAACATTGTAATCAAACTCCTATCTTTTTGTACAACTTTTAATTCTATATGATATTTCATATTCTCTATCCACTTAAGTGTTTATTTTCTCACTGTTCTTTATTATTATTCATGTTAAATCTTAGAATAAACCATAGCTTTCGTTATAGATTTATCGGGATGTTACACTCTCCCTCTCATTTCTTTCGTAGTCTATAGTATATTGTTTACCATGTTTATGATACTCATACCTATGAAACTCTTGACAGAAAAAAATAGATATTGTTTATGATGATCTCTTTTACTTTTAGGATAAATTCTGTTGCTATAATTCACCCTCTCTGCCTTCATAATGCTACAAAAGTTTCAATGAAGTCTCTTGTAAGTGCCATAATCCATATAAGTCATTCAACTAAGAAGCATGAGCAATTCAAAATTCTAAATTATTTGTGTGATTCTCAGTGCAGATAGAAAATTTATATAGGGCACTTCCCAGATATTTTGAATGTTGTAGTTACCATTTATAACTTTATATTATGTTAAAAATGTCATAATACTAAAATAAAATAAAAAATCATAGTAAATGATTCATTACTTTTAAATTGTTAATTTTTTTCAATATAAAGTTTACAGTTTACCTTTTTTTTATTATATTTTATCTTTTATAATTGTAAGCTTTATAGGACGCTTATATTATTATCCATACCTAACTTCTTTGTTTAAGATTAGAGATTCACAAAACAAATTTATCTGTCACAATAAAGTAGTTGGAAAATTTTAACCCATCTCATTATATTGGCTGACATTCCAACTTCTTTTTTAAATTTAATTTTTTTATACTTTTAAAAACTTATTCTATATATATATATATATATATATATATATATATATATATATATATATTAATTTTATAAATATTTTTAAATTTTTAGTTAATTAATTAATATTTTTAATCAAATAAAGTAAAATTATTATTATTTATATTTAATAAATAAAATTTAATTTATACTTATTAAAGATCTAAGTTACAATACCAATAAATAAATATATAATGATAGAAGTAATTTAAATTAAGAGAGTTTATTGATATTTTAATTTTATGTAGAAACTTATTTTAAAAGTATTACATAACAGAAACATCCCCTAATTTCTGCAGCAACATATGTCACCTTCAGGGCAAGCACCGCCTTTATAGCCAAAGAACATACAATATTTGTCACAACCATCAGGTTTGGAACAGAGTCCTCCTCCAGAGTGGCATGTTTTTCCAGGTTGTGTTGGTGTGGATATGCTTTCACCTGAAATCCATACAAAATCTAATTACAAATTTTATCTACATCAACTTTCTTTTTATTTTTTTATCAACTCATATCTAACAATTTAATTTCTATACTTTAATAATATATATCTCATTTTATTTATATAAAGTGTTTAGGATGAAAAAACTTACAACTAAAAAACCATATTAAACAACACATAAATAAATTGATTACCTGAAGATAATAGAAGAGCAAAACAAAAAATTTGAAAAAGTAGTATCTTGTAACTCATTCTTTTGAATTTCTTTAGTTTTCAAGGCTTATAATATGTATGTAAGAGAAGAAAAAGAGTATGTATATATATATATATATATATATATATATATATATA
>NC_028359.1:5330619-5334244 GCF_000741045.1 Vigna radiata var. radiata | reverse complement strand
GAGCGGCAGCAACGCGAGATCTGTGTTTTGAGCGGCAGCAACGCGAGATCTGTGTTTTGAGCGGCAGCAACGCGAGATCTGTGTTTTGAGCGGCAATGGCACCATAAGAACCTATGGCAGTGTCGTTCATCAATGTGGCTTATGAAGGGTTAAACGAAGAAGAAGAAGAGGTTCAGATTTCTGGTGGTGCCGGTGTGGGAGGGAAGTAATGGGACTCCCTTAATTAAGTTTGCGTCGTGTGTGATCTTTCAAAAGTGAAATTTAGGGTTTGAGGCAAACACATAATTCAACCGTTTAAAAAATAATTTAAAAGACCTGGGATAAAATTGTATTTTCATTTTTCCAACCAGGTAGCGAGTACCAAGTGTGGATAATGTGATATCCGAACTCAACGGTATTAAAATACCTGCTACTCGTTACCTGCGGATACTAAATACCTGTACCGGATTTTATCTGCGAGTACCCACGGGTACGAGTTTTTATGTCATCCCTACACTATACACCATCATTCATTGACACAAAGCATAAACGAATCGACTAAGGAATCGATTCTCTCACTCACATGCATGAGCATGAGAATTGATTGAGCAACTGATAATTCACTTTATACAACACCCTTTGATACACACAAGCCCTCCACTCTACACAACACTTCCATACATATAGGACCGAATGGTAAATGTCTATGTTATTCTCATAAATCTTCACAACTTTGTTATCAAGCAGTTGACACGCTTAGGTGTTAAAAACATTCATTTGACACATTGTCACCTCAATTTTCATTAAGGGTTTGGTTGTCAACTTTTCATGTCACCTGGTTATGTTGGTGTGAGATCAAAAAAGAGAACTAGTTTTCTTTTGATAGTGTCGCATTTAGGTGATTCTTTATTTGATTGTGGGTGTTGGTGATTTGTTGTTTCGTTGTGACTGTTAGTAGTTCTTTATTCGATTATGGGTGTTAGATGTTCTTTGTTCACGGTTGTGGAAACGACTTTTTTGCTTCCATCTTCTAGTTTCTTTGATAGTGTGATTTAGGTTTCAGTAGTAATGTTGTAGTGATGTTGGGATCTTTTTGAGCGATCTAAAACCTTCATTACAAAAGGATCTATGTTGACCCTAAATTTTTATACTCATTCTTAATTTATATCAATTCTAATCCATTAGATCTGATTTACCAAGTAAGTGTTCATATTATCATTTTTATAACTTTTGAGAGAAGTTAGATGTCACACGTATTTTGAATTCGAGAAAAATATTTATCAAATTTCAAAATTTGAAAGACATTTGTTTCAGATTTTGAAATTCAATTCTAAATCGAATTTTAAATTTTGATAAGTTTCTAAATTGTATTTTAAATTAAGAATTTAATTGGATTTTAAAATCTGATTATGAAAAAGGAGATGTAATAATAGGTTTAGGTTAAGAAAAAATGAGATCAAAATATGTGGATGAGTGGGATAATTATAAAAAAGAGAAAAAAAATACTTTTATCAGAAGAATAATGTAAACATAAAGAAAAAGATTTTAGGTGTATAGAAAAACCTTCCAAGTGCGGAGAAAAACTTTTTATTTGTTTAGCCGTTAGACTTATCAAAAATGGAATGAAAAAAATCTATCTGTCACAATAAAATAATTGGAAAATATTCATCTATCTCATTATAAAATTCAGTGACATTCCAACTTCATTTTTTAATTTTTGTTATATATATTTAAAATTTATTATATATATATATATATATATATATATATATATATATATATATAGATATAGATATAGGTATAAATATATAATGATAGAAATAATTTAAAATAAAAGAGTTTATGATGTTTCCATGAGAAGGAAAGTTATGTTATTTTGAAAATATTACATAAGAGTAACAGGTTTTATCTTGAGCAGCAACAATAGTCGTTACCAGGAGAATTACATTGACCACCCTTATACCCAATCAACTTACAATGCTTGTCGCAACCCCCAACTTTCAAACAAAATCCTCCTCCAAATTCGCACTGTGTCTCATCAATTGTTGCTGTTAATCTGCTTTCACCTGAAATCCATACAATATCTTCTTATTATTTTTTTATCATCTCATATCTAACAATTTCATTTCTCTAATTTAACCAAAACATAAATAACTTTATTACCTGAAGATAATAAAAGAGCAATACAAAACATTTGAAAGAATACCATCTTCTTGTTACTCATCCTTTCAGTTTCTTTAGCTATATGTAAGAGAAGAGAAAAGAGTACGTATATATATACCCATATAGGTGGATGTTAAACCTTAAAATATTATTATTTTATTCAATAAAAATATTTTTAACGTATATAACCTTAAAGTAGAAAATAATGAATTTAATAAATATATATTAAAATTCAAACGACATGATCATTAAAGCTAATTATATGTTACCGTTTAAGGAATTTCTTAAATATATGATATTATGTTTTTATTGTTCATAAATTGTATTCTAAAAATTAGAATAACCATTTTTTAAAAATAGTTATTAATTATAGAGAAGGAAATAATTATACTTATAACAAATATGTAAATATAAAACCACATTATTATTGAAACCAATTAATTAGAAAATAAAAGCATTTGGAAACATAACTATTATGTCATATTTTAGACCATATTTCAATAAGTTTCTATATAAGTAATTTTAAAAAAATAAAAAAATTAGAATTAATTTTTCTATAAACTTAATATATATATATATATATATATATATATATATAGGGTTTGTTAACACCCGTAAGTTTTTCAGTTGGTACGTTTTAACAATGTGTACCGGATTATAGTAGACAAAAATATCCTTATTTATCATGGATTCTAAGTTTTAAGGTCAAGGGTATTTAAATCATTTTCATTCTCAAAACTACAAAAAAAAAAAAAGAAACCCCCAAACCCTTACTCACCTCCCTTATTCCTCTCAACCCTTCCTCTTTCATCTCTCTCACTCCAACATTTTCTCTCTGTCATTTTGCCCCAATTGAAAAACAAAAATCAGAAACCCTTTGTGATCAGAAATATTTTCTCTCTCATCTCATCATTTTCTCTGTCATCACTCCAACATTTTTTCTCTCATCTCAACCCAATTGAAGATGCTGGTGGAAATTTGAATAAGAGATATTTTTTAAAAATTGAAAAGTTTACTCTTTTATAATCATTTTATATTTATTAACGTTTGTAAAATGAATATAAACTTTGTCACTTTANGTTACTCTTTCCAAATCTCAAATGTAAAAAATGATTTTATTGTTTTTTATCTTGCAGTGTGGTTAAAGTTTATTCCAAATGCCTGTAGAAGTTGATTCGGTGATAAAAAAGGGACATAAGGAAATTAAAGAAATAGGTATAGAAGAGCTCCCTAGGAGTACAATTCTTTCAATTCTAGGTTGTAATCTTACATCACGTATCCCATACCAATAGATAAAGGAAAAAGAAACACTTTGTGTAAAGGGAAAAGGACAATAGAGGGAAATATCTTGTTCTTTTAAAATATAATGAAATGTGGTGTACATGTATAAATAATGTATGAAAATTTAATTGATTTATGAAGGTTTTATTTACATGATTTAATTTAAAAATGAAATTTAATAATAATAAGAAGGAAAAATATA
>NC_028359.1:5316616-5330359 GCF_000741045.1 Vigna radiata var. radiata | reverse complement strand
ATATATATATATATATATATATATATATATATATATATATATAAAAGAATAATGTTATTTAAAATTTTATGTACCTAATATGCGTAAAATATATTTTTTTTAAATTAAAAAAAAAAAGATAAATTACCAATATTTATTATTATTGATTTCAAAATATATATTTTTTCTATTAAAACTTATATTTTATTTTGATTTAGTATACATTACAAATACTTTATTAAATATAAATAATCATTATACTTTCACCATCATTTTAAAATATGCGTACATTTTCTACTATAATTTTAAACTATTTTATCTTATATAAACATAGGTTTAATGGCTTCTTTTGTCCCCAGTTTGGTTGAAGTGTGTCAAATTCGTCCCTCTTTTAGAAAAATGTCAATTTCGTCCCTATATAGAAAAAATTTGTATCAAAATTTGACACACTTCAACCAAACCGGGGACAAAAAAAAGCAATTAAACCTATAAACATATGATAAAACGATCTTTTAGCTTTAATTTTTGTATTTACGTTATTTAATAAAAATTTGTATCAATCAATCATTGCTTTCAAAACTTACTTTATCCACTGCAAAATCAGGGATCGGATCCATGAGGTGGTTATTATTCAAAACTCAATTTAAGTTTTTAACACCATTAATTTGTATTTAACGGAAATGACTTGATTGACACAAATTTTTTCTATATGAGGATAAAATTGACATTTTTCTAAAAGGGAGACGAATTTGACACACTTCAACCAAACTTGGGATAAAAGAAACAATTAAACCTATAAACATATAATACAACGATCTTTTAGCTTTAATTTTTGTATTTACGTTATTTAATACTAGTCAAAAACACATGTATTATATGCAATATAATTTTTTTGAAAATTAATGAAAAATAATAAAATTCTTATTGTTATTATTATTATAAAATTAAAATTAACGTAAGTAATTTTTATTTATTTTGTAAGAGTTTTATAACTAAAAAATGTTAAGTTTAAAAGAATAGTCGAAGAAAAAAAAATTAAGGAAATAATTAATTAAAAAGTAAAATTAATAAAATAATTACTTTAATTAAAAAATATTTATTTAAACGATAAAATTGAAAAACAAAATGTGGACATTAAAATGAATAATTTTTTTATATATAGATATAAAATACTGAAAACATATATCCATATATGTGTTCACTTTTATATGATAACAAAAAATAACTATTTATTTTATGGATAATTTTTACTTATTTAATTTTAAAAATGATTATATGAAAATCGGCCACCCTAGAGATAAAATTGGAAAAAATTATGAAAAAAAAAGAAATTATCTTTGTATAATAGTATAAATTAGAGGAGTATAGATAAAAGAAGAAAAATCATAAATTGTCTTATCTAACAGGTTAATTTGAGTTATAGGTCTAAATATTATTAATAATATGTTTGTATTATTAAGTAATGAAATGGAAAGTAGGGTTGAGTAAGTGATTGCATTTAAACTCAACCTGATCACTCCATCACAATTTCTAATATAATATTTTTAAATTTATACGGATCATTTGAATTTTTAGTTTAATTGAGTTTTTGGATTATTTGGTTTTTGAGTTAACTGGATGAGTTATTTGGTCACTTTTCTACAGCCATTTTCGTTGTAAAATCATAAACAAAGGTTCATGATATTACGTGAGATTTTTTTTTCACGTAACACCAAAAACATTTAATATTAAGCATATAGCATACTTACCTTATATTTACTTATATAGACATTTTTCTTTTAATATGAGAAACCGAATTCTAAATTATATTTTCTTGTTTTTTTTTTCTAATCTTAAATTACAAATCGAATTCTAAGTTATATATATATTTTTATAATATTAGATTATTTAGTTTATTTTGATAAAATTTAATAAATTTTATTATATAATAATTATTAAATTAATAATAAAAAATAAAACTAAAGGTAATAAAAAGATAATAATAATGATATAAAATGTTATTAACATATTATAAAACATTAAATCATATTAAAATAATAAAACAAATTAGTTATTTATTAATTTTAATTTAAAAACAAAATTTGAAAAAAGTTAAACGGTTTTTGAAATTTAATATATTTTTAAACTTATTTATTTAGATTTTAATTAATAATTAACTTATTTTAATATTTTAATATAATATTTTAAATTTAATAAATTTCTTAAATTAATTTTATTAATTTATTTTAATATAGTTTAGTTATTTTAATAATTATTTTGAAAATTATAATAGTAATAATAAAATTAAAAATAAAAATAAAAATAATAATATTAATAATAATAATGTAAAATTTGATTTAATATAATATAATATATTAAATAAATTAATTATTTATTAATTTTAAATTAAATGCAAAATTTTAAAAATATGTTAAAAATTAATATATCCTTCAACGTATTTCGAAAACCGTTTAAGTCTTTTCAAAAACCGTTAAAACTTAAACGTTCGAAAACCTTTTGAAGGATATATTAATTTTTAACATATTTTTAAAATTTTTCTTTTAATTTAAAATTAATAAATAATTAATTTATTTAATATGTTATATTATATTAATTCAAATTTTACATTATTATTAATATTTTCATTTTTATTTTTATTTTTAGTTTTATTATTATTATTACAATTTTCATAATATTGATTAAAATAATAACATATACTAAATTATATAAAAATAAATTATATATTTTCTAAATTTTATAATAAAATTAATTAGAAAATTTGTTAAATTTAAAAATATTATATTAAAATATTAAAATAAGTTAATTATTAATTAAAATTTAAACAAAAAAATAAAAAATATGTTAAACTTTAAAAACGTTTAACATTTCTTTAAAAAGAGTTTATAACCTTATCATATTTACGTTGTAAGTAATAAATAAATTTTTGACATTAAAAATGTGTGAGAGTTGTACTATGAAATATGCTGATGGATAATGATATTTAGACAACATTTTTTTGACAACATTTAAACATTGATTACGTGTCAATATGTGATTGGTTAAAAATTACTCCACAATAATGTTTATGATTATTATTATTGATTATGGAGTAATTTTTGACCAATCACATATTAACACGTAATCAATGTTCAAATATTGTAACCATTAACTTCAATCAGCATATTTCATAGTACAACATTTTTTTTACAATATTTGAACATTGATTACGTGTTAATATGTGATTGGTCAAAAATTACTCCACAATCAATAATAATAATCATAAACATTATTGTGGAGTAATTTTTGACCAATCACATATTGACACGTAATCAATGTTTAAATGTTGTCAAAAAAATGTTGTCTAAATATCATTATCCTTACAAATATACGGTAGTAATAATTGATTATTGGGTTTGATTGTCTAAAAATATATTACACTAATGGTTAATCAATGAATTTGCCTCTCACGGGTCTCATAAATATACGATTGATGTTCAGGTAAAGACATCTTCTACCATAATAAATGTTTAGGTGGTGTCGTGTGGTGTGGTAGTGAAGAGGAAATAGACCGCTAAGCTGTAATGATTATGTTGTGATTTTAAATGTTGTGATGTTAATTTTGTGATGATATATGTGCATACTTTAGTATTATGTGTTTAAAAATGTTATTGTATATTATGTGCTATGATATTTCTGGTTGCTCACCCTTGCATGTTGTGATTGTGGTTTTCACTTACGATGATTGTACTTGTACGAGAGTAGATGACATTACAGATAAAACTGGATCGTTGACGAGAGTTGGGATTTAAGTTCGGGGATTTCTTATTATTTTCTATTATTGAAAGGCTTTCATGCTTGTATCTTTGTGTAAAAGAGATTTTCTGATATTTCCAGACAACATTTATGATTACGTTTTGCTTCTGCAATTTTAATCTAATAAAGTTTATTATCTTTGATAAATAATTATAAAAATAAAAAAACTACACTGTGACATCTCAAAAATTAGGATATTATATATTTTGTATTGTATATTGATTTTTCATGATTTTAATGAAAGAAAATATCAACAAAAGAAAAACAAATCCACAAATTGATGTATATAATTCTTACAACAGACATGGATTAACATTTATTATAAATGTAACCATGTGTTCAAAGACAATAAACATAGATTTCACATATTACTATGATGTCACATCTTTAATTGAAGTCAAAAGTTTAAAATAACATAAAAAAAAACCTTTATTTAGGTTAGTGCATGTTTTTTCATGTTAAATTTGAAAATTCTTATGTAGGAAAAAACTCTTAGCTATGTGATACACAACATACCGTCACTCACAAACACAACACACAAAAATCGATTAGGAAACCGATTCACTCACACATACATAGAATTGGTTCGTGAACTTATTATCCACTGTACACAACACTTTTTAATACACACATAACCTATTCTCCACTCTAGACAACACTCTCTCACACATAGAAATAAAATGATAAAAATTTATGATATCATTGCAAATCTTCATAACTTTTATAAAACGAGATTATGACACGCAAATCATCACATAGAACTTTACACAACACCCCTACACAAGCTAATTCTCTATTCTACACAACACTCTAACACAAAATAAGAACAAAATGGTAAAAATTCATGTTATCCTCATAAATCTTTACAACTTTATTACAAGATAAGTATTGGTACGTTGACATGCCTAGTTGTTCAAACATTCATTTGACACATTGCCACTTCAGTTTTCATTAAAACGCTATGATTCGTGGTTAGTTACAAATGAGAATAAAATGGTCAAGTTGATATCTTTTGAAATTTAAGGATTTGGTTGAAAATTTTTCATGTCAACTGGTTGTGTTGGTGTGAAATTAAAAAAGAGAACTGGTTTTCTTCCAATAGTGTTGCGTTTAGAGTTTTGGCAACAACAAATGGAATAGTATTGAAGATTGTGGTTCTTTATTCAATTGTGGATGTTGGTGGTTTTTTGTCCCATTGTGGTTGTTAGTAGTTCTTTGTTCGATTGTGGATATTCATGGTTTTGTTCGATTGTTGGTGTTCGTGGTTCTTTGTTCGCTGACTTTTTTGCTTCCATTTTTTAGTTCTTCTGACAATGTGATTTAGGTTTATGTGGTGGTGTTGGGATCTTTTTTAGCGACCTAAAACCTCCATTACAAAAGGATAAGTATCAATCCCAAATTTGTAATTATGATTGATTTGTTTCAATCCCAATTCATTAGATTTGTTTTATTAAATAAGTGTTCCTATTATCATTCTTATTACTTTTAGAAAAAGCTCAATTGTTATATCATATTTTGAAATTAAAAAAAATGTTTATTGAATTTCAAAATTTGAAAGATATTTTTATTTTAAATTTCAAAATTTGGTTTTAAACCGGATTTTAAAATCTAATAAACTTTTAAACTATATTTTAAAATTTGTTGAAAGACTTCATCAAATCTTAAATGGTTAAAAAAAATTAGACGTAACCCTAAGTTTATATTAAGAAAAAGTGAGATTAAAAGTTAATAGTGGGTGAGGGAGGTAATATTAAAAAAAAATTACTTTTATAAGAAAAATAATTTAAGAATTAAGAAAAAGATTTTAGGTGTATTGAAAAACCTTGGAAATGCTGAGAAAAATCCCATTTTGATTTCGTTAGCTGTTAGACTTATAAAAATGGAATGAAAAAAATTTATCTGTCACAATAAAATAATTGGAAAATTTTCACCCATCTCATTATAAAATTAATTCAGTGACATTCCAACTTCTTTTTTAAATTTTGTTTTTTTATATACTTTTAAAATTTATTATATATATATATAGAGAGAGAGAGATAGGTATGAATATATAATGATAGAAATAATTTAAACTAAAAGAGTTTATTGATGTTTCCATGAAGGAAAGTTATCTAACAAATAAAGTAATAAAAAATTTATTTTGAAAGTATTACATAAGAGTAATAACAGCTTTCATCTTGAGCAGCAACAGACGTCGTTACCAGGAGAATTACATTGACCACCCTTATACCCAAAGAACTTACATTTCTTGTCGCAACCATCAACTTTCAAACAAAATCCTCCTCCAGATTGGCATTCTGTCTCATCAATTGTTGCTCTTAATCTGCTTTCACCTGAAATCCATACAATATCTTCTTATTATTTTTTTTATCATCTCATATCTAACAATTTCATTTCTCTAATTTAAACAAAACATAAATAACTTTATTACCTGAAGATAATAAAAGAGCAATACAAAACATTTGGAAGAATACCATCTTGTTATTCATTTTTCAGTTTCTTTAGCTATATGTAAGAGAAGAGAAAAGAGTACGTATATATATACAGGTGGATTTTAAACCTTAAAATATTATTATTTTATTTAATAAAAATATTTTTATGGTATATAACCTTAAAGTAGAAAATAATCTATTTAATAAATATATATTGTGGTTTTAAAATTCAAACGACATCACACTAAGTAAGATCATTTAGCTAATTATATCTTACCGTTTAATGAATTTTTTAAATATGTAAGTATTATGTTTTTAAAAATTAGAATAACCATTTTTTTAAAAATAGTTATTAATTATAGAGAAGGAAATAATTATACTTATAACAAATATGTAAATATAAAACCACATTAATAAAATTAAAAAATACATTACATATTATTAATTATTATTGAAACTAGTTAATTAGAAAATAAAAGCATTTGGAAACATAACTATCATGTTATATTTTAGACCATATTTAAATAAGTTTCTATATGAGTAATTTTAAAAAATAAAACAATATAAAAAAGTTAGAATTAATTTTTCTATAAACTTAATATATATATATATATATATATATATATATATATATATATATATATATATATATATTAAAGAATAATGTTATTTAAAATTACATTAAATGTTAAATTAATGTACTTAATATGCATAAAATATATTTTTAAAATTAAAAAAAAAAGATAAATTACCAATGTTTATTATTATTGATTTCGAAATATATTTTTTTGTATTAAAACTTATAATTTTGGTTGATTTAGTATACATTACAAATACTTTATTATATATAAATAATCATTATAATTTCACCATCATTTTAAAAATATGCATACATTTTCTACTATAATTTTAAACTATTTATCTTATATAAACATATAATAAAACTATATTTTAGCATTAATTTTTGTATTTACGATATTTAATACTAGTAAAAAACACATGTATTATATGTAGTATAAATTTTTTTAAAATTAATGAAAAATAATAAAATTATTATTATTATTATAAAATTAAAATTATTTTTGTAACTAAGTAATTTTTGTTTATTTTGTAAGAGTTTTATAACTAAAAAATGTTGAGTTTAAAAGAATAGTCGAAGAAAGAAAAAGTAAAATTTAAAGAAATAATTAATAAGAAAGGAAAATTAATAAAAAAATACTTTAATTAAAATATTTGTTTAAATGATAAAATTGAAAAACAAATGGGAACACTAAAATGAAGAAATTTTTTATATATATGGACATAAAATACTGAAAACATATATCCATATAAGTGTTCACTTTTGTATGATAACAAAAAAATAACTATTTATTTTATAGATAATTTTTATTTATTTAATTTTAAAAATGATTATATAAAAAACGGCCACTCTAGAGATAAAATTGGAAAAACTTATGAATAAACAAAGAAATTATCTTTTTATAATAGTATAAATTAGAGGAGTACAGATGAAAAAAAGAAAAATCATAAACTGTCTTATCTAACCGCCTAATTTGAGTTATAGGTCTAAATACTATTATTAATTTGTTTGTATTATTAAGTAATGAAATGGAAATTAGGGTTGACTATAACACTGATTGCATTCAAACTCAACCTGATCACTTCATTTACAATTGGAATATAATATTTTTAAATTTATAACGGATCATTTGAATTTTTTGTTTAATTGAGTTGCGGATTATTTGGTTTTTGAGTGAACTGGATCAGTTATTTGGTGGCTTGGTGGTGATGGTTTATGATGGAACCCTTTTATTATGAATGTTATATTTGATGGGATATTGGACGGTGGTGTCAGAAGTTTAAAATCCTTCCTCACTCGATTTCATTTTCGATTATTAAAGAATGAATTCAAAGTCTGAAACTTGTATGCACATTTCGGTGACAAGACATGTGCGTACCATGAATTCCCAATTTTTTCTTTTTTATTTAATTAATTTACGCATTCACGAAGATACACTTAGAACGTGTTTACATGTTAAAGTATTCAATTAAAAACAAGCTATATGATAGGTTTTATAGAAATAATTAAATTAAGTTATAAGTATATAATTTCTAAACATTTAATTGATTCTCATACATAAAAATTGAATCGCAAATTGAAAAAATTGGAAAAAATAAATTCTTAAAAAATAAAATTCGACCAATATTAAAAAAAAATGTATTCATAAATTTTCATAATTTGGATAAAAATGAATATTCCAATTTTAACACTCTACGTCACAACTTATAAAAGACTACATTGTGCACAAGATATTAAAAGAATATATGAGTATTAATAGAAAATCATAAATATATTAATCACTCATCACAAGTAATAAATATTATTTATTTTTTTTAGAAATTTATATTATAACAACTCTCACATCTAATAACTCAAATAGACAACAAAACTTCCAAAAGCATAAAAAAAAAACTTTTCTTTTTTACACTTTTTATAAAAGAGTTGGTGTATAATAGGAAATTAACATATAGTATCTACAATTGTCAAAACTAGATTTCATTTACTTCATTCTCATACATTCACAGTGATAATTTTTTGACAAGTATACCAAATCGTTACAAGTAATACAGTAAATAAGTCTAGTATCGTTCTCCAAAGGAAATTTGAGTTAAGTTGTTCAATTAAAATTATTTATTAAAATCAATTTAACAAAAATTGACAATTTGATTCAGTGAACTGAAAATAAAAAATTAACAGAATATTAAAATTTGAAATTAAATTTGAAAGAAAGCTCCGTTGGAATTGAGTTCATGACTAACATCACAGTAACTTATCTGAACAATATAAGTTGCATTCAAACATTAACATCATTGTATCTTGGTTTAATCCCTTAAAACAAGTTCTAAAGAATTATGTTCAATTATTAATTCCTTAAGTAATTAAACATAACCTTTGCATTAAGATCTGATATCTATAAATGAGCAGAAGAATTGAAATTATTCCTAGCATCGTTCCTTTTGGTTGCTTTTCTTATATTCATACTCAAATTTACTTTCCAGTAGAACTTGAATATATAAAATATATTATACTTCGTATAATCACAAGTAAAACAAGAAAAGCATATGAACACAACATATATATTGAACAGGAAGTTTACATTAATTGTCAGCCATTATATTCAATTCCAACGAACATAAATTTAGCCTATCCTAAACATCACAAACGTACTCATTTCAGCAATTCCTTGCATAATGTGCAGTATTGATGTCTTGAGAGGTCTCCTGATGGTCTCCCGAACTTCTCCAAAGCGTTTCTCTATTTTTCTTTCGTGTGTCAGAAGATAGTTTATGCCTCTCTGTCACGTCTTTTAAGAGCCACTTAACTTAATTAATTTGCTCAGCGCACAGGTGTGTGTGCGCTGTGCGAATTAATTTTAATTCATGCACTCAACTGCTGTAATTCGCTAAGCGCACAAGCTCTGGTGCACTATGCGAATTTCAAAACTAATGCCTTCTTTAACTGTTGTAATTCGTTAAGCGCATATGCTCTGGTGCGCTATGCGAATTTTCTTTCCCTGGCTGTGCAAATTCTTGGCTTGCGCTGTGCGAAAAGTGGCTGACAGACTCCAAATTATACACTCTTTCTTGTACAATAATTTACATAACAATGTACTTCCTACTACAACTTTCCACTGTGTAATAATATGAATAATTACAAAATCGAGATCATTTATAAGTGTAAAAAGAACTCTTTTTCACAATCATCTCAATTTCATATTCAATTCAAAATCAACCCACAAGTTTACTCAAATTTTATTCTTAGTGACTTTGAGCATATATGACAACTCACCAAAGTCAAATTCCTTGAATCATCAATAAACAATCATGTATTAAGTTTAATAGTCTTAAGATTACTAATGAATTATGTTTAATTTCTAGATACAAGTTCCATTAAGTATTCAATTTTAGTTTTAAGTTTAAAAGACATTTTTCAACACCTCAAGAACCAACAAACAAGTCATGAGTGATCAAGCCACAACAAACATTAAGCACAAAAATCAAATACTAACTTGAATTGGAAAACATATAAATATTAAAAACACAAATTACACAAGAATTTAGTTCATTACATCTAGTATCAATAAATAAGGTTAGTTCTCCATGATGGAGAACCTAAGATATACAAATATAAGAGATAAGGAAGAAATTGAAACCAAAGAGATGTAAAAGACCATTTCCCAAGGCACTTAGCGGTTGCCCCATGTTCCAATCGCGCCTACCATTTTCGTCAACACCTCCAATTTGCGATGCATCTTCTTCTTCAATCCCAAAATGGGAAAACCACCATAGATGTAAGAGAAAACCCAATGAAGAGAGGGGGAACTTCCCATATGTTAAAATAGTTGTAGCTAATATTTCCTAACCAAGAGAGATGATGAATTGATTTTTCAATAATTTGAATCTTTTTAATCATGAAAAATTAGTTTCAAAATATCTTTAATCAATGAACATGTGTATGGTAGAATGCTTAGCTTTTGAAACCTTTAAAACAATCAAGATACTAAAAGATTATGAGAAAAAGAACAAGAAACACTAAGTTTTATACTGGTTCGATTCTTTAAAAATCTATATTCAATTTTTAGCAACCTTAGCTAGAATTCCACTAAAATATAAAGAGTTAGGATTTCAATATTTGCCTATGTAAAACCTACACTATAAATATACAAGAACTTGAAATACACTTCAAGATTTTCAACTAAGGTAATGTTAGTGAATGAAATATAGAAGAATAACAAACAAAAGATATTAAAT
Source organism: Vigna radiata var. radiata (assembly GCF_000741045.1). Classification (NCBI taxonomy): domain Eukaryota; kingdom Viridiplantae; phylum Streptophyta; class Magnoliopsida; order Fabales; family Fabaceae; genus Vigna; species Vigna radiata. Next base: position 5,319,344 of record NC_028359.1, on the reverse strand, counting down.
GAATACACCTATATGTATGCGAATTGTACATCCCAATTTGAGGCCAAACAAGAAAACTTTAGAACCAATCTAATATTCTTTGAATCTTGATGAAAACTTGAAAAATCATGTTAATCTCACCAATAAATATTAGATATTTCTTTCTCTAATTTTTTTATTTAAAAAATGATAGTTAAGAATGTGAAAAAAGTGGTTTTTAAAGACAAATCTATTTACTGATGATATTAATCCATTGTAAAAGTAACACAATCAATTAATGTACATTTTAATCAATTAGGTTAGTAAACTAATCAATTAATACAAATCAATGAGTAGTATATAATTGAAATTAATAACTTTTGCACCCAAGCTAATCTTAATTGAATATATTATGATTAATTTGATTTTAAAAACATTCCAACTTGGTTTAAAACATTTATAGACTCAACAAGCAACTAATATACTCTCGCAACCATTTATCAACTAAACATTACTTAACATTAACTATCACAAACTTGTTCCAATCTTTGCTTTGCACATTACCAAAAACAAAAACTTTATCTTCTTTGACATATTAAGAACAATCTCCCACCTGCATAAAACAACAAAATCTTTATCTCCTTTTTGAACATGATAAAAAATAGAGATAAAAGAATACAGAAAATAGTCAATCATAATGAAGTATTTAACCAAATATGGTCTAGTATAAAGAAAGAGAAAAAAAAATGAAAAAAAATATAAGTAATACTATTTTTTATATTTTTTAATAAATGTTGAAAGAACGAAGCCAAATAAATTAAAAAAAAGAAAAAACTATTGATATAACATTAACTAAATATATAGCTAAATTTTAGAAAAACCTAACAATTTACATTTAATTAAAAAGCTTGACTTTTGTATTAAATAAATTAACACAATTTTATTAAAATTTTTAAAATGTTTTACTTTTCTTTAAAAAATACCGAAAATAAAACAATATCGTAAATTAATATTGGTGTAATAAAGATAAAAAATAAAATAAAAAAGATTATTTAATTTATATTATTATTCAAACATATACCCAATAAATAAAATTGGATTCACAGTCTGATGTGAGATATTTAGTTCTTCTTATGAGCAACCTTCTCATCCAATTTATGGTAAATAACATCCAATGCATAATATAAGGTATTTAGTATGCAATATTTAGTGTCCTACACCTATGTGTTTCATAATCTCATCGCCATAAAAAAAAATGTGTTTTTTCCCAAAGTCAACAATCAAAGACTATCTAACGTGTGATTGTTAAAATGATGCAATTATGTGAATATTATATATCTGCATCATAAGAGTTAATTTACCAACAAATTCAAGTTAACATGATAAAACATATCTAAAAAAGTTAACCAATGAAAATTAATTTTATTTCTAAAAGTTAATTTAACAAATTGATGTTCATTCAAGTATTACGTAATTATTGTTCATATATTTTTTTTTTTACATTTTTTTTAATTATAATACATTACAATTAAATTAAATTTGTTGCACAACTTTTGTTTTTAATATTTTAAATTTTGTAATTATAATTACATTACAAATAATTTCACATTTTAAGTTAAAATATAAAATACTAAGGACATGCAAAATATTAGCATTCTCTTTAGAAACTTTAGTAATTTCAAGTAATAGGTGCTTAAAGTCATTAATTTTCATTGTAACAATTGTTAACTTAGGGCATCTTCATCCCAAAATTTCTTAAATAAGTTTCTAATACCTAATTAAATCAATAAAATCAGTTTACTATTTAATTAAACTAATAAAATTTATACAATCTGCAACACCATTTTATCTTCTCAAATTCACCTTTCTACATTGCCATTTAATCCCTAAAATGTAAATGAACCACTTCATTCAACATCGCTTCTATGTCAATCTCCTGCAAGCCAAACACAATGTCTTGAGCTTCTTCTTTTTTCTGTCCCCACTCACATGCTTTCACTTTTCACCCATAACCTTTTGTCATAAGCTTCGTGGTTCCCTCTTTCTCATGTCCTCATCACGCCATAACCAAATAAATCAAAGTACTTAAAGAGATCTTACTCTCACTACGTTTCTTGCATTCATTTTTAGACTTAATCGTATATTCACATTGTCCCATTATACTTTTTTTATTATTCTTCTTTAGGGTCTTGACTTATGTTAGAAACCACTGTATTATGCCTTTTGTCGAGCTATTTAACTACATCCAAATCACTCGGATAAGCAAATGATAATTATATATATGATTATTTATTCATAATTAACAATTAAATAATTCTTAGAATAAAACATATTCTATATTGTTGAGTTGATGAAAATAATATATATTAGAAAATTTCATATCACCTAAGATTAAGATTGACAAAAGTATTTGTGATCGTAGATATCGACAAATAAAATCTGTTACAAATAATAAATGGATACTTTAAATAGGTATCTACTCTTTAATACGTAATAAATAATTTAATACTTATTTATAAATAGGCGGAGAGTTGGTATCATACTACTGCAGTTAACTGTACTATATTGTACTAAAAATAACTGATCGATTTCTAGTAACAGTTCAGTATACTATCTTATGGTTCAGTTTTTAAAAACTGAACTGATAACAGTTACAGTTCAGTTAACTGTGATAACTGTATCTACTCTTACATCTTCTCTAATTTCAGTTCAATTGTTTCATCTTCTCAGAAAAACGTTATTTAATAATAAAATATTAATAAAAATAACT
>NC_028359.1:5282030-5316326 GCF_000741045.1 Vigna radiata var. radiata | reverse complement strand
TTAGTTAAAATTAGTGTAGTTTACAATTTAGTTAATAGTTCAGTTAGTGCAATTTACAATTCAGTTAATAATTTAGTTCAAAATAGTTCAGTTCAGTTCATACTGCAGTACAGTACAGTTCAGTACGGTTCAGTTTGATAAAACAAAATATAGTTCAGTTCAGTTTGTCTGAACTGTTTTACAGTTCAGTTCAGTTTTTAACAGTTCAGTTAAGTTTGATTTGCCCACCCCTACATACTATCCATACATGTGGATATCCATTATTATTAAGAGATGAAAATTCAAATTTAATTTATATTTTATTATGTTAAATTTAATTTATATTATATTTTATGTTTTTTATAATTTTATTAAATGTATTTAGAGTCAAAGGTAAGAGAGTGATTTATATATTGTAAGAAAATTTACAAAATGTTATTTTTATGTTGTCATTAGACAACAATTGTTTTTTCTTTAGTTTTGGAGTTTTCACGATATATTTTTGTGTTGATTGTTTTTACCTTATTTCTCTATTAGTAGAATAATTATTTAGGATAAAGATGTTCTTCATGATGTTTTTTCCAAAGTAGCTTAAAAGTTTATAATTAACTAGATATTCTTAGTATGTTATATGGTTGCAACTTAATATCATCGAGTTATTGCGCCACAATCATCATTGTGCCTCGTCTTCCCCCCTCTCCCTCCCCCGCCACTGCCCCTGCCCCTGCCCCTTTTCTCTTTCTCTTCTTTTTTTCTTTTTCTTTTCAACCATCTTCTCTTAATATATAAAAAATCTCATCAAGAAATTTGATGCTCGTTTAATCGACGGTTTTATTGGTAGAATAATTTCTTAATAATAAGAATTACAAATTATCAATGAAATTTACCGATAAAATCAGTCAAATACATTATCAACAAAAATATCCCTCATTAATTTAAATTCTAAAATACATCAATAAAATTTTATAGTAAATTTGAGTTTATTAAAAAATTTATTTTCGTCAATAAAATCTATTGGTAATTACAAAAATTCTTATAATAAAAAAAGAGATCGCAAAGATAAATTCGGAAACTATGATGGCAACAACAAGAAAAAGACAGAAATATAAAAAAAAAGGAAGCAAAAGAGAAGAAACACGTAGTAATAGTCACGGTAATAATAGAAAAAGGGAAAAACAAGAAAAACAACAATAAATAAAAAATATTAACAAATTTCATAAACAGATTTTGATTTAAGTAATTATCAATGAACTTTGACTAATTATAAATAATTATTGACGAATTTTTATTATTGATGTAAATATTTTTAATTTATCGAGATTTTTGTGATCATCTATTATATTTTTGGTATTTCTTTTTTCTTTTTTTTATCGTTGTAGTCCTAAAATATTAAGGTAAAGCAACCTTTAAGGATTTATTATCACCAATTAAGGTAAAGCAAAGGGTAGTCTAACTCCTGATGCTTCGTGGCTTACGTGCCACGCTTGATTTAGAGACCCTGTTATATGTCTATGCACTTTAGTAATATATGTTGTAACTATTGTTGATTCCTCCAACTTCACTTCAACATTTTCGACCAAGAGATAACCTGTTGCATTTTATATGTGAATGGTAGTTGCTCAAACCAACCTTTTTTCTTTTACATTGGACATCTTATACAAATATTGCTGAAATCTCATTTAACAATAGATAATGATATTTACACAACATTTTTTTATAACATTCAAACATTATTTACATGTCATTATGTGATTGATTCATAATAATATTTATATTTATAATTATTATTATTAATTGTGGAGTAATTTTGGACCAATATAAAAAAAAATTTATACACAATTTATACAGTAAGACAATATTGTGTATTGTTTATACAAATCTATTAATTTAATAGATGAATTTTGATTTTGTTTTTTTTTTATTTGTATTTAGTCTACGTATTTAACACGAAAAGTCATTAAATGGGATAAATGATATTATATGACATTAATTTACTACTTATCTGTTGAATAAAAACATAAAAGCCTGCTTGAAGTAATTAATATTAGTGTTTTAATATAATATCGACCTTTATTGAGTTAAAAAATATTTTAAATCCATAAGATAAGAGTCATTTATTTATATTAAGATGAATATTAAGGACTACAAATATTAATTCAAAATTTTATAGGTAGAGTTTAATAAAAATATTTTATAGGAATTAAAACTAAAATTTACATATTTTATTAAAATTGAAAGAGTGACTCTTCTAACATCTCAATAAATCTATAACAAAAGTTATGATTTATTCTAGAGGTTAACATAAATAATAATAAAGAACAGTGAGAAATAAGCACTTAGGTAGATAATGAATATGAAATATCGTATAGAATTTAAGCACTTAGGTAAACAAGAGTCTGATACAATTTACAAGCTAAGACCGAATGGTCATAGGATCAGTCCAAGACCGAACGGTACAACAAAAGGAATCTAGACCGAACGATTTTTACAAAAGGGGTATATAACCTAACGGTAATACAGGTATTTAAACTATATAAACCTATTGACCAGACGGTCCTACACTATATTTTGGCTGCACGGTCTGCAAGGCTTCTTCCACTGAGTCCTCGTATTCGCCCTCTGCTCACATCCAATGGATGATCATTACAGTGAAGAAAACAACCGAACGGTAAAAACCGAACGACACATAGACAAAACAGGAAAAATAAGGGTAAGCTTATGTAAATTTAATTAAACATTTTCAACATACATTTAAACATGAAAATCGAATAGTACAAACAACATTACATTCATACAATCCTCATACATGCATAACTGTATAAATCGAATGTTCAAAGACTTTAGACCAATCACTCTAGACACAGTCTGGACGGTATGAACTATGTAGTTACGACGTTTGTGCACCCGGGTGGACCTAGCTGGGATACACTCAACAGACTGCAACCCGAGGTTAGTCCAGTGGAGCTACCTCAGTATAGAAATACCCTGAAGCTAAAGGACCTCCTGCCATTCCCACGCATGAGTTACCCTTCTCTACTTGAGTAGGCGTAATCACGAAATATCAGGATAAGCGACAGCTTAACTTAGCCATGTTCATACTTTACCAATTCAATTTCAATCATGAGACATTCCTCCTTGGAATTCTCTTAAACCGAGCATATCCTTTCTCATTCCATATAGTCCAAATTCAATAATAAACCCACCATCTCATACGTGAACAACTCTTTAAAAAGGTACATTATATAAATGACCGAACGGTCAAAGACTGAGGAAAAACTGGATATAAGAGATAATTTAGTAAGTGATCGAACGGTCAAACACTGAAGGTAACAAATGCTATATAAGACCGAGTGGTTATCATATGGACAATTTATGAAAATGGTCGAACGTTCCACAACTAGTTAATTGTGAGAAGACCAAATAATTTACAGCTTAGGCCGAATGCCTTAGAATAAAAGGAGTTCTCTTAAATAAACCAAGTGTCGGTACAAGACCGAACACTCTTTGGAAAATAAAGTGTCAGTATAAGACCGAGCACTCTTCCAAAGAAATAATATAAATGTAAAACTGAGTACTTCAATAACCGAAATGCTAGTCTATGACCGAACACTCCCAAAATCGAGCACTCAACAATAAAATATTATCAATGTAAGACCGAACGCTATTAAAAGAAAGAGAATTAGCATAATATCGAGTACTTAGTCTATGATTGAGTACCTCCTAAGACCGAGCACTCGATCAATGACCGAGTACTTTAAGCTTCTGAACGCCCAGTATAACACCGAATGTTCTTAAATAGGTTATTTGTTTTGAAGGACTAACTAAACAAGGTATTAAAGTTCCAATTCGAGTTCCATAAAACCGGTCGGTCATTAATTGATTCCGACAGAGGGACTTCAATCAAGACCAATCGTTTTAAGGGGAAAACTGAACGATCTTAATGACCCTCGGCTATAGTTTCAGTATTTCACTAAGTTAAATATGCCTATGGACAATTTCATACCAGAATCAGACATGCATTACATCAAACAACATACCATACTTCCATATTTAATTCAAATCATACAATCATCAATCATATACTCAATCCATCATGCATTAACTCATAAAACATAATCATAATTAAATTTCTATAAGTTTCCCTTACCTTATGATCCAAGCTAAGCTTCTAAGTCTCTAACGTCCACTACTCCTATGGCTCTCAACTTCAAAGTAGTCCAAACAAAGATATGATTGATGCAAAAGGAAGGTCTCGTCGCCGGGAAGGATTAATCTGAAAGGAGGTTGGTGATCGGAGGAGAGGAGGTGGTCAGAATTTTAGAGAGAAGGTTGAAGGTTCTAAAGAGAAGGAGGAGAAAAATGAGTTTCTAGAAATTCTGAAGAGGAAGAAGAAGAAGAGTTGCATGCAGAAGTGACATCGGTTTTCAAAATCTAACTTTAAATATGTCTTCAATTAAAACTACTCGATCCACTCCTTACACGCCACATGTCTTCCACTATCTGTAAATTCTCATTTTCCCTTGTTGTCACACGATTTATGATGGCGAGGAATTAAATGCAGCTGCCATTTTGCCTCCTACTCACATGAAGAAACTCAAGAGGCGTGCCACCTGTTTTCTACTAAAGAGGAAAATTAATGGGGTGTGATTGTAATATTACTTTAGATAATCTCTAAAGTTGGTTGTTATAAATATTATATTTGAGTTTCTATTACTTTACATAGATTCCTTATGTCATACTATTTTTAAGCATCTCACCAAACTTTTATAATTTTTATGATAATGAATAGTTTTTATAAGCTCAAGCATTTACACTTTTTTCTCTATTTTCTTTTTTTGGGTTAAGCATCGTTCTTTATAGAAGTAGCATTTAGTTAAAAGTATCTTCTACAATACAGGCATTCTTGCATTTAGTTAAAAGTATAAAAGAAAATTTCCAAACAAATTTATTTTTGTTAGAATATTAACTTCTGTATATATAAATATGAAATAGTTGAAACCTAATTAATTATTGAAAATTTTATTTTAATATTATTTTTTCAATCATAAAATTTGAATTTAACATTTTTGTTGAGGTGGATTGAGTACAAATTTTCTTACATAAATTGGAACCATAAGTTTATATTAAATTAAATTATCTTTTTTAATTATTTTAAAGAAACAATTAACAGTTAATTATTTAATGCATGTATATTCTCAATTAAAATATATTAACATCATAATTTGTATTTTTTTTCAAAATAATGAAGAATGTACGAAAATCAGTATATATAAATGATAAAAAGTGTAGGCGTTTGCTTGTTAGAATGTGTCTTGCGTAAAGGAGTAACCGTCCATGACCCAACGGCAGTCATGAGTCCCAATCAACAAGGGACACCTGTCCCACAACTTTTGATATTGTCGGTCACCACTTTTCTAAAGTATCACCGCCATACACGTCACCATTTTCTTGCACAACCACTTTCTCTTTCAATTCACAGTCTGCTAATAAATTTCCTTAATTTCAATCATTTTAAACGCTCTTCTAATTTCCTTAAATTATTACTTTTTAAATCTACAGATCAAAATTCAGAAATTTAATTAATGATCAAATTTTTTTATTTTTAAATATATGAACAAAAAATGAGTAATTAAAACTATGCACCAAAATTCCTTTCATATTAAACCAGAATAAGTCATTAGATAATAACACAATCTAATTTTAAAATCTTTTTAACTTTAAATATTCAAAAGATTAAAGATTTTTAATAACACCTTTGTTTACTGATATTCATTTTAAAATACCTTAATCAGTAATTTTTATTATCATTTTTTTTAATTTATAGAAAATGTATTTTAGTTAAAAAAAATTACCAAAAATAAAATAAAAATAGTACTATTTTTAAATGAATATGATTAATTATTTTTGGAAATGTGTATACCAGACAGATAAAGTAAGATACAGAAAATAACTGTTTTTACATACAAAGTCAAACAACGTACAAAACATAAGTTTAATAATTAATGTAATTTAAGCACATTTTTAATTAAAATTAGTATTTTTTTTTTGTGCTTAAACAATCATTATTACCAATAATATCAACATTAACCATAAGTATTTGAAAAATAAAATTTTAATTTTAAGAAAAAATACTTAAATTTAAATTTAAATTTAAACTCACCCGCTAATTAATGCTACTGTAACATAATAAGAAAATCTGTTCTAGAATTTTATTTTTAATTAATGCATTTTAGACTGTTAGTAAAATCTGATTATTAGGGGGAAAAGTAACACTCTAGTGATTTTGAACAGAGACGCCGTCAATTCCAACGGTTTCCCTCTCTCTGTTACTGGTGCCAGATTCAAATGTGTACCGAACCTGAGGTTCGGCACTGAACCTCGTTTTGCACAACACTATAAGAAGGGACACCGAGCGCCTCGCACGTTACTTGTCATCAACACGAGCCTAAAGCGAAAAACTTTCGATCCCTTTAATAGCGGTTCCGCGTTCGAAGATTTAGGGTTTTTCTAAGACAATGGCGGAAGAATCGGAGCACACTGCAGCACCGGCGACTGGGGAATCGTTGCTCGACAAGATCGCCGAGAAGCTCCATGGTCATGGCCATGACTCTTCCTCTTCTTCGGATTCCGATTCCGACAATAAGGAATCTTCCTCGATCAATGATACTTCCTCGATCAAGGATAAGGTTTTCCGTCTCTTCGGGAGGGAGAAGCCCGTTCACTCCGTCCTAGGCGGCGGAAAGCGTATGAATCTATCTCTAGCATTTTTTTTTCTTTGTCTTAATTGACACTGTTTGGTTGTGGTTTCGTTAGATCTGTGATGTGAAGTGATTCGTTGATCTATGTTGAGTAGATTCTGAATGATGCTACATTTTGTTAAGTAGTGGAGTTAAGTTGTTTGAATGCTACGTTATTATTTGGAAGTGGAATTCGAGATCACTTAAGTGTGAGATATTGAATTTCGAATCTTTTTGTGCTCGATGTTCGCTTTTATTGAATTTAATGAGTATTTTGTTATATTAATACGAAGCAAAATGTTGTATTGCTCTCTAATTGGATTTTGATTTGTGGACTTTTACCTGTTGAGTATTGTTGTTTGACTGCCGTCAAAAAACTCGTTGGTTTATCATATAGATCGGAGATATCTTTGAAATACCTGATTTTTTTCCGTGAAATAATCATTTGTTTAGTTTTTCGTGTGGCTTCCAGTTTTTCAAAATATTGAAATAACTTAAATTTTATTGAACTCAGAAGTTATTAGAAAAAATAGTCACTTTGGGTTTTTCTTATAAATTGTAAACAAATATACTACAATCTTCTTTTTTTAAAGCTCCGTATAATAATCGCTAAATTATTATAATCAGAAGCTAAAATATTTCAAATGGGATTTATTTTTTTAATCCTAACCAATTGTTCTAACATTCAATTGCAGCTGCTGATGTGCTGTTGTGGAGGAACAAGAAGATATCTGCTAGTGTACTTGCTGTAGCAACAGCTGTTTGGATCTTTTTTGAGTTGCTTGAATATCATCTGCTTACGCTAGTCGGCCACATTTTAATTCTCTTGCTTGCGGTTTTGTTTTTGTGGTCCAATGCCCATACATTTATTCACAAGTAAGAATTCGGAAGTTGTTAATCTATTATTGAACCAAGTCATCCTATGTAGTGGCTATCATTTGTTTCTAAACAATTTGCATTGCATGTAATATCAAATAATGTTGTTTCAGGGCACCACCTCGCATCCCAGTTGTTCATCTTTCTGAAGAACCTTTTCTTCAATTTGCATCTGCATTGACAATTGAACTCAATCGCGGATTTGCTGCCTTGCATGCTATCGGTTCTGGAAGAGATTTGAAGACATTCCTCATCGTATGCATTAAACTCATTTCTAATTTCATTCATATAAATCAAATATTCGATTTTAACGTGTAATTATTATGAATTATGGCATTTTAACATGGTTTGAACTACAAAATGCTGTACCCATGATTCTCAATTTAATGTTGGTTTTAGTTTGAATAACTGAGCATTCTGTTCTTGGTGTTATGATAGGTTATTGTTAGCACATGGATTCTATCAATTGTGGGAAGCTGGGTCAATTTCTTGACCTTGTTCTACATTGGTAAGAGTAATTTGTTCTTGCTTTATATTTAGTTTTAAGCCATGACAATGATTTATGGAATTTCACTGATTTCCTTGATCTTCGTTTGCAGTCTTTGTTTTGTTGCATACGGTTCCTGTCATTTATGATAAGTATGAAGACAAGATAGACCCTCTGGCAGAGAAGGGATTGATCGAGTTCAAAAAACAGTATGCTGTGTTTGACGAGAAAGTGTTGAGTAAGATCCCGAAAGGTCCATTGAAAGGCAAGTTAGCTTAGTGTTTAAGTATTTGGTATTCTGAAGACGAAAAGAAGGCTCCACTTGAGTCTTTTTTATTTAAGAGCCTCGTTTCTTTGAAACCATATGCCAAGCCTTGTTTTTGGACTTGCTTTTTGGCGGGTGCGGTATTCAAGATCATGAGCTTTTTCAGGTTTGCTACAACCATGTCGATTTTACTGATTACAACTTTTGTTGGACCATGTAGTCGTTCAATCAGTAATCATATTGTAAGCAAAAAATATTTATGTTAATTGTCAACGTTTTTCTTTGATTAAGATTTCTGGTGTTTGGTGTTTCTGTTTGATTTTTCAATATTTCACACTTTATTTTAGAAGTTAAAATTAGGAGTAGCTTACATAAAAATTTAGATAAGTTAGCTCAATTTCTACAAATAGCTTATTTATAAATTAATTATAGAAAAATGAGTTTATATTTATTTTCTTAAAAGAGAAAATTTTGTGGAGAATTTGGACTGTGAGATTCATGTTATTTCATTTTTAAACAATATTGTAGTTTGCCTGTAACGTTTTTCAATACAATATTAGCAGTCTGAATAAGATACAATAAAATAGTCTGAAGTCTGCGTTACTACGAGGAATTGCCGTAAAAAGTGCCATGTAATTTACTGGAATATATGTATTGAGTATTTGTATATTGATAAAGTAAAAAAATACGTTGTTATTCAGTTATGAATTAACAAAGTGCCATGTATTTTTTTTTTTTTTATATATATTAACTATCTTTTATACATAATCAACTATATAATGTTTATTCAGTTGGCAGTGTGCAAGTTAATCACGAATCATTAATTAAAATGTTTATCATAATGATGTAATTTATTTGGATAAAATTTAAAATAATTTAATTTATATTTTATTGAAAACTATAAACATTAATATATTTTTAAAAATAAAATTGCAATCTTTTTAGGACAGTTTTTTTTTTGTCCTAGAACAAAGATACTATTGTTTATGTGAATTTATATATATTGGTCCTAGAACAAAGATTCATTATTTTGTCATATAGAACAATTAATCAAATTATGAATATACGCAGACTACGGATTATTTTCAGAATTTCTATCATTTAAAAAAACAAACCAATTTTTGCATATATTTTTATAAACTATTTTAATATAACAAATTAGCAAACATAATATAATTTTAAATTTATTTATAATTTAGCAATAATTTCATGTAATACTTGATTGCATTTTATTTTTATTTTATACATATAGTATAATATTGTAAGTTAAAAGTTTCCTGCTACAGACAATTCAATTACGATTTTAATCAATGCAATTTAAAGGTTTGTTTAATGGCAAATAAATTGGTTATATTATATTATGCAGAATAAATAAGACATAAGTAATTTGTGTCTTTTATAACCAGTAATTAAGGATTTAAATGTGATTTTGATTTGAATATGTAACAAACTATTTTATTTTAAGTGAACAGTGCGTTTTCTTTTTCTGATGGCGAGAACACAAGTGCCTACACAATCCAATTTTAATATTGAGTCGATTCTATTTCATTGATATCAAGTTTTGAGCCAACAACTAATTCACGAAGCTTCTTTTTTTAGTTTTCCTTTTTTCTTTTTGAAAAATAATTCTATATGTGACAAAGTTCAACATTTTTAACAATTAAGTCTTAAATGTAAAACGTTAACAATAGAGACAGTATAAGGAAAAAGTTTGCAAAAGGGAATTTACAGTAAAACAGCAGAAAAATAAATTATCCTAGTAGATGTATATATGGAAAAATTACTGTGAAATAATGCCTTAAATGTGCGAAAATATAATGGAATATATGATTTTTTGTGTACGATAAAAATCAGTGACTAATAACTAAAATGTCATAAATTCTGAAAGCTTGGGAATGATTTCATGATGGCAAAAGTTGAAACTAATATGTAGACATTGGAGAAGTGAGTATGGCAGACGAATGGAAAATTTAAGTAGCTATATTGAAACCATTTTCAATACAGCATATCCCTCTATTACTTTTTTCCAACCACAGAAATTGATACCAAGTACGGTCACAAAGTACTAAACTTTAAGCTCACTATTTTCCTAATGACTCATTAAGAAAATATCAGAAGTAAAACATTTGGCGGGTAAACTACGGATCACAAAATAGAGAATACATTATAGCTGCGAACTGGTTCTCAAGTATAGAATTGTGTATTATATACATTAAAGAAATGTGAACGATATTACATGACATCTACATCTTCCAAAATTACTGAGAAGTTCCCCGCACCCTCTTAATAGAAAAAGAGACACTCATTTTAAATGTTAAAGAATTAATTGAACAATATCGCATGCCTATAATTTAACAAACAATGATATATACCTTTGTTTAATTGCGTACTCCAATGTATACTTAGTATCTTGGAAGCAGATTAGAACTAGATGTTTGAGCATCGGATGACGTAAGAGGAACTGTTGAGAACTCAGAATCAAAATGTTCAGAGCGCTGAAAATAAACACGAGGGGGAGGACTGACGTTTTGATTAATTGGAGTAATCTGAAAAGGTGATGTTTTTCCAGCATCAAACGTCCTATTCGAAAAGGGTGGAGTAGCAGAAATAGTACTTGGACTTTTATTGGAAAATGGTGGAGTGGCAGAAATAGTGTTTGGACTTTTGTTGGAAAATGGTGGAGTGGCAGACATAGTATTTGGACTTTTACTGGAAGGATCTTCCGTGGATTTACCTGAATTTCCTGATGATTCTCTCTTTTCTCTTTCTTCCGTTTCCTTGAGAAGAAAATCAACCCACAGATCTGCAAAAGACTGCACGAGAATACATAATAAGAAATTCAACTCAAATTTCTAAAGCACAAGGTTGATTACACTTACACATGGTTCAGTCGGGAAAAATTCATTGGTTAATTTTATAAAGTACCATACTGATAAACTCAACTAGATATTAATCCATATTGCATAGAATTACATAAATCTATTTCCTCCATTTTCTCATCAGTGGTGATCATCTGTTCTATTGAAAAACAGCCAAATGTACCATTGGAGAAGTTATAAGAGATAAGAAGAAATTACCTGGTTATCAGATCCGGCATTAGCTGCTGATTCAGTCGAATTTCCTCCCAGGATGCCTCCAACCAGGCGGCCAGGCAGCCCTAGAACTCCACGAACAACACCTTTACCAGCACCTTGTTGAGCACCACCAATTCTTTGCTTATCCTCATCAGAAAATCCTAGCATGCGAACCATAAGATCCAAAACCTGTTCTCAATGTATCAAACAGTAAGCACAAGCCATCCCACAAATCAGATAAAATAACACAGCCAACATCAGCAGTACAAGTTACGGAAAGCAAACATAAGCTGCCAGTAAACAAATGCATGTGAAGAATACAATTGCATACCATTTCCCTTTCATACTCAGGTTAAAACATGAATCAATGTTGCATTCACTCATGTGGCTAATCATTTTTCTCACATACCACCTCGTGGATTGTTTGTGCGTGTTTGGTTTAGTTTATTCCAAGTGTAAAAGCTTTTTTCAACTCCTCTATAACTAACGAAAAAAATGTTATTATTTCCCTTGATTTCAGTTGAACCAAATCTTGGGACTTTTAAAATGCTAGTCATATATCAGAAATTTGCTCTCTGTTGCCCCCCACTAGCACCCATACACATGAAACATGAACTATAACAATTTTGAGCATAATAATGGATATTGTTGGGTTTCATTTCAGATCCAGTCCTGCACAATGAATTTAAAGAAACAAAAATTATGACATTTTCATACCTCTCTGCTGTGATTTCTCTGAAAATAAGTTACCAGTAATTTTATCACAATGCGCCTGCAACCAATTTAATTTAGATTAGTATGACGCATAATAAAAATACTATCCCAAGTCTAAATTCAGCCAAAATCCTTACTTAGAAGATTCCAAAAATAATCTTATAAGGAAATAAAGAGTAGACAAATGCACTTTCCAGGGTATTTCATCAATTTACGAGAAATCACATGGTCAAGCAAATGTCGGAAGAAAAATATACTAAGAAAGAACAAAAACAGCTAACCTGTCAACAAGATAATCCGAATCTACCGACATTCTATTCAACTGTGTCATACTCTGCTCAAGAACTTTCCTCAATTTAGCATTATCATCCTCAAGCTTGCTTACTCTACTTCTCCATTCAGTTTGCACCTTCTCAGATTGTGAAAGCTTGGCTAAAATTTCTTCTCTTTCATTCCTTGAAACTTCTGCTCTGTGATCGGCTTCCTGGTAACAACAGTAACTATTAAATCTACAACTTACTAAATCAGGAATCCCAACAAGTTAATTTATTATCTAACAAGAAAAATATCCTTGAGTAAATTTTTTTGGAACAATGCAAGATAAGATCAAATGCATAAATATTAGAATAAAGAAATTTTTTATTTATACTTTTTTGCTTTGCAAAAATTTTATTTATTAGATTAACATTGTTTTTCGTAATAATGACTTCCACAACACCCCTAAGGGATTAATTGTACCTAGTTCCTACGTACTGATAACATTTTGCTACACATGACGATGACAATAACATAGTAATTTGTTGTATTAATCTAATAACTTAGATTATTAAATTGGAATAATTATTAATCAAACAAAGAATTTGAAAACTAAAACACAGACTGAAAAACGGAAAAATGTTTTTTTCCAAAATAACTTTGTAACTACCTATATCTTTCAGAAAATGAATTGACATACTAAAAGAACTAAAGTAACTCGCGAATACAAAACTTTAAAAAGTGTAACTAAGAACTCTTAAAAATAAATGACACAAACTTAAGTCATACAATTATAAACTTAATAACATTTGACAGTTCAGGTTATAATTGATAAAATTTTATGACTTTATTGATTTATGGTTTAATTACTCGCTTGATCCACACTTTGGTTTGGTTGGAAAGTTTCAAATTGGTTCCGCTTAGCCTTTTGTTTCAATTGCATCTCAATTTTTGTAAAATTGACTCAATTAAATCCTTTTAAAAAAATTAAAAACGGCGGTGGTAGTAGGAAGCCACGTGTCAATTTGTAGTTTTTTAATTTTTTTTCAAAAACAAATTGTCCACATATTAGTTCTCATGATTTGACACATGACACTGTCAATGTGTCAATGCCATGTGTCAATGTCAAGTGTTATTTTCTTATTTTCAATTTAGTCCCTATATATGTTTCTTTGATTAAATTGAATCCCAATTTATTTCCAAATAGAGCAATATTCCCTTTCCGAGACCAAATTTTTACTGATATTTTTGTAAATGTTATTAATTAGTTTTAATCTTACAAAAAAACACGGATTAATAAATGTCATTAAAACAATATATTAGTTTTAAATACTTACTCTTTTTCTAAAATAGATTTATACTTAATTAGTTTTAATCTTATAATAAAAACATGAATTAACAAAACATGGATTAATAATATACAATAATGTAATATTTTAAAAAGTAATTTTTAATAAAAATATCAATATAAAATTTATATAAATAATAAATTTTGGTCTCAATTTGGAAAAACAATATTGCTCCATTTTGAAAAAATTTGGGACAAGATTGAATAAAAAATATATATATAGGAATTACATTAAATACAAGATAATGACACTTGACACTAATACTACCACATGACATTGCTAATGCCTGACACGTGGACAACAACAAATTTTGCAAAAGAAAAAAAACACAAATTGATGCGTGGCATGTTATTAACGTCAGTAGTAATCTTTTTCTTAAAAAGACCTAATCAAGTCAACTTTTCAAAAAATTGGGACTAGTTGAAACAAAAAGTTAAGTGGATCAACTTGAAACTTTTCAACCAAAGTGAGAATCAAGCAAGTAATTAAGCCTTGATTTCTTTTGCAATGAATTAATATTGTGTTATAGTTCTCTTCTAAATATGTTGATTATGTTTTCTAATGATACTAATTGAAGCATGCATGTTTATTAAAAGTGTATTGCACCGGAAACCTATATGGGTATAAACTGAAACGGATACCAGACTCAGTTATGCTGAGTAGGCAATGTAGTTAGGTTAGTTATAGTTCAAACTATGTGCAGTATAAATAGTTTCTTATCTGCACTAAATCATATGATCTGGTTTTCTTTTCCCTCAAATAGTTCTATACAGTTTGCTTCTCAAAGTAGTAACAAGAGCACATTCAGATATTTAGAGACAGAAAGAGTCTTACTTTCAAAAGTTGAGAAAGCTTGGCAATTTCCTCTCTTGCATGAGCCAACTCCCTTTCTAAATGCTCCTAAGGAATAAGAATATAGTGCATATGAAAGGTAAGTCATAACTGTAGACACAAGCACACAGATTTAAAATATAAGGAACTGTACCAAGAAAATGAAAGTGAGCAAGTGTTAACAACCCAACTAATGTCTGCAATTTATGAACAATAAAAAGAGATGCACTGATGTGTTTTGTACCTTGGCTTCAATTTCAGCATAGTACTGCCCTAGAGCTGTCTGTAGATTTAAAAGTTCAATATTTTTAGCATCTATAGTGCTCATACAGTTTGTAAGCTTCTTGTTCAGGTCATTAATGGCTTCTCTAGACTTGAGAATTTCACTATTGTTAGCCATCTTCAGTTCCTCTTGACTTGCAAGTGCTTGCTTCAGAGTTCTCTCAAGATGTGATACTTGAGCTGTTAAATAAGTATTGCTATCACGTAGCTCTTCGATGATTTTGCTGTCTTCATCCATTTTATCTGCTTCCTCAGATGCCTAGATAAATCAGCAAGGAAAAGAACATTGATGCAAAAATATGGATATAGTAAATCTATCAAGGAAAATTGTAAGTTTATATCATGCATGCTCAGATTATGGAGAAAAAAAGCAGTTCAGTAGATAGCAAAATAGTAAGTCAACAAATCAAACTAAAGTACACAATGAAAGCAACTAATCATGTCCAAAGCTCATTTTATTAGGAAAATGTAGTTAAACAAGTATCATTGTAAATGCATATGTTTGCATGGTTTAGTTGTCTTTAGGACCACTTAAAATATGCTTCGGACATATTATTACTGAAAAGAAAATGTTGAAAGATCAATCAGACATCACCAATTAACATGGGCCAATATACATACAATAAATGTGTCTCATTCTAGATGTATGTTGAAGAAACACCATACTCTTAAGGTTCACAATAAAATAGAGTGAAGAGGAGCAATTGGGAGAATTGAATGACTGATTAACTTAATAGATTGCATGAGAAGAAAGGAGTTGACATGTATGGATATAAGAAAGGAGTTGGGCAGAACATAGATGCAGGAAAAGTAGAAGTGATGAAGAATACCAAGTCTCTCACACTGAATATTATAATTTTATAGCTTAAATCTTTATCGTGCACTGAGAGGGGACAATACACCAACTAGGAGTGTCTTAGTTTCAGTTTCCAACACTGAAGTAAACTATATAGTCAAAGGTGTTTGGTCAGTTGGCAATGGTTCAAGCCAGGTCAAGTTTAACACAGGAAAATATATCTTACAAATATATTAATTATATAATTAATAGTTAATTAATGAGATGTGCAAAAGAGCCATTATTTGTCTTTGAATGTCATGCTTACTCGTCATTGGTTCCACTATTGAAAATATAGACGAAGAGATTAAAGTAAAAAAGAACAAAACCTTTTCCAGTAAATGTTGTTTGAGACGGTTCAATTCTTGTACTGCTTTGTCCCTGTCCCGCCGTGCTTCATTCAAATTTTTGCTTAGCTTGTCTAATGATCTTTCCATTTCTTCCTTTTCTGGAAAACTTTTGGAGTGATCTGGCATCTATTACCAAAAACCATTTGCCCAATCCCCAAAAGGAAAAGAAAACGATTATTAGTAAGGATCTAAAGGCATAACAAGTAAAGTGCCTATTGCTATGAAGTTTTGGCTCACATCACTGACACTGCTTGAATCTTTTTCCTGAGTATGTGTAGCATCACGCATCATTTTATCTGTGAAAGACTTCCTGCTATTTTCAAGAGCAGCCTCAATTTCATTTTTTTCCATCTAATAACAAGGGGAATAGGATCATATTGGTGTGTTTCAGAAGCCAAATAATACAAAAATCATCATTATCAATTTTTGAGCAAAACAATAGTAGCAACCTAATCTGCAGTCAAATATGGTAAAGCATAAATATACAAACCTTAAGAGTGGTGTTTTCCTTCTCTAAAGTTTTGATAAATCTTTTTAAGCTATCCACAGCCTCCCCTGCTTCATTTTCCCGTTTTGTCAACTCTAATTGTAGATGCTTTATTTCTGATACTTTTTCATTCAACTCGTTGTGTATTTTGTTCATCTCCATTGATTTCTTCAAAGCAATAACATATTACTAGTTAGATAACCAAAGCTTTACAGCCCAATCCATGACAATGCAAATGTTTATCATTGATTCAACAAAAGAAATAATAAAAAGAAGATTTTGGAAAATTGATAAAAGCTATCCAGTTCTTTTTTAGTTTATGCCAATTTTATTTTCTATTTGAAGAGAAAGACAGAAAATTTCAATTTGGATTGTCATCTGAATTAATAACAGCAAGGCCATTTATTCTGTATATTTTGTGGTAGAAAGAAAATTTATTTATGCCTTTGGTCCTTCTATTGATAGGTTGATATTAAATCTCAATTTGTGTTCATCAAAAACCGATTTAGATACTGGAGATTTCTTTTAAAACATATATAGATCAGTAATTAGTGAGTTCATTGGATCTTTTAACAGTATAACAATATGAAGGACCAATTTGCAAAGGTATTTCTGAAAGGCTAAAAAACATTTATTGAGGTGCTTTTAATTTTTAGTTCTCTAACTTTATCAGAGCATGTCTAGTAAGTGGAAGGAAAAAGTTGATAGCAACAACACAATGACAAAAGTATCAATCACAAAAGGTTCCCAAAATATACAATAATGAAATGCAATGGTAATTTCATGCATACATCATTTGCTTCATCTCCCAAAGCTGTTGTCAAGTTCGAAATCAATTCCATCATATTATATTACACATGATCAGCTAATATAACTCTCTTAAGTGTGACCAGGTAAATATGATGTCGCCAAGAACATGAAAATTCATATATCTACCTAATATAACTCACTTTGTCTCTTTCCAACTTTAACATTTTAAGCTCCTCTTGAAAAGACTGGCTTAATCTCTGTTCCTCTGACATTAAAGAAAGAATAAGAATTTTGTTAGGAACTTAGGCCACTTCTACTTGTATGCCCAGATACAATTTAGGCATTCCAAAAGCATAACAAAAGTACCTTGGAATTTGAGCTGAATCTTTGCCAATTGATCATGTTCTTCCTGTAGTTCTAACTTCAACCTTTGTATATCTGAGGAATGTTGAACAGCTGCTGAGGTATTTCCATCAAGCGCAAGCTCCTAGAAGGCATTCATACATCTGTTGTCAAATTCACTCATCACTAAAAATAAAATACAAAGCTATCAAATGTTATACATCAAAACTATGAGCAAAATATGGGTGTTTGCATTATAAAGACAGAGAAACCAAATTATAGGCTAAGAATAACCCAAAATTATACATATCATTCACTACCTTGGAATTTCCTTGTAAATTTGAATGTTTGAATTCCATCTCACTTTGAATAGCATCAGATTTCAAAGTAGACACAGTTCCATTGTTCATGGCATTCCGACTTTTACGTTGCAAGTTGAACTTGTTCTGTCGATTAGGTGATTGATCTGTACTTCCCTGCACAAAATGTAGTCAACATGAATCCTTAGTTATCTATTAAGATCAAAGCCACATATGTTACAACATAACAGTATTCCCATACTTAGGAAGGAACAGAGCACATATCACAAGCTTAATTGATCACCATCTATAACACCAGATAGGTCTACGAGTCCCACCAACCCACACTAGATAACCTAAAACAAAAAAAGTAAAAAAAAAAAAAAAAACAAGGAAATTCGTATTCATCTGAATGAATGATAAATGTTTGACCAGGTATTTATTTCAAAATACTCATTAATTGCACTGATCTAATCCTAAACGTTGACAAATAATAGCATATTTGTAATTCCATTAGTCCTGTTCCAAAAGTACTTTTTTCATAATAAAAGATACATCCCTCTCCAAAAGTATTTTTAACACTTAAAAATATTTTTGAATGGCTATTAAAAAATGCACCGACTTATATAAAACTGCTTAAAAAATACAGAGAAAAACCATAACTACAAAAGAGCTTTCTAATACCTTGTTTTCTATATTTAAAGAAAAAAAAAAAAAAAGTCCCTAAGAAAATCCTATCTCATTCTTATAAGGGTAAAATCTCTTGATGGAAATTCAAACTTTAAACTGAGGCCCCAAAAGGAAACATAGTCATCTTTCCATCTTTCCCTATCAAAATGAGCTGTAAACAACCTAAGAAAAAAACAGTTGCAAGGCTTTTAGCCAAGCTTGGTCCCCATTAAATAATAAGCAAAAGACCTTATCTCAAAGCAGCCAATTATCTCAAATATGAAATTAAGGTTGGTGGGTGAAAACCTATAAAACAAACAAAAAACAATTCTTTTGGTGGACACAAGCTTTTTCATATGGTTATGACATATACCCGGTGCCCACTCATAATTCTATCCACAACTAGTCATTAAAACAAGAAGTATGTTCAGAATAGGTTTGCAGCATTTTAATAGGCTCACTTAGATTCAAGGCCCAAAAACCAAACTTGAATCATAACTGCAATTTGAGAATGCAAATGGCACTGCCAGTCAAACATCCTCATTGCTAATTAAATTTCGCAACAGATACCAAAAACCAAATTTAATGAAGGACCTCCAGAACAGGTTGATATACCTTGACCGTATAAGTTCCATTTGTAGATACTCCAGAACCTTCAATTCTGGAGACACGCAGAGCAGCATTTGTAGCCTCCAAATTCTGCTTTAGTGAGCCATTTTCTTTATTCAATTTAACAATGTGATCCTGAAAAGGAAAACATGGGGATGGTTGATTTTATCAAAGGCCACAGGTGCAAACAATGAATTAATAGTTAAGATAAATTGATAGGTGATTATATTGACGAATAGACATGAATGATTTCATATATAGCACACCTTCTCACCTATGATCTTGAGGCATGAAAGAGCACAAGCCCACCCAGGAAAAAATGCAACAAGGTTGAACTCTAGATCACATGGTTATAGAGGATCTAATACTATGTCATAAACCATCTATCTAAAAATCTATGAAGCCCCGATACTCTAAAAATACAAAAATATCAATGTCTGAAACATATCCAGTACTGATATGTGTTTGACACATCACATATATCTACATACTATCCAAAAAGTATCCATTAATTTGTTTATTTTTTTAAATAAAGTCCCTGATATGGCTCCCTTACTGCCTAAATATGATACAACTAGGCACTCAGCTCTGTAACAAATGTAGCTTTTATTGTTATAAGGCAGACAATAATATATGTTGTTCTAAAGGAGCATTTCTCTTCCAAATGACAAGAGCATGTTATCTATGTTCTTCCTAACAACTATGTAATTATTCTATAGAGCCAAAACTTCTTTGGATGGAAAATCGATTGTTTCAATGACACTCTAACTTGGGTAGAGAAATAGTATATTTTTCCTGACACATAGTAAAAGAAATATATTATGATATGGGTGAAGGAAAGGTGTGTAACTATGCTTATTTGTCAGGACCACGAGTATCTTTTTTGGAAAAATGTAATCATTTATTGACTATTGATATATTTATCTATTAATGAGCAATTGGTAATATTAATGCTGCTCAAAAAATAGTCTATTCATGTTATATACATAGATAACCTTCTTGCTAATTTATCTTGACCATATCATGTGTTTAATTTTAAAAAATCTCTTGTATCCATATCATATTATGTACCTAGGCCTCATGCCCCAAAAGTTTAATCGTTTGGGAGAGAGCACATTATTCATTTTATAACCGATAAATTTAAAACACCCTAAGTTGCACAAAACCAACAATAGTCCTTCAAAACGTATAGAAGATTACCCAGTTAAACAGAATAAACCCAAAACGTTTCTGTATTAAAAAACTGTTTCAACAGACCCCAAGTGCAAAATTATGTAGCTTCAAGCGAACTGATGAAAACAAAAATCTACAAATTAAATATAAATTATTTACATATATTCCAGAAAGTAATGATCGTACCTCTTTTTCTTTTAACAGAGCAGCATAATTAACTGATAATGCTTTAATCTCTGCCTCAGATGCTTGAAGTTTCTTGATTTCTGCTTTGTACTGTTCTATCTGTAAATAGTACACCAAATAATAAAATTACATCTTTTCCTTTTGGGTTATAAAATGGCATCTTATTTAACCATCCACTTCTAAAGTGAGGGGATTCAAGGGGCAAAAGAAGTTATAAACATTCACATATTTAGACACTACAATTTCAAGCATGGACACATATTTTCACTAATTAACCTACTAAATTTCGTGAAAAGTATGCATAACAATTAAATCTTAACCAGCAGGTGCCAGTCTAACCACAACCCAACTTTGATGACAAAATCCTGTTTTGATTGGATTTGGGTTTTCCCCATTTTTCTAACATCCAACACAACTTTGATGTATAACCCGATTTGATCGACTTCAAGTTTCTCCCCCTCCCTAGTGATAGCAAGAGTGGGAGAGTCAAACCCATTCCTAACCTACTAATGCCTGTGTGAAATAATGGCAAGTTAATGATGTTATGGAGGGATAGAAAAATCTCAGTAACTTCCTATAAGTTGGAAAAGCAAAAAGGTTATTTTTTATTTTCAATTAAAAATATAGTAAACTAAGGGAATCTTCATATCTTTGAGGTACACGGAACTTGATAAATAAGCATTATGTAAACTCAAGTTAGTTTCATAATGCACATTTGTATTACCATACCATTCAGTTGCCTCAAACATACATTTCCAAAAGTATCCCCTATAATACAGACATGCTTATAGGTTGGACATTTAAGTAAACCTATTTTGAAACATTTCTTGACTGAACAGTCAAAATCAGTCCTTGAAAATAAAGTGTCCATCATGTTAGTTCTTATTTCTTAGAGGATGAATATTACATTCATAATTCTTGAATGTGCTTTTAGTCATCAAATTAGTCCCAAAACATTCATATAAAATGATTGATTACTGAAGAAATTAATATCCAAATACCCAAAGACTAATTTTCCTGATCAGGAACAAATATGGCCAATGAGATGTACAGTACGGAACCACCATGAGTAGATGATTCCGACTAATATTCCTGTGACATGTACTTGAATTTTTAAATTTCCGAGAAAGAATTAATTAAACTCAGCTGCTATTTGTTGAGCGGAAATCAACTATGACAGTGGTAATCTTGAACAACATAATAATTTCCCATATACAACTTGCTTAATTTTTTTCTTTAATTTTTTCTATAAAATAACATGATATGAACTAAACTGGTATATAGTTCTTTAGGTGTTAATTATGTCGCTCCAGACAATTGGAGTTTCGCATTGATAATCTTTTTAACAAACGTTTGCACTAAAAAGTTTATGCAAATTACCTAGGTGAAACTTCACTTCCGATTAAAGAACGATTAAACTTCAAAGAAAGTTCGTCTAACTTTCTTTTCCAAAACTAAAACCCAAAACCTACTTCAATGCAGAACCAGATACGCGCTTATTAAGTTTTCAAGCAGCTCAAAGATTCACAACGCAACGCAACTTTAAGAGAGAAACAGAGAAAAAGAATGACCTCAGGAAGAGAAGCATGATCGATGCCGTTGGCGAGCGGCGACGTAATCCCCGATTTTGAACTGGCGGAACCGTGCGAACTCCGGCGACCGGAGACAGCGGAGTTGTCGCCGTCGGCAGTGATGCCGGTACCGTACTCACGGAGAATTTCGTCGTCGTCATGAACATCGAGCGCGATCTTGTTGAGGTTTTCCTTGAAATTGGCAATGGTGCCCCACATGATTCAAAATCCCAAACTTATCCCCCGAAAATTGCAGTGACGAATGAAAATGAATATATAAAGATGCAATTGAATCTTTTTTTAATTTTTCATTTACGGATTTGGGGGAAATGAGGGAGACTGAATCTGTGAAAGTAGGCACCGCAATGTGCAATTACTGGTAGATCTCAGATGGGAGAAGAAGAACAACTAATTCTTAAATTTCTTGTAGGAATTAGTTATTTTTTGTAATATTTTATTTTTGGTTACGTTTTGTTTTACGTCACGTTCTGGGATACGTGTAGAGCTGCCACCATCACTATTAATGTACATGTTTTACTCTTACCTTCTCTCGTATCTAGTTCAAATAATTTTTATTTCGAATTACAATAAATAGAATAAAAAATTTACTTATTAAATTTTTACCTAAAAGTTTGATTCAATTAATAAAAATTCAATATAAATATTTTTTATGGATAGATATTCGATTTATTAAAGAAATTATTATTTCTAACATTGGTAGTTTAATGGGATGGATTCTTTTTATAATGGTATATATAAACTCGAAACGTCAAATTAAAAACAAATGTGAACAAAAAAACAAAATTCTCTTAGTATAAATAAAAGAATTATTTTTGTCATTTATGGCAAATAAATAAATTGCATTTATTATTTCAATATGTATATAAAAATTTAAATAATAAAAGAATTTTCCTAAAAAACCAACCATATATACATGTAATTTAAATTATTACAAATTAGAAAAATATTACAAAGTATACTTTTATCGAATTCTTTTGAATAAATTGTTTTCAATATTCGTTTGAAATCATGAGTTATAAAATTCCGTACCTATTTAATGAATATTTTGTTACAAAATAAAACTTATTTTCGTACCTATTTAACGAATATTTTATAAAAAAATAAAACTAATTTCCGTTCCTTTTTAAAAGATATTTTGTTACAAAATAAAACTGATAATACATAAAAGATGAAAGAGAAAGAGAAAAACATGCAACTGAAAACTAATTTTATATATCTTATTATTATCAGGTATTTATATAGAGAGAGAGAGAGAGGTTTGTATATAAAAAATATATAAATTAAATAGTTAATATAAATATTCAAATTTCAAAGAAGAATCGATAACATGAGTAAATGTAATAAAATTAATGAAATAATCATTATTAGAGAACATTACTAAAAATATGTCTTGTTAAACATTATTAGAAAAAAAAAATTGGAGATAAAAAAGAGCATATTATTTTTTTTTTTAATAAAATATTGTTTATTACATATTTTATTTTTTTCTTTCATGTAAACTAGCAAAATCACAAAGTTCAATATTATAAATTAATTACTCAAAAATTATCATTAGTCAAGATTTTGTACATAGATATGTCAAATTTTCGAGATGAACAAATATGTTAGATCTTTATATCATCCTTTCAATTGTATAATATACTATTGTCTTCATAAATGATTGTTGATTCCATTTTTCTCTAAGATAAACAACAAATTTATCGCACATTTTGAATCATAAACTTTAATCAAACACATTCAAGACTTATCTCATATAATGTTAAAATTTTGCATGATTTGTCAATGTTGTTGTTATGGTTTTTTTCGCATACCACCACCACATATGAACAAATATTTTGTTTGTGATTAACCATTACGAGGATTTGATAAATAACTTGCAAATCCCATTAGATCTAGTTTTGAATCATTTGAATAAAATAAGTCCATATTTATATTACTTTTAACGTAACAAAGTATATGTTTTACTTCACTTCAATATCTTCTTATAGGTGAAGAATTATATCTTGCTTAACAAATTTATAGCAAATGCTATATTAGGTAAAGTATAATTAGAAAAATACATTAGTTCTATTATAATAATAAGATATGGTACTTTTGGATTAAGAAGTTTTTCATCCTAAGGTATAATAGAGTCTTTATTAACATTTAGGGTGTGTTTAATTTGGGGAGAGTGAGTAGATGGATTTAAGAAGAATTAAGGGTGAATTAATTGTTGCTTATTTGAGTAGGTTTTGAGATAAGTATAAAGCTTCTAAGAATTAATATAAGATTTGATTGATGTGACAGATAAAAAATTGTTTAATTGGTTGAAATTGAAAATTACCAAAATGTCTATAGTTATTAAAGTAATATAAAATGAATTGTTAATGGTATATTTAATTGTAAAAATGTTTACAAAGAGTAAAAAATTAACATTAATTATTAAAATTAATTTAAAAATGTACAAATAATATAAATAATAAATAATTTAAATTTGCTAAATTATAAAAATATCATATAAAATAAAATAAAAAAACTATATTGTTTTCATATCAATAATATATAATAATTTAACAAGTTCTTGAGCACATTAGTTAGGATAACGTGATGATGACTATAAAATAACGATCTTAGGTAACTACTACATTGTACTTAGAGTCATGTGATTGCTAATTACTAATTTGTCACATTAGTTAATTTCATTCAAATATTAATTTATCAATTCATGAAATATGGAAGACCAACAGTGTCACTTGATGGTCAGAGAAAAAAGACTTCAAAAAATTTAACTAATCCTAATTAAAAAAATCACACCCTAGTGCGGCACCTCCTCCTCCTTCCTATCCATGCACCAAAATCGAACGCTCACTCTTTATTCGAGTGAGGCATTTCATCGAACATCATAGTAGCACCTATTTCCCCTCTAAACACGCAAAACAAACACTCACACTCACACATTCACTATTTGTGTGAGGAATTTCGTTGAACATTGACGCGTCGCCACTTTCATTTCTCTTCAAAGACTATAAAGTAACATTGTCTTTGTATTTGTGAGAGGTATTTATTTCATCAAACATGTCATCGGTGAAGTGGCGCGCCTTACAGCATCGCCACCACTACACCTACACCGTCGTGGTTTTCCCTCCATCGTTCCTCTCCATCCTCCTCTTTGACCCTCTTTACTCCCTCTTCCACTCCTCCCTCCTCCACTTCACTTCTCTCTCCTTCACCCTCTCCCACGCCAAAAACCTCGCCTCCACCTTCCTTCACCTTCTCCAATCTCATCCCCCCGAACCTCAAACTCCTCTTAACCTTGTCTGTGAATTCTATCTCCACCTCCTCTTCCTCGAAAACTCCAACCCCCTCCACAACACCCACAAGTCCTTCTTTCACTTGCAAAACCAAAGAAGCAAGTGAGATAGCCATCAAAATGAAGATCTCTGGAATCAAGTAGGAACTAGTGTATTCGGTTACACCCTGCCTCGTAATCGAATACAAAGTGTTGAAGCAATTCTGAAGGTCATGGAGCCCAATCCCAACAGTTGGAATCGAATATGTTGCAACACAAAACATGATGGAACTAAATCCATCCACACGGAACCGAATACAACCTCCCACTTCTACATCTTCTACGTGATGGAATCGATTATTGTTACTTGGGATCAAATACTTCAATTTGGCATGGGTTATTTCAAATAAAAGCTGATGGCATTTGACCAAAAGGTTGAGGGTAAGGACGACATTTCTCAATAAATCAGCTCAAATCTGAGCATTTCAACGAGATACCAAAAAGAGCATCAATCCTGTAAATCATCTCAAATTCTTCCTCACTAATAACTCGTAACGAAAACAAATTATCTCCCAATTCATTCCTTCATAATTCTCGTCAACAATAAATCCTGTCATGTGAACAGAGCGTTAACGACTTCACAACCATAGGAGTATATAAAGGATATGACTTGTGCATATAGAATCTCTTAAGTTCCTTTATTATATAAATCTTTTGATATATAAAAAGCGTTTTTATTTAAATACTCAAATTGTAATCCCAAACAAAACTTTGTATTTCTAAGGTCCTTCTCAAATTCTTTTTTTAAGCAATCAATTGCCTTTGTGAGTTCATTAAGAGCTCCAACTATGTTTATGTCATCTACATAAACAACAATTATGACAAATTCATTTTCAAATCTTTTCATATAAATATAAAGAAAAATGTCTTTCTTTTAACAAGTACTCACTAAGATGGTTATACCATATATGTTCTGATTGCTTTAATCCATAAAAGGGCTTGTTCAATTTTATTGAATAATGCTTTTTAGAATTTTCCTTGTTGGAAAAATTAAATCCTTTAGGAAGTTTTATATAAATATATCATTCTCAAGAGAATTGTATAAATAGGTTGTAACATCATCCATTAAATGTAAATGTAGACCTTCTTGTGCAACAAGGTTAATCAAATATCAAAATCTTGTTGCACCCAATACTAATGAATATGTCTCTTCAAAAATCAATATTAGGTCTTTGTGAAAAACTGATAATGTTAATTATTACCATTATCTAAGCCTCATTTTATTGACAAAATCATCTCCTCTGTAGCTTATTACTTACTTAAAACCTCACTTTTATATTCCTTTTGTATATAGTTGTGTTTTGGGCTACGATTATTAATTTATATCTATAACCCCCTCTTTTTGTAGTTAATTTTGTATTAGGAAGATCCTCTATTAAACCAGAGAGCTTGGCAACCTAGAGAAGCAAGAAGAACACCAGAAAGGGAAGCTTTTAAAGTCTACATGGTGTTGGATGCCACCTCCTTGTCACTGGCGAGCACATTCTAGAGAGATCAATGTTGAGCGCCCAGATCCACCTCTAGGCTAGCACACTCTAGAGAGTGAACCTGGATTTTACGAAGACCTGCGTTGAGCGACATGATGTTGATGTGCCAAGTTTTTCCTTATATCTTCTTGTAACTCGAAGGAAACTGAGTCTTTGGTGGATTGAAGGCGCGATTTCACTTTGAGGAAAGCTTGGAAGGTTGTTAGGGCTCATGGAAACACTTCATTCTTTCTCTTAGTTTCTCCATCTTCTTCCATGAGCATTTTGTAAGTTTGAGACTCCCCATGGAAATGGAGAGCCAAACCCATCTTGTTGGGAGGGGGGGTGTAGCCATTTAACATTGTGTATACCTTGTAAATGTTTTTATTATATATATGCCCTTCCTTTAAATAGTAGTTTCTTATTTCTACTCTTAAAGATTGCATGTAATGGGGACAGGTATGGCTCGATTTATGGTTTATAGGGTTTTGGGATGAATCTTATGAAACCTGGACTTGAAACAAGAGGCCTAATGAGGGCTTGTATCTAGGGATGGAACATGAACCATTTGTTGTTTTAAACCCTAGATCTTAATGCGAGTTTTTCTTGTTGAGTGATAAGGGATTGAGCTTAATAGGGAAACTTAGGCTTTTTCACCTAAAGGATTAGGGTTTGAGTGTTATTGTAGGTTGACATTGGTGTTTGATGGAGAGGACATGAGTTTGTGTGTGCCCAAGGGTGAAACTGGTGAAATCTACCCCTAATAATGTCATTCCATACAATTTCTACCCTTTTTCCATTCTTAAGTGTCTCAAACTACCAAAGTTCACCCTTTATTCGTTGCAAATCTATTTTTATGCACATAGTTGTAAATTATGTACTTTTCTTTTGTCTAAATGAGTTGTTAATCATACAATTATTTAGTATTACACGAGTCTCTTAGAAAATAATACTTACACTTACCATTTTATATTCGGTACACTTGTCGAGGATCGTTAAAAAAAACTTGACCAAATAATTGTGATTTATATTTAACAATTTCATCATTTTCATTTTGTTTTTGCGCAAACATCCATATGTACCCAACGAGTTTTTCACCCTCGGGTATGAGAACTATAGGTCCAAAAACCTGTCATTTAACAAGCAAATTTATTCATGCTTCTATTGCATCTTTTTATTTTGGTCAATCTTTTCTTTGTTGAAAATGATCATTGCTTCTTGATCTTCATTGTCACTCATAACATTCATCGCTATATTATATGAAAAAGTCTCGTCAATGTTGACTTCATTTTGGTTCAATATCTTTTCATTCATGACATAATTTATTGAGATATCATTATTTTCAACAATTTCAGGTACTGAACCATTAATTATGTCAAATAAATATTTTGAGATTTCCACCTTTTCGATCAGGTCATCTTGCCTTTTAGCTTCTTTTCTCATTCGAGAGTTTCTATCTTTAGGACCAATAAGCCCATCACACTTCAAGTGTGTCTTTGGGTTCAATGAGCCTACCACACTAGAAACATGTTATGAATTAATATCAATTCTACTTGAAGCATTAACAATTGGTATATGTGATTTAGTTATCCTTTTTGTGTCAGTTACAACATTTGGTGATTGATTGACTAGTTTTGTAAATGAATTGTCCTTTAAACTTCCAGTTCAATTCTTTTGTATGAGGATCAACACGAGATAATGATAATTCATGCCAACCAATATATTTTTTCAATTGTTTTCTTTCTTCCCCTAATATTGGAAAAACTTATTGTCAACACCCAATTTCGTCCGGGAAATTAAATAATCCAAATTAAAGAATAAGAGAATAATAATTAATGGTGGGTATAGGAAAAAAGGAAAAAGAAAATAATAAAATAATCTTCCTTAATGCAGGACACTTCACTTTAGAATGTTTTTGAAATATTAGTTTAATATGGTAATAATTTGAATCAATATTATGGCAATAATTAAAAATAATATATTGCTAATGAGAAAAGTATGATTTCTTTTTTAAGATGGACAATTTTTTTGACAATTATTATAATCAATGTCTTGAACTTTATTTGATTTATTTTTCTTGCAATCAAGACCGTTTCTTTCCCTATTTTGTCCATTGTCAATTTAACTCCCATTTAAGGCAAGATTGTCATAATATTACAATGAATGTATATAAATACGCACTCTGTGAAAGAGAATAAAAAAAGAGGAGAGAAAAACTTGCAGAAACAATAGAAAGAAAGAGAGTATAGAGAAAAATAGGTTCTCACACATAAGTGTTTTGCAATCGCAATCACCAAGAAGAAACAAGGGAGTACCGAAAGCTAAAAAGTATGTAATCTCTGCACCATTCTTTTTCTTTTTATTGTGCTCTGAACTTTTTTTTCTAAAAGGTTTTTTTTACACACAAATAAAAAAATACAAAATATTTAAAACCAAAAAAGGTTAATTTTTGTTAAACTAAACATTTTGATTCTCCATCATATAGGAGCAAGGTCAATCATTGTCGGATTCATAAAACAAAAAAAATATTTTTGTTTCATAATAATTTCTTTTATTTTATTTTACTTTTATTTTTTGGGGAAAATTAAATATTTTGAAAAACCACGTTAATTTTATGCATTTAATTAGAGGTATTGTCTTTGGGCATGCGCGCTAGGGTGCTAATACCTTTTATGACTGACCTATTATGACAGTACAAAAATTATACATCATAATAGGTTGATCGGTGGCAAAATCGTAATAAAAGTAAAAGATATTATGACGTAGTTTTGTATATCAGTTATAATATAAAACACGGTGACAAATTTGTAAATAATTTGAAAACTTATTACTACGTATGTTTAGAAATTCGTCATAATCTCTCTCTTTCATTTTCGCATTTCCCTCTCACTCTCATTTCTCATCTCTCTCTGACTCTCGTTCGTCCTAATACATCGTCGTTCACTCTCTTCCTCTTTTCTTCACTCTCCATCCGTTCACTCAACCATTCATCCGCCACATTTTTCATTTGCGTACCCTCACGAGAGCATTTCTTTAGTCTCCATCATCGAAGGATCTCGCCAGAGTTCTCATTCGCCAACGTTCAAACGGTAAGCACTTTCTTTTACCTCTTAGCTTCTCACTTGCATCTTTCACCCTCAACTTCTAGGGTTTCTTTGTATCTTCATCTTCTCACCTTTTGACCGACTTTTTTGCCTTTTCCTTCATTTTTCACTGATTGAAATTTGTTTCCTCAGTCTTTGTTCCAGTCAAGCAGTGATTCGACCCGTGGAGGGAGGAACTAACCTAGGTAGATGTGGTTGATGCTGCAAGTGTAGCTGTGTGTTGGTTCCTCTTTCGAAGTAAGGGTTTTTGTTTTGCAATTACCCTCTATGTGTTTCGTAATTTTGTTTCGAGATATCACCTTGGTGATGTTTTGTTTTGATTATATTGACTTGTAATTGGTTGATAGCACATAACCGTTGTGGGTTTTGTCCGGCATAGAGAATGGCTCCAAAGATTCTTTTGTGGCTTTTTTATGCTTTATGCCAAAATATCAAAGTTGTAAATTATTTTTGGTGTAATCATTTTTGCCGATTATTAGTGAGGGTTAATTTATATTGGTTGAAGTACTTAAATTTGCATTTAAAATAAATATGTTCAATCATCATTCAGGTTAATTGGTGTTTTACCAAATCCAATCTAATGTTTTCCTTTCGGGCAGAGCCACGAAGAGCGAGTTATCATTATTAGTTCTAAGGATAATGATGAAAAGGTTATTGATGGAGAGAAAGCTCTCGAGCAAATAACACATTTAATTTTAAAGGTAAGATGGTCCTGATTAAATTTTTTGGCTCACATGCTTTCTCTGTAATATGCTTGATCTGACTATTAGAGCTTTGAATTTTGTTATGATTTTTATTGCTGATTATGTTCTTTTTGTGTTTCATAATTTATTATAAAAACCAGGGTGGGCGCTGTTTAATTTTTATTTTAAAATAATATGGTTTATTGTTTGTCTAGCTTTGAAAATTGAATTACTAAGGCTTGAATTGTCTAACTTGAATTTACTCGTGCCTCTATCCCTTTTATTTTTAGAAAAAAATTGGAACATTTTTGCAGATGTTTGAACACATAGAAAGAAGTTGAAATATGTAACATTGTTCTGGAGCGTCCTTGGAAGGTATTCAACAATATAGAAGAACATTGAATGCTTTATCTGTAAAACACTTTAACACGCCAAAGCCAAATATTCCTTTATTTTTGTAGTGAATTCATGTAACATGATAGTTTTATATACCATGTCATAGTATATGCATGTATGTTATATCATTAGTATAAATTATTGCACCCCCTGTATGGTATTATTTTGAAGGAAAACGTTTCTTTGACAACAGATTTTTGACAACAATTTGACAACGACACGTGTCGCATTGTCATTGGTTGCTTTTATTAAATTTTATTTAAAGATTTATCTTGTCTTGAAGGGTGTTTTTGGAATAATCTTCAGAAACCTTCTGAAACCCTGATCCTACGAAACTCCCTCTCCCTCTTTCGAAACTTTCTCTCTCTCCCTTTACCGAGAGATCCTTCAAAACTCTCTTTCCGCCATTGAAGTTCCTTTCTTCGAAACTCTCTCCACCATTGAAGTGGTTCTCTGTTCACCGTTGTTCGTTCGTCGCTTGAGTCCACCGTTCACCGTCTCTCTCTACATCATTGAAGTGCTTTTTGTGCTCCATTTCTCCAAAGCTCTCGTTTTTCCACCGGCGTCGTTGTTCCTTTGTCGCTTGGATGCATTGTTCCTTCCTCTTTGGTTAGCAAGTGGTTTTGTTGGCGTCATTTCTCCAAAGGTATTGTTTTTTC
The DNA here is from genome assembly GCF_000741045.1 of Vigna radiata var. radiata. Classification (NCBI taxonomy): domain Eukaryota; kingdom Viridiplantae; phylum Streptophyta; class Magnoliopsida; order Fabales; family Fabaceae; genus Vigna; species Vigna radiata. The sequence continues at coordinate 5,284,549 of NC_028359.1, read as the reverse complement.
GTAGACTACTGTGGTTTTGTTAATGTATTCGCACACTCCTGTGATTTCTTGGTTTGATTGTGGTTTTTTCATTTGGAAGCACTATGTATCGCGCATTGGATATGTTTACCTATTTCCCCATATTTTTGTGGTTTGACCATGGTTTAGAAAGCGGTTTTTCTCCCAAGGTTTTTTGGAAAACACCTGCTGAGAGGTGCTTTTTGTGGCTTGATGGTTTTCGGTCATCTGAACTCCTCAAGGTGAGGTTATACTGATTCTTTTCTTTCCAGTTATCATGGTTGCAAGAGAAACATTGGAAATAGTATATATAATATATGGTGTTATAAATTATAATAAATAGGTAATATGTCCGAATTAGTATCATTTTGCGTGGTCTGAATATATTGGCACATTAATGTAAATGGCATGATTCTTTTCTGATGTTCTGAATATTAGTCTGAATAAATAGGTAGGTTGGATCAGTTGAGGTTTTGAGTGGTAACTAATGAGGATTTTATGTAGTCTTTCTGCAATATTGAATTATATGGATATTTTTAAATTGCTTCACTTTAAGATATTTTTTTTTTATGTTTCTCTTAGACATGTTAAGTGGTAAATTAAGTTGAAGTACATTCAAAAATAATAGAAACTGGTACAGAATTGCTTATATTAAAAAAAAAATAGTTTAGAAAGTAAGTTTGAAATATGACTTAATATAGAATACGTATAATAGGAATGACCTTGGTAATGTACATATAAATCAATTATTAACTTATCTNATTAGTTTATAATTAATTTGATGAATTACAAAAATAGTTGATATGTATATATTAAAGTTGTTTATTTTAGAAATTTTAAATTGTAAGTATAAATTAGCTTATGGACGATAACTTATTTAATTTTTTTTTATTATCTCTCATAGTTTTTATTATCTCTCATATTTTAAAGTTGTTTATTTTCATTTTCTTTTCTAGTTTAATATTGGGGTTGTAATAATATGAATCTCTTTATTTCCATGTGGTTACTACGTGGTTCAAATTCTAGTATAATCTACTTTTTCAAATTGAAAAATGCGAGCAACACTTTCTTCAACTCTTCTTTAGGAAAGAGTATACTTTTAATCTGATAATTTTTGTTAATCTAGCATATTTTGTAGTGTTGGTTACTTTTGTATATGTAGGTTTCATTGAAATTGAATCAAGTTTTCTAGTTATGAAGTTTTTCTGTGGTATACTTTTCTCTTGTTTTTGCTTCTATAGGTTTAGTGTGATAAGTAACATAATTTTTTATACTTTTGTCTCGTTTTTGCTTTATAGTTTTAGTGTGATAAGTAACATACATTTTTATTCTCATTTAAGGAAGAATGGATTTATTGTGGAAGAGGATCCAAATCCAAAACTTCAATGCCATTTTAAATTAAAGTTTGTTCCCTTCAGTAAGAACATTATGTTTGGAATTAAACGCAGGTGAAAGCAATGGAAGCAAAGGAGCTTATTGACACTGACTTGGAGTGGGCATACTATTGGAATCATGTTGGAATCAAATTAAAGAAAATTTGAAAACAAGTGGCATTGGAAGAATGAGTTTAAAGGAAGTAGTTGAAGAAATGAAGTTGTGTTAAACTTTTATTTTGAATTTTGTTTAAGTCATCAACCTTAGTTTATATGTTTTCAATTAGTCGAGTTGTTTTCGACTATGTTAGATGTTGTAGTAAATCTTGCAATATTAATTAAATATTATGTATTATTTTATATTTACAATGTAATTGTAAATTAATTTAATTTATTTTAATTCATTAATAAAATTAATTTTGATTAATTTTTGTATACTTTACAATTTAATATATTTTTTTTATTTCTTATTATAAAAAACAAATTTAATTAAATTAAGAAATTATAAATGTAGGTGAGTAGTTATAAATAAAGGAGGTTTTAAACCTTTACAAAATAATAGTTATTAATAAAAGAGGTTAACACCCTCCACACAAAAATCTCCCAAGTGTGTGGTGGATACTCACTTGGTTAGAATTTAAGTTATGATTTTGAGATTATTGTTTTTTTTTAGGACCAACAACTAGTTAAGGGTTTGTGTGGTTTTTTATCCAAGTGCATGTGTGAGGAAGAAGGACTTTGTGACTTACCTGCCCGTGTAATGGATTACAGAGTGGCTGTAATCGCTTACCAGTGCCTTTGTACCAAAAGTCCAACACTGCTCCCTACCTCTGGTAGAGGGGGCTCCCCAGTGTGTGATGGGTACTGACTTTGATAGAATTTAAATTACGATTTTGAGATTACTGGCTGTTTTTTAAGGACCAACAACTGGTTAAGGGTTTGTGAGGTTTTTTATCCAAGTGCATGTGTGAGGAAGAGGGACTTTGTGACTTATGTGTCCGTGTAATCGATTACAGAGTGGCTGTAATCGCTTACCAGTGCCTCTGTACCAAAAGTCCAACGCTGCTCCCTACCTCTGGTAGAGGGGGCTCCCCAATGTGTGGTGGGTACTGACTTGGTTAGAATTTAAGTTATGATTTTGAGATTACT
>NC_028359.1:5273431-5281745 GCF_000741045.1 Vigna radiata var. radiata | reverse complement strand
TTTTGAGATTACTGGTTGTTTTTTGAGGACCAACAACTGGTTAGGGGTTTGTGTGGTTTTTTATCCAAGTGCATGTGTGAGGAAGATGGACTTTGGGACTTATGTGCCCATGTAATCGATTACATAGTGGTTGTAATCGCTTACCAGTGTCTTTGTACCAAAAGTCCAACGCTGCTCTCTGCCTCTGGTAGAGGGGGCTCCCCAGTGTGTGGTGGGTACTGACTTGGTTAGAATTTAAGTTATGATTTTGAGATTACTGGTGGTTTTTTGAGGACCAACAATTGGTTAGGGGTTTGTGTGGTTTTTTGTCCAAGTGCATGTGTGAGGAAGATGGACTTTGTGACTTATGTGCCCGTGTAAGCGATTACATACCAGTGTCTTTGTACCAAAAGTCCAACGCTGCTCCCTACCTCTGGTAGAGGGGGCTACCCAGTGTGTGGTGGGTACTGACTTGGTTAGAATTTAAGTTATGATTTTGAGATTACTGGTTATTTTTTGAGGGCCAACAACTGGTTAGAGGTTTGTGTGGTTTTTTATCAAAGTGCATGTGTGAGGAAGATGGACTTTGTGACTTATGTGCCCGTGTAATCGATTACATAGTGGCTGTAATCGCTTACCAGTGCCTCTGTACCAAAAGCCCAACGCTGCTCCCTGCCTCTGGTAGAGGGGGCTCCCCAGTGTGTGGTAGGTACTGACTTAGAATTTAAGTTATGATTTTGAGATTACTGGTTATTTTTTGAGGACCAACAACTGGTTAGAGGTTTGTGTGGTTTTTTATCCAAGTGCATGTGTGAGGAAGATGGACTTTTTGACTTATGTGCCCGTGTAATCGATTACATAGTGGCTATAATCGCTTACCAGTGCCGCTGTACCAAAAGCCCAACGCTGCTCCTTGCCTCTGGTAGAGGGGGCTCCCTAGTGTGTGGTAGGTACTGACTTGGTTAGAATTTAAGTTATGATTTTGAGATTACTGGTGGTTTTTTGAGGACCAACAACTGGTTAGGGGTTTGTGTGGTTTTTTGTCCAAGTGCATGTGTGAGGAAGATGGACTTTGTAACTTATGTGCTCGTGTAATCGATTACAGAGTGGTTGTAATCGCTTACCAGTGTCTCTGTACCAAAAGTCCAACGCTGCTCCCTGCCTCTGGTAGAGGGGGCTCCCCAGTGTGTGGTGGGTACTGACTTGGTTAGAATTTAAGTTATGATTTTGATATTACTGGTTGTTTTTTGAGGACCAACAACTGGTTAGGGGTTTGTGTGGTTTCTTGTCCAAGTGCATGTGTGAGGAAGATGGACTTTGTGATTTATGTGCCTTTGTAATCGATTAGATAGTGGCTGTAATCGCTTACCAGTGCCTCTGTACCAAATGTCCAACGCTGCTCCCTACCTCTGGTAGAGGGGGCTCCCAAGTGTATGGTGGGTACTAACTTTGTTAGAATTTAAGTTATAATTTTGAGATTACTGGTTGTTTTTTTAGGACAAACAACTTGTTAGGGGTTTCTGTGATTTTTTATCCAAGTGCATGTGTGAGGAAGAGGGACTTTGTGACTTATGTGTCCGTGTAATCGATTATAGAGTGGCTGTAATCGCTTAGTAGTGCCTTTGTACCAAAAGTCCAACGCTACTCCCTACCACACCATAAGCATTATTGAATTTAACGTAAGGCACCTACAAATTTTATAATTCAAGTGTAACCATTAAACTATGATAAACTATGGTTCATTCTTGTATTTTTTTAATTCAAAAAAAAATAACAGCAGTATTTATTTGCACTATATGGTCTTGGTAAATCAGCTATAAAATCCAATCAGATCCAAAAATACAATATTTGTAGAGACTTAAATCCTCCTTTATTCATAATCATCCACCTACATTTATAATTTTTTAATTTAGTGAAATTTGTTTTTGATAATAAGAAAATAAATAAAATATATAAATTTGAAAAGTATACAAAAATTAATTTTTTTAATAATTTAAGATAAAGTACATTGACAATTACAATGGAAATATAAAAAAAATTCAAAAAATTAAAAAAAAAATATTTAAGGGGAAAATGTTATTATTATTGTATCTTTGATCTCTATAAAATGTGTTATTCTACCATCAGCCTTCAACTTCATCCATGCGATGTAGTTGCTGCACTTTATATTCTTTAGATGTCAAAACTTCAGCACTTTAGATTCAGTAAGAAAACTCATTTATGTTCCTTATCTTCTTGTTCTTTCTTCAACCTCTCCTGCATTAATCCATTGAACAAATTAATTGCATTTTTTCAAAATAAAGCAGAAACAACAGAAAATAGAAATTTAAATGACAACACCAAAATAAGGTTGGTTTGATGTTGGCTTCAAATATTCCTAATAAACTTCTCACGAAAAAATTATAAAAACAATGTACAAGGATTAACTTATATTATATTACACCTAGTCTCGTGCCAAATTTTCATCTCATATAACCATTAAATCATAAATATTACCTACATCACTCATCTCAAATCCAGTAAAACTTCCACAATAACAATAAAATTTTAAAAAGTAAATATTATGTTTACTTGTGTACGCAGTGACAGCAAATATGTCTGAAACTAGAATCCAATGCAAACTAACCAAAGCCAACACATGAATGTGACAGTAAACATCAACATTATGCATGTGCAACATATCCAAGGACATAACCAAACCAATTATGTAATCAAAGCAGCCAACTCTATAGTGAAAGCAGCCAACTTTCTGATTCAACCCTCCATTAAACCAATTTTCCAACTTTGATGATTCAACCCTCCATATAACAGTAACTTAACGTCAATGCATCCAAAACCATCTTCCATGTACGCATATAACATTCACACAACAAATTTTCCTTTTAAATCACATGTCAATTAAAAAAATAATTATATATTCAACATAAATCCATAAAAATCAAAAAAGGTAAAAAACAACTCCTCAAACGAATGAACCACATCTCATGCTTCATCTTAATCGAATACATTTCACTCTAAAAATAAGTGGAACGCCAAGATTTACAACACGAAAAAATGAACAACTTTTCGCTACAAACACCAACAAATGATAAAAAACTCCAACACCCCAAAACAAAAAAAAAATTACCACTTGTAATCGAAAATTCATAAGCCAAAAACGAATACGGAAAAACGATAAAAATCTTGCTTTGTTCGAAGAACCAATGTCGATTGAAGAACCCATGACAAGCAAAGATGAACAGCTTCGAACAATACGACACCCAAGGAAAAACGCATAGCCTCCAACTCAACACAACTTGCGAACCACGAACGAAAGCTCAAAGGGATTCGATAAATGTAGACAGACCAATGGAAACAGAGGTTCAGAGCGAAACCAATGGTGGACCGAAAATGGTAACACAAAGCTTCGAAAGGAAAGAGAGCGAAACCCCTAATCTGGTAAGAGACTGCTTCGAAGGAGAGAGAGGACTGAAAAGGTGAAAAAGGCTTCAATAGAAGGGAGGGTATTATCGGAACAAGCTCAACTCATCTTTTTCCAATCAGTTTTTAATTAAAAATAAATAAATTCAACTGACCACTACAACGTTGACACATGGCGTTGTCAAAATGTTGGCAAAATTTCGTTGTCAACATATCACTATCCTATTTTGAAAACAATACATGTCCTGCATCTGTGCATCATGATTTAAAACACGTTGTTATGCTTGATAATTATAAACTCAGTTAGGGGTCTTGCCCTGCATATCCTGTACTTCTGCTACGTATTTGGCCACTTTAGTTTTTTCCACTTTCGAGATTATCATGTATCTATGTTAATATTCATGTAGCCCGTGGACAGAGGTATAGTGAGTCAATATCCATGTTGCAGTATACTTTATCAAAAAGAAAGTTTCTATTTTTTTCCTCTTTTTGGCTAGACAATCTTGAACTTCAGAATGAGAATAGATTTATATCTTGTCAATTCCCACTCTTAAAGAATAGATTGATCTCTATCTTTCTTCCTATCATTTATATCTTGTCATTTCTATCTCTCTAATTAACAATCCAATTAACTGACTAATAAGGACTAGGCCATCTTTAATTGGGATGTTCGAACTTAAAAGATTTTAAAGGTTGGCAATAGATTTAAGTTGCAATACTAACTTTGCATCACAATAATCCTATTTCAATTTAAACTTAAATAATATATCACCAGAGAAAAGGTAGAGGTTATAAGGTATTGTTAGTAGGATATTGAGTGTACTACTAGAAACTGTTAGAAGATTTTAGAGATATCTCTGTATCTGGAATTTTTTATTTGGGATGATATTTTAACCCTCCCTTCTCTACCCTCCAAATTACACTTAGTTTTATATGAATAATTTCACTCTATCCCACCAAAAAAAGAGCAGAATGCGTGAATACTAGACACCGAATCTGATCAAGTTTATATATAAATGAACTCAGAACCTTTGACAACCAAGAGGTAGAAGTATAACTGTTGTTGCCACCTCTCATTTTTTAATATTATGTTATTACTTTGAATGTACTGATTGAAATTGTTTTGTTTTCTCTTTCATTTTTAAATTTTTTTTCTTACAAGTTTTTTATTCTGAACTTTTTAAGTACTAAGTCCTTGCAGCCGTCTCTCCGCAACATTAATTAGCCTAGCGTGTCTCAATTAATTTTAACCAAGTAAAATATGAATGTTTCCACATGCGGGAACTGCAATATATTTACGGAATATTTGGCATTGAACAACAGTTTTTAACCATAATTAACAATGCTTTGGCTTTAATTTGGCTAAATGTAATTCCTTTCTTTGGCTTTGACAGTTTGCTTAGATGGAACACTACCCGGTTATCATTTGCACTGGGGATATGGATCAAGAGAAAATAGCTGGCTTATTAATTTAAAGGTATTATTACATTACCCGGTTATCATTTGAATCCATATTGGTTGTTCCCCTTGATCTTGACTTGTATTTTTTCTATAGCTCAGGAGTTTTCTTGCTGTCAATGTGAATTATATATATAATCTTCTAAATTCTAATGTATTTAGGGGGAGGGGCGCTGCCTTTATTACTTTTTATTAAAGGTTTTCTATTTATATTTGCTTTTGTTTCTAATGAATTCTTTTATAAGATGCTAAGTTTCCTCCCGGTCATCCCTTCATTGATTCTTGTGCCCTTTTAATTTCAATCTGTTTTTAAAAAAAAAACAATGTTTGGTAAGTGAAGGATATCTGTGCAACTGTCTTTTTTTTTATTCATTATATAGGTGCAAGGGCAAATAAGTATCTTGCAGGGTGGGGTGTTGAGCTTTGGTCTACGCCACTATGCTACATCAGAGTTTGAGTTATTACTTGAAGAACTGTTGATGAGTGATTCTGTAATGAAGGTAGTTGGAATGAGTTTTAATTTTACATATTGTTTATTGGGAAATGTTGAAATCTAGTTCCTGTATATGTTGCATCTTTTACCTGTGCTGTAGAACTAGTAAACAAAATGAGCATATCATATATAGACTACACTAATTTTTTATTTTTCCAGTAGTCAATGTTACAATGTCATTTACTAATGTTTTTACACGTATAAAATTTTATGAGAAAGGTTTATGGACACTGCCTTTGGATATTAGGAAATGTTTGCTAATGTTTTTACACGTAAAATTTTATGAAAAAGGTTTATGGTACCTTTGGATATTAGGAAATGCTGCAAGATTAATCAATAGTAATCCTTATAGATAGGGATTGGGAAACTCTATTTGTTGATTTTCCCCTTCTTTTCATCCCAAAGGGGATTCGTATAGAAACTCTATTTGTTGATGCTTTTTGCATAATCTTAATATAGAGATTGTTTTCACTAGTGCAAATTCTGAACATTTCAATTCTTCTTCTTGCATAATTTGTTGGGCTTGTTTTCTTAATGCACATATATACAAATGCAACATCTTTATATATCTTTAATGATTACAATATTGTTTTAACTCTTATTTTATTTGTAGATCTTTAATGATTCATCTCTTATGGAAATTGTAGACATTGAAGACAAAGAAGTGGGTTTCTTTTATTTTAAGTGTTAGTAAAAACTTGGCTACAATTGAATAATGTATGTATATTAATGTAATATTTGGATTTAATATATAGTTTCATGTATAAATGATGTAATAAATATTATTAAACAATTTAATGTTGAATTTGTTCATTTGAAGCTATATTGATTATAAATTGATTGGGTGAGATGATAATATAGTATTATGATTATAATTGTATTGGATGTCAATTGTAATAATTATTTTTTTTTTTCAAAAAATACATATATTATGACGTACTAAACAATGTACGTCATAATATCTTTCGCGCATATTATGACTGATTTCAGAAACTACGTCATAATATGTTCAAGCTATTATGACGTAAATTTCTGCTACGTCATAAAATGCGCAGACTTACTATGACGCCCAGAACTATGACCCCTAGGAACTACGTCATAATAAGTCATTTTTGTACGTCATAAAATGTCATTTTTCCACTAGTAGTTGACAAATCAGACAATAAATAAGTTTCATGTTGATGGTTCAAGATATTTTACTATTGATGGAGAATCATATTCCCAGTTGTCTCTCATGACCCATCATAATCCTTTTTGGTGGGGAAATTGGAACATATACAACACATCCAAAAATTCTTAAATGTGAAATATTAGGTTGCTAACTAAAAACCAACTGCATAATAGAGTATTTATGATAACTTGTTCACTTGAAATGAATTAATATTGTAGCATGCAAAATTACATATCTCCAAGTAGTCATTGGAAGATTAGCTCTCATAAGAAATGGTTTTACGGCTGGTTTTAGACGTTTTATTAAGGATTCTACAAGTCCATTTTGAGTAACATGTGCTAGTGGATGTTTAACTTCAATTCCAATTGGCATACAATACTTATGAAAAGTATGACATGTGAATTCACCAACATTCAAGAAGAATTTTCTTAATCGGATAATTTAGGAAGTGAGTGCTTAACTTGATTATTTGTGGTAATAACTTTGCAAGTGTATAAGTGCAAGTTGATAATAAACAAAAATGTGACCATCTAGTTGATACAACAATTAAAACCATGAAATATCTAAGTGATCCACATGATGTATGTATTGGACCACATATGTTATCATGTATTCATTCTAAAAATGAGATTGACTCATTTCTATTTTTTTTTTTTTTGGTATTGGTCTTATTATCAACTTTCCTTGTGAACATGCAGTATATGAGAAATCATTGGGTTGAAGAAAACTTTTACTCTTAAATTAGTGTTCACATGAGTTTTCAACTATTTTTCACATCATGGTAGATCCAGAATGACCCAACCAATGATGCCAAACAAGAAATTCATTTTGATTCATAAGCTTCTAGCTTATAATGGCATGTGTTTTAATTGCACTAATATATGTGTAGTACAAGCCATAAAAGAATGCTTATAATTTCTCTAATACACATTTTTATTCAACTTAATCTAATGATATAAAGATATTTCATATCTCCTTTTTTTGTCTCAATACGATATCCATTTAGACAAATATCCTTGAAATTTAATAAGTTTCTATTATATTTTTTGGTAGAAGTATAATAGCTTTTATGGAACCTTCAAATATATTTGTAGTACGAGAAATAATGTTAATATGGGCTTCTTGCATAACCAAATAAGAGAAAAACGATTATTACTAAAAAATTGTATGAATTGTTGCACTATCAGTGAAACACACTTTATTAGTCTATACAACACTATTGTTGTGATCATATATATAATTAAATTTTAATGGACTTAATAACCTCAAATCGTTACACATAGCACCTGAAATTAATCAACTTTGCAAGTTGTATATTATCATATATTATCAAATAAAATTAAGTATAAAACATCATCTCCGAAAATCTTTGAACCTTTATATATGTATAGTATAACAAAATCAAAACCACAAATCTATATCAAAACCCTATTTCACGTTCTTACACATAATAAGTATATTAATTTAAAATATAATGATTTGTAGTATATGTATAATGTATAATATTGTTATTTGATTATCTCTCTTTACACTTCTATAACAATTATTAAATAAGATTTATATAATAATAAATGTTCGTCATACACTCAGTTCACACATACATTCTATAATACCAAAAAAATTGATTCTTATACATATACATGATAACAACATTAGACATATGAAAATAAATTAAAAACTTCATTACACATTGACTTCTTCTATCATTTTATAAAAAGAAAAAAAAAGAAAATATATATATATATATATATATATATATATATATATATATATATATATATATATATATATAT
>NC_028359.1:5211048-5271745 GCF_000741045.1 Vigna radiata var. radiata | reverse complement strand
ATATATATATATATATATATATATATATATATATATATATATATATATATATATATATAAAATCTATACAATAATAATATAATATAATATGATACGTATGGCCTCAAAATAACTTACAATGTTCTCTTAATTATGAAATTGCTTGCTAAATTATTCATTATCACATAATGCTTGCTCCCAACCTCACGTCACTACCCAATTGGTCAGCGAAGAGGGTTCAGATGTCTGAACGCATCAGACTCACCTTCGACGCTAGCACATATGACTAGTCACAACTGACTGGACCAGGTCAGGGCTGCTCTATGATCAGGGATGTGCCAACTCAGGTCTTTAAGTCCCCTCTATCCTACCAACAAAGAAAGACTCTCACCAGTTTTAATTAATTTATTTAAGTAACCTAAACTAGTTTGTTGTGCTCTAAACCTCAAACGCCCAATTTTTATGTTTTATCCCCCTCTCACAATACTCTGAAACAGTATTTGTACACTTATTTAATACCCATATATATACTATTACAGAACCCTTACTCCAGACCTTCCAACAAAATCAATTTCAGCCAACAAACTCATCCCAATCAAATAATAATCAGCACACACCATCTCCAGAGATTAAACTCATTCAAAACAGATTAAATTCATCACATCACAACATGCACAATTTCACAGTTTCAGTTATAACCCCCAATACAATAAAAGTCATAAAACAGTTTTACAAGAGCACACCAATTCAACATTCACATGCATATATTTTTATAAAATAAATTCATACAAAAATAGTTAGCTCACCTTACTTGGATTTCTCAAAGCACAGCTAATTGGAAAATGTCCTAACAGTACCCACACAACAGTGAACTCACAGAACCTACAAATCACCAAAGAGGTGATAAAACACAACCCTTATAACTCAGATAGGCAGGGAATGGAAGGAAAAACGCATGAGGAACATGAAACTAGGAAAGTTGCATGCCCTTGATGCTAGAAATAGTGGAGAAAAGGGGAAAAATGACTCACCAATCGAAAAGAAGAAAATGTTCGGTAGAAAGGAAGCTCTCTACGCAATGAACACTTTCAGAATCAAGTTTGAACGGTTAAATTTTCCAAAAATCTAGAGAGAAGGCAAAGAAGAGTTTAAGGCAAGAGAGTTTTAGTGATAGAGTGACTTATGTGAAAATGATTCAGAATAAGGAGAAACTCCCCTCTCCTAAGGCTTTGTTGACCTTAGTCTTATGGGCCTAGTAGCCTAACTTAAAGCCAAATGGCTTTTAAATAAAAAAAAAATACAAGGCTCTTACACACTATATTACTATGATCATGAAAATATAAATCAAAGATATTACTACCTCCACTTATGGGAATGGATGGGACATGTTTAGTGATTTTTTCATTAAAACTTTATTGTTTTGTTTAGTCACAAGATGACATGAAATAAATTCAAAAGATTTGTGAAACCCTTTTCACAATATTGTTGTTACATAAGCAAATTAATTGTTTAAATATTTCATTTCTTTTTTTTAATAACATCACAAAGACTCGTTAGATTAGATGTAAATATATTTCAACATCTAATATCCAAGATAAGTAATTCTTCTTCGTAATATTAATGATCACAAATTAAAATTTTACCAAGTTTGATATGTTTTGAACTAGTACATAAAAAAATTCTATTTGTATATTTTTATATACAAAATGTAAAATATATATATATATATATATATATATATATATATATATATATATATATAAAAATCAAATAGTTAATGCAAATTATATATCTCTTAATTTAATAGACAATAATCAATTCATAACATAATTTTCTTATTTTGTCATATTTTAGATATCTTATTTTGTAAACCTTGTTTATTTTTAAAACCCTTCAGAAATAAATTATATACTCATATTTATATCGTAAAATCTTATAAACATTTACAACTCTAAATTAAATTTGCTGATAACTTTAATTTATATATATATATATATATATATATATATATATATATATATATATATATATATGGAGAGAGAAAAAGTTTGATGTTGATTTATAGAGAAAGATATTAACACTGAAAAATACACGAGAGTAAATATAATTTGAGAAAAATTTAGGGATGATTGAGTGATGACCTAATTCTCACTCACCACTGCTACGTAAAACAGAACCCTGGACCAGCAAAACCAGCCCAATATATTTTAGGAATTAAAAATTAAAATGAAAAATAAAATAAAATTTGAAAAGTATCCGAGGGCTTGGGTTTCGGACCAAAACACTCACTATAAAATAAGCTACAATGGAACTGTGACTGTTATTAGGAGCAAAATTTAGGGTTGCAGACGCCGCAATCTATTCATCATCGATGTTCTCTGGAATTCTGGTTTTCGGTTGATTTGTCATCTTTTCAATTCGTTTCGCTTAGCAAATACGATGCAATGAAGAGAAACAGGGAAATAATCATCGATTGTGGCTCGTTCCGCAATATGATACGTTTCGCCCTTATGGTTCGTATTCACTGAGCATCATTTCCGCGCTTTATTTGTTTTTTTTTTCCTTTATTAAAGAATTCGTATATTTGCATTGAGAACGGAATCGAAGGTTCCTATGGAGGAAACGCTTTAAGTCGGTGCGTTTTTCTTCAAGTTTGCCTTCGGATATTGAATCCAGATCTCATCTCAACTCCGAAAGTGTTCCCGCATTTCGATTGGATCCACTTCTGATGATGATTTTCTTACATTATTATGTTTTTGTTAGTATTAGGAATGCGAAGGTCCCAGCAGGGGGGCGATTACTCTTGTTATTGAGGCTTCTCTAACAATCAAATTCGATTCCCTTCGCATAGTTATTCGCCGAATCGTAGGATGCCCAAATTTTCTCAATTTTGACGCGTCTTGAACCCTCGGCTATATTTTATATTTTCCTTTAAAATAAATCGTGTGTTTTGCATAAAAAAAAATCCACTTCCTTTTTTTATTAAATAAAATCACCTTGCGGATATCACAGCAAATCAATTTTAACCGAAATCTTCAGATTTTTCATTGTTTTAGAGGTGAATAAGCAATTTGTGTAATAAAAGACTTCTCTTTGGAAAAAACATAGACATTGCTAGCTGAAACTCTGACTAAATTGAATTGGTGTAAATCAGAATCATCAGTCGCTTATGCATAAGACAGAATTCTAGATAATGAGATTTTATAGTTTAAATTCCAAATTATCATTACGGTAAAATAACTAAAATTCAAATCGATAACAACACAATAAGTTCAAAAGCCACATACCATATATGTGTGCGTTGAAATAAATGTAGATCATCAACCAAGCTTTAGTGAGTTAAACCAACGTTTTATAACTATGATCCTATTGATCATCGTTTTTCCATTTTTATAATTACAATGAAATTATTCGAATGATAATGGAATACATTATGATGATGATAATAAATAAAGAAAAGTTAAACTCTTATCCATGGTGATAATTTATGTAGAAATGGTAGTATCTTATTAAATTTAGAAGGTCACAAAACCTCAATTGCAAAATACTAAGTCATTTAAGGAGAAAATTTGTTTGATGATTGATTATCATTAAAAATAATCAATTATTTAATTGAAATTAAATTTTTCATAAGAGATTATGTGACGAGTTTTTCAAAAGAGTTTAGGTAATAATCGATTATTTGATAATCGATTATCAATAACTTGTGACTTCATTGTTTACATTCTTGAGATTTCATTCAAAGGTTCAGTTTTGTGACTATTAAAGAAATTCTGTTTATGAAAATATCTGCTATGGAAAAAAGATTTTTAAAATAGATAGAATGATAACTTTCACCAAATAATTTCTTGAACGATTGAGTATTACTATTATTGCTAAAAGAAACCATTTGTGATTCAAATGAGATGATTCATATGAGATGGTTCATTCCTTAATTTAAAGAAGATATCTTCTATTTCTTGTGCCTTCAAGATAGATGTTTCCTAAATCTTAAACTCTTTCTTATGTGATTGTAAGTTTGGTTTATTTTAATATTTAAATTAATCATTTTTTAGAGAGATTAAAAACTAGACATAAGATATTTTAATCCGAACAAATACAAAGTATCTTTTTTACTCTTCTCTTTTCCTAAACTCTTTAAATGATGAGTTGTTATTATAAAAGAAATGATTTTAATTGAACTTTGATCTTTTGGGAAAACTTCTTAAAAATAAAACTGTTATCAATAAACCAATTCACCACGATTCTCAAACTTACATGTAAGTCACAAATAGCATAACAATCTAATTTTATTTTCTCACTAGCACAAGATACAAACAATATTGATCAGCCAGAGTTAAGCAACTCATTCTAAAATGAAAGAAAAATGCATTTCCAAATGTTAAAAAAAGAACTAACCGAGGCAAAAATACTACATACTACTACCCATTCATCCATGGGATATGAAGAGCATAAAATCAAGAGCTTCAAACTACAAGGATTATAGTTCTGCCCTGAACATGATGGAAAAAATGATATTTTATCAAATGAAATTTATGAAGTCTTACTATATCATGCACATACACACAAAGGGTCTAAATGGTTCGAAATAGTGATTTAATGATCTCATTTTTGTTTTCAATTATAAATTTGCAACTGATAACAGCATAATGGGAAACCATGTGTTGTGACAAAACATTATCCTCTATTCTAGAATGAGAACTGCTACTCATAACGATACAATTAGCCTTCGGTCAGAAAACAAAATGGTGAATAACAGCAGTTACTCAAATTGTGCCTAGAAGCAACATTGTCATCCATCTGTTTATAAATGACAATTGTTACATTATTGGAATGAAAGCCTCAGCTTCAACAAATCTAAATTCATACAATTTCATTCATCAGAGTGTATTTTCAACAAACAAAAATTACCCTTCTGACCAATACAGAGCACCATTCTGGTTCAACAGACAAAACTCATACCTTTCCAAACTCATAAAATGGCAGTCTGATGAACTCTCATCCTTCAACTTCAGCCGGTGTCTTGGCCTCAATCGACAAGGCATGGAGTCCAGTCTCCAACTCCTCTTGCAGAAGGCCATAAATAAGCCTATGCCTCTTAACCAAACTCTTCCCTTCAAACTCCTTAGACACAACTTTAACATTGAAATGCGTTTCTCCATCACTCCCTCTAACCCCAGCATGCCCCGCATGCTGATAAGACACATCGTCAACCTCCAACTCAACAGGCTCAAGCTCCTTCTGCAACTTCTCCCTTATCCTCTTCCCCCTCCCTCCTAATTCCACAACACCCTCAGAATCCAAACCAACATCATCCTCACCAAGTTCAGAACTTTCTCCACCCCTTGAAGAATTCTCAACAATGCTATCAGAGTTCGACTCGGGTGACTTCAATTCAGTGAACTCACCACCCTTTTCAGCTTCCACGTACAGCATAAGCGCCTTTCTCTGCATCAATTTAAGCATGTTCAAGAACCCGTTGTTCCTTGAGGGGGTTAGGCTCTGCTGTAACCCTAACAGCGTGACGAAATCGGGTGTGACCCGAACGATTTCACTGACGGGTCGACCCGAGAGGCCCTGAACGAGCAACGCGGCGAGGCCTTTGGTGAGGACGGAGTCGGAGTCGGCTTCGTAGACGACATGGCCGTTGGGGTCCAGGTAGGCTCGGACCCAGACCTGGGAGACGCAACCTTGGACCTTGTTGTCGTTGGTTTTGAAGTGGGGTTCGAGGGGTTTGAGGTTTTTGCCATAGAAGAGGAGCTGTTCGTATTTGGCCTTGGGTTCGGGGACGGATTGGAAAAGGTGAACGATTTCTTGGAGCTTCGGAGGGAGGTCTTCGATGGGTTGAAGGGATGTGGAAGACGGTGACGGTGACGATGATGATGACGGTGGAGATGATGATGGAAGTCTCTGGAAGGTGATGGATTTAGAGAAGAGGGGTTTTGTTAGAGGAGGAAGGAGAGTTGGGGTTCTGCGGAAGAGGGAGTGAGGGATTCTGGTAGTGAGAAATCGAAAGGAGGATGAGGAAATCGAATTGGTAGCCATGGTTGAAGAAGATAGTTGCAGCTATTGAGAATGTAACCGAGAGACAGAGACAATCATTCATTCATTGGTGTAGGCTTTTCCTGGCCTAAGAATAGTGTAATGCTATTACCACCCCTACGTTACTATTTGGAACTGCCAACCAAAGTGAGAAGTTAGATGAGTCTTGCTAGTTAGTGCTTAAGAAAATTTTAAAAATTATTAAAAATCATAAAAAAAAAGTATGTTAAATAGATTATTGTTATTTTTATAAATCATTTTATAATTTCCATAAAATTTTATATTTACTTTTCATATTTATCATATTAAATATTATAAGTAGTGGTGTTTTGTATTAATAAAGAATAAAAAGTAAATTGTATAAGTCGTTAATTTCTTTTAAAGTCCAAGTAAATTATTTTCATTGGCATATGGGATGTGATTAAGTTAGAAATAATATTTGTCTTATATTAAGGAAAAAAATAGCATTTACCTTATATTTAGTAAAAAGTACCTTCGTCAAAAACATATTTCAGGTATTTAAAAATAACACAACAACAATTTGTTCGGTATGTTAACTTTTTAAAATATATTAACATTGTGCTACATTCTGTTGATTCTTCTTCTGTAAATAAAATGGAAAGCCATAATTTGGAAATTTAAATATTATTTCAGGTGTCAATCGCAATGCCCAAAATAGATTCCAAAATCCTGTGAATTTGTGCCAGATTCATCACCATTTGGCTTTTGCCATGTACAAGTTAAGAACAAGAGCTTAAATTCAATTCCTGATATTTAATTCAATTTAAGCGGAAAAAGATGTGAGAAACAAGGATGAAAATGAATATGAATACAGCATCAGTACACAAATTGCTTATGTGGATCTACAGATGAAGTTAGCCATTAGACACAAGTAGCAATTGCATTATATACAGTGATTTTAAAACTCAACTTGTTACAAATAACAATGACCCTATAACTGCTATCTCCAGTATTGATTACCATAAGACCAAATCAATGGCAAAGTACCTTTTTCTCACAGCTTAATGTGACAAGCAAGATAATAATATCTAACTCCATGTTTTGTTTACCACATAATATGCACAATTTACATCAAAACTTTTTGAAGAACCTGAGCAACATTACGTTCTCTCGGGATGTGAAGATGTTTCAAAATAGGTAGGTCTTGCAGTTGAGGGGCAGCCAATAGATTGAATTAACTCTGCTACACTAAACACTTTGAACCGAGGAGGTGAGTTGGTAGCAATGTTGTCAACCCTGTGTTCAAAAATCTTGCCCTGCTTGTCAAGTTTATACTCAGAGGTTCCATCAAACCTACCACGGCTTTCCCATAGAACTCGTGGGATACCATGA
Organism: Vigna radiata var. radiata; assembly: GCF_000741045.1. Classification (NCBI taxonomy): domain Eukaryota; kingdom Viridiplantae; phylum Streptophyta; class Magnoliopsida; order Fabales; family Fabaceae; genus Vigna; species Vigna radiata. The sequence goes on along the minus strand of NC_028359.1, from coordinate 5,264,371 downwards.
ACAGTCCAGCGAACCATGATGACGTTCTCAACAGGCTGCCATACACTAATTATGTCAACCCACAAAGCTTTGAAAAATATCCTGCCATGGAATCGTAGTCCCCAGAAGATAGATTTGTAATTCTCAATTCCAATGAACGTGTTCATTGGATCCTTAAACACAATATCATCCCTGAAAAAGAGGGGACATTTTAGTCTGCATATTTAGCATAACAGAACAAATCATAAATTTGTGTAGACTTCTCATATAGGACCCTCTGATATTCACATTACTGAAAAATCACATTTGATTTCATATATACTGCAGGCGGTGGAAAGAGGTTTATGTTATGCAAGATCCTTTGGATGAGGATGCTAGGCCCAAAAGATTGGTAAAAAGACCAGCTGGATGGTCTGATTTCATTCATCACTAGTATATTTCATTTTAATTATTCTGTTGGTGCAGGTTCTAGAAGAAGATAGTTATGGGTTTTTTGTTAGTGTTACTTGGCCTGTGTGCCACCTGTCATAGGGAATCTTTTGAGGAACTATTTCAATTGCTGTACTGTGCATTGGAAAGGCAGAAAAAAATATTTCATTCTCTTCTCTTAACTTTCTTAGGAGGAAACCTGACCTCGAATTCAGGGTTTTTCTGTTTTCTTAACAGTTTAGGGCTTAACATGTTCAAGGATTGTTAGAAAGAAAAGAAAAAAGTGGCCAAAACAAAGACAAAGACCCTCGAGAAGAACCTTTTGCCTCTACTTCAACCTTCCAAATATAGATTGCTAAAATATGCGTCACCTTGTTCGACCTATTAGGCAGTGAAAAAAGACCAGGCAAGTCGCAACAACTTACTGATTCTGTTTGTGTTCAAATGTCTATGAAAAAATATTGAACACGTATAATGGGCATTATTCATGGTTGAGAATAACCCCCTCATAATTCTATTGATGGATCATATGAAGTAGCCAACCCTTGTAGAATATAAAGTAGAAAAATGGGGATCACAATGGAAATTTCTCTCTAGTTTATTGATTCAATAAAAGAGTATGTGTCTCTTATTGTTCTTCTTTATTACTTTAATAAAGCTAAGGACTTCAATTGAGAGTTGTTTAAACATGTGTAACTACCTTTAGAATAACATAAAGTGACATAAGTCATGAGTAGTTAGTAGAATTAACCAATTACAACTCCAACAGAATTAACCAAACACCAAGCTAAAGGTACCAAAAATAAAACATTTTAGCAGCATTTCATTTTAATAATCAAGAGCAGAAGTACAACAATAAAAACACGCAATCAGTCCCCCAAGCCTCTACGATATCTAATCTTAAAGATTAAGATAGAGAAATCTAAGGCATACAGTGAAAGAGCAGTAACTTATTGTGATAACTGAGGGAAGTAAATCTTAATCATCCAATCTTACGTTAATGATGAACTCACATGACAATTTAGACGTGTCATACAACTTAAACTACATAAAGACAATGTGCTCTGACTTGATAAAAGTCATACCACATAAACTAAAGAGTTTAAGTTCTGTAAAGATTTTTATATTAAGTCATACTAAATATGACTTTTAAAGTGAGAGGTTAATTTTCATCCAAACAGTTAGCCTACAAACAAATCATAGATCATCCAAAGAATGACTTTCAAAAAAAATATTATACCCAACAGACTTTATGTCAATATGTGATTTGATGGATAATATAAAATTATTGACACCATCAGTACATTCTAATTAAATTCTTTAAATTATTATAAAAGAAGTCTATAGTCTTATGATTAATATAAAGTTAGTGCATTCTGATTAATTTATAATTCTAAAGATAGTTTCAACTACTAGTACTATGTATATGAATCTAATAATTGAACAATAGTCCGAGTATGTAAGTGGGGGAAATCATGAACCTTCAACAAAAACCATCACAAAAAGCATCATTAATTTTACACTGTCCTTCTATGCTCCTCTATACTCAACAACCATAGTGGAAAAACAAAAAACAAAGGCAACAAAACCCGAACCTGTAGATGTCAAAGCTAAGTTCCCTGTAGAACAGATCAGGGAAATCCTCCCTCAAAGTTCTAATAGCATATCCCACATTAACATGGTAATTCTGCTTCTCTTCTTCTTCTTTCTCTTTGCTCTGCTTCGACTCTGGCTTCACATGAACCGAAAATTGACCGTACGAATTCACGTTCTCATCCAAACCCAAATCCAGAATTGCAAAATCTTTCAATTTGCAAGCAATTCTCACTCCGCGCGCTGACCCAATCTTTGTGCTCTTTGTGTGGGGTTTGAAGCTGTGGACTTTGCTCAGCCTAGGGTTAGGGTTTGGAGCAATTTGGAGAGCAACAGATATTTCCGGGGAGTGAATTAGAAGGGCCATGAAAATTTTGGATTTTTTTTTCTCCCTCCGAACTTCGAATTCGGGAAAATCTAAAGAGAAAACTTCATTTTTCGGGAAAATCTAAAGAGAAAAATTCATTTTTCGGGAAAATCTAAGGAGAAATTTTCATTTTCCAGGAAAATCCGTGCATGGAAAAATCAGAGAGGAAAGGGGAATATGATGTGGATAATTTGCGTTATTGACTTATTAAAGGAAAAAAAGGTGATTGGCTGGATTTTCTGATTTCTTTACAGTTTTGAAGAGAGAAAAGTATATAAAAAAAGATAGAGATGAACAGAAAAACAAAATGGAGAAAAAGAAATGAGGAGTGATGACAGTGAAATATCACAATAATTAGTGAGAAAAGATTTATGATCATTGGTTTTGGTGACCTTGACTTTAATCCGTGGCATATTCCTTATCTTTTTGTTTCTTTTTCAACTTTTTTTTCTTAATTTTTTAAATTAAAAAATCTATTATAATGTAAGAAAAAAAAACTACTATAATATATGAAAAAACACACTAGCACATTTTATACTGTTAACAAATATTTTAAAAAGTTATATTTTTAGTCATTTAGTTTTTTTTATATTTTATTTATTTATACTTATTTTATTGTTTTATGTATATAAAAATAGCTCTTCTTATTTATTTATTTATTTTATTTTTTAAAATTGAACAGTGATAAAATTTCATATTAATTGACGTTGGATGTTGTTTGAATTTTCTCATTATGACATTAATTTTGTCATTATAACCTTTTTTGTATTTTTTTAGACGTTAAAAGTAAAAAAAAAAATACAAACATCAAAAGTCTTTTTACACTAGTGTATGATTATTGATAAATAAAATATAAAAAGAATTGTAATGAAGTAATTTTATTTTAAAAAATATTTATCCATAAAAAATTATATTTATGATTTTTTATTAAATAATAATACTCGAGAATGAGAGTGTTTCTAATACTGTAAGCATTATTTTGCAAATGTGCAAAACCCTGATTTAGTTTGTGACCCAGTCAATAACTGGATAATTCATTTACTTTTGGTCAGGTAACAATTACACATTTTTAACATGGTAAGAAAAAGACTCTTTTTACAAAATATGGGACAATTATGAACATCTTAAAAAATGTAAGACCACTTTGAACACATCTAATAAAATTAGGGACCAAAATTAGTATTAAGGCTTACATAATTCTATCTTTACACTCATTAAACAAGTATATAAAAAAATTAGACAAATCTAATAATATATATTATATGAGTCTATCTATACACTAATTAGATAAGTATAGCAAAAAACATTAGACAAGTCATTTCATTCATTAATTAAACAAATATAACAAATATTTTTAAATGGATTTCGCAATACACATTATACCATTATGTTCATACACTAATTCAATTAGTATAATAAAATTATTAGACAAGTTTAACAATAAACATTAGACAAATTTTTCTATACACTAATTAGGCAAATATAGCATAAAAAAGTTAGACGTGTTCATTCATTTGCCAATTAAACAAATATAACAAAAAAAAATCAAACAAGTCTATTGATACACTAATTAAACTAGTCAACAATACACATTAAACGAGTTTGCTCATATAATCAGTAAACATGTATAAAAAAAACATTAAACGAAATATTTCATATTACACAAGTTTTGGAATACTCATTAAAGGAGTTTGTTCAAACATTGATTAGACGAGTCTACTAGCAACATACAATGGTAAGATGACCTTATCAATATACATTAGACAATTTTATTTATATAAAAATTAGACAGGTTTGTTCATACAATAATTAAATGAGTTTAGCAATTCACATTAGACAAGTTTATCAATGCACTAATTATACAAATATTTTGTGCATAAATAAACAAATATTTTCATGCATTAAGTGGATCAGTATGAGAATACACATTAAGGGAGTTTATCCATACACTAAATAAAAGAGTATTGCAACATACATTAGATGTGTTTGTTTATACATTAATTAAATGAATCTAACAATATACATTAGACAAGCACTGGTGCAAAAACAAAAACAGCGTATAACGTCACGCATCTAACGTCGAACCACTCAATAGTCAACGTTAAAAATGACCGGTGGCATTTTTGTAAAATATGCAATTATTAAACGTTGTTTAGAATTGTAATTCGACATAAAAAGATATAAAACGTCGAATGCCCCAGCATTACACGTTAAAAGGTTAGTGAATTCAAAAAAAATTTAAGTGAGAGATTGAAAAATTCATTCACTTAATCTTTCTTTCATTTGATACAAATACATGTTAATTAACTATTTTAGGTATGATTTTCGTTTGTTTTCACCGATTATTTTCGTGTTCTTGTCCTTCATAAGAGCATTTTGCTTTCTCACTCATTGGTGACAACACTTTATTTCGATGAACCCACCTTTTAAATGTTAGTTTTTGTTTTTGTTTTCGTTTTGAAGAACTTATTTGTTTATAACTTGTTTGTTATTTTTTTTGTTGAACTTGTTTGTTGTTGTTGTTATTTGGTTGAACTTGTTTGTTGTTATTGTTTGATTGAACTTCTTTATTGTTTGTTATTATTCTTTGATTGATCCTATACTATTGTTCATTCATAGTTCATGCTTTATAAAATACCAAAAACTGAAATTTGTTGTTTTTTCTATTTTTCAGGTCTCGTAGAGTTGTAAAAAAGGATCACAGTTAATTAAAAATATAAAAAAAATTGATTAATGTCATATATTGACAAAATTCGACGTTAAATTAACGTCATATATTGACAAAATTTAACGTCTCCTGCTATAACGTCCTTCTCGAATTCGACGTGAAAGGCCAAAAATATTCGATGTGTTGTACGCTGTTTTTGTATTAGTGAAGTCTGTTTATAAACATATATACAAATTTATTAATACACGTTAGACAAATTTATTCATTCTTCGATTATATGTGTCTCTTGCAATACATATCAGATGAGTCTATTAATACACATTACACAGAGTCTATATAACACACATTAGATGATTATAGCAATACATGTTAGATGAGTATACCCATATACTGATTAGACAAGCCTACATTAAATATTAAACAAATATATCGACAAATTATACGAGTCTAACCATACACATTAGACTAATATATTCATACAATGACTTGTATTTATAACAACTATACTAAACATATTTTTGGATAATCTGTTTTTTGTATTTTTAAAGAATTCAGTCTACATTTTTTAACATGTTATATTCTTTTATTTTTCACAAAATTTACTATTTACATTTCTACACACAACATATATTGACTTCCTATAATTATAAATAATTTTTTTTACGTTAATTCTATTTAAAATTTAATAATAAACTTAAAATTATTATTATTATTTTTTCAACCTTTAAATATCTTTTAATATAATATATATTTAAATATTTTTTAATATGTTATATTTATTACTATAATAAATTGTAGTTAAATTCCTGTCTTCTTTACATCAATAATTTAAGGCATTTCATTAATAATAATTTGGGCAATTTTGTGGAAGGTGAATAGTAATTAATCCTTGGCTTTCAAGGAATTTTGGAAGAAAACATTTATCTCCTACAAATGACTGATAAATCTGAATTATTCTTAGCTTTCAATCATAATTGTAACAACATTAGGTGATTATAGTAAGTATACCTTTTTTTAAAGTTGAATAAAATTACTTTAAAAGTATTAATATCTAAATAATTAAAATATGTATCCAACTCAGGGATTTGATTTTAGATTGAAACGTGCGCGTAATGAGAAAAAAAAAGTAAGTGTAGAAAAGATTGATCATGTGGAGTATATGATATTTGGGAATGAGAAATGATTTTTTACACACCTAAATTTTTTATATTTATTTGACATTATCCTTACTTACTTTTTGGACAATGGTACAATGGCACGCCTACATGACAAAAACATTCAAATGATACATTATTTTTCACCTTTTTCTTCCAAAATTACTCTTTTATCTTCAATAAATGTTAAAAAGGAGTGAAACTCACCGTGTCAAATGAATGTTTTTTCAAAAGTGTGTGTCAAAATATCTTTATTCTTACTTTTTACTCTCTTCTTTCTTGAAAAACTACAAAACTTTATAATTTTTGAATCATTTTACACTTGTATTATGTGTCAAATGAATGTAAAAGTATGTCATGATATTATTACTCTGGGGAATACGTGAATTTCTTGCATCATTATTTTAAATAAATATAGAAATTCAACAATTTAATTATAATATACACGCATATCTTATTTCAATTAAATTGTGAATTTCTTGTATCATTATTTTAAATAAATATAGAAGTTCAACAATTAAATTTTTTATATTCATTTAGTATTATTTTTTATTATTATTTTAAAATATATAAAAATTTATTTTTTATGACTGTTTTATCTCGTATTGTATGATAAATAAATGTGAAAGTCCTCTGTCATCATTTTTAATTATTATTATTCTTGTGGAAGCTTTTTTCCTCTCAGTATCTCAACAAACATTCTTACACAAACTTTGAAACGTGGTTTTGTTTCCGTGCACTGTATTGGGTTGTTTTGGATTTGGTTGCGTAGTGATGATGAATTAGGTAACTATGCGTCCCTAACAAATGAAAAAGAAAGATGACCTAAATTTAGTTGGTAACAAATCCTTGTCTTATTTTTAAACACACAAAAATTGTGTTCTATAATTAAATATTTACAAATTACTTGAATATTAATTCAGTAAATATAAAATAGAAATTACTCGAATTAATTTCCAGTTATACATAAATTATTTGTCAATGGCAATGACAAACTGATACCATTTGAACTACTAGAATTAGGATAAAGAGAAGTTCACACATGGGACTTATGATGTTTCTCTTTGCCTTTTGAAGATCAAAGTGAGAAAGCTTTTTAATTTTGTTTTGTTTTCCCTTTACATTATTCCTCAACACACTTTCTATCTTATCTCTTCCTACCAACACACTTCTATCTTTTTGGGCTCCTTTTCTAAAAATATTATGTTTATTATTGTGGTACAACTCTATTTTAAAATCATAACAATGATTTTTGTTTATTAGCTATACAACATATTAATAATAAATGTAGATAAAAGAAAAATGTGTGCATATTATCAATCTATTTTTCTTCCTTGAATCGGCTCATTTAAAACAAAACAACGTTTTTAATTACAATTTCAATTTCAGACCAAAATGGAGCCAAAGATAATTTGTTAGGTACTATTGTTAGGTGGTGGATGCAACTAGCAAGTTGCAACAACCACGTTCATTTAAATAACAAAAAAATTATTATTTACTTAATGAAATTACTCATACGTTTAAATATAAAATTTGTTTAAGTTTTAAAAATATTTTAAATTAAAATTAATAAAAAGTATAAGAAAAAAAAGATAATTAATTAGATGGTCAATTACTTTAAGACGCATGAGGCTAGCGGGTCTGAAAGGTCAACTGAGGGAGCGAGGGTAGCGGTGTCTTTTCACGTTGAAAGATTAATGGAGTGAAGTGGAAGTTGGCGTCAACTAACAACCCTGCCACGTGGCACTGCATTAAATATCCCTTTCGCTTAACTCCAAAAAGCTCCCACACACATCACACACCACCACCTCACAACAACTCCTTTTCCTCTCTCTTTCTTCTAGTTTTCCTTTCTCTCTCTTCAGTTCCCAATTCATTATACACTAATCAGAGCACCGTTCACCAATGGCGTTTCGGCTGCATTCTTAGTTTCTCATTTTCCTTTTTGCAATTTCATTCGTCCCGTGCGTGCGTTTGTTCGGTTCCGTTGCAGCAATGGAGTTTGAGCGCCCAACCGCCGCACAGCTCAACTCCGCCATGACTTACGACGAGGCCTCCATGGAGCGCAGCAAGAGCTTCGTCAACGCCTTGCAGGTTTCCTCTCTCTTATCTTTTCTCTTTTCTTTGCCGTGCTTCTTTTAATTTCAGATCTATATCTGTTTGGTTGACTTTGTTTCCTGCGTCCGGTTTCCTTCTCAATTAGGTTTATTTTTGTGATTCTGGTTTAGCTAACGCAGGAAAAATCGGTCGCCGTGAGTGTCAATTGCTAATTCAGTAGTTATAAAAACTTGTTGGGAGTTAGCGTTATCGAGTCAGTGATGCTTGACAATGACATAAGAATAAGGATTCTTTTGTGTTGTGTGACAACCAGGGGATGAAACTATTAATAAAAAAATTTAGATGCTGTTGCAGAGAAAAGCTATTATGTCGGCTTGAAATTTGTTTTAGCTTTTTAGTTAAAAGTAAAGCCACTGGGGCCAATGGCGGAGCTAGATGGTTTTAATTTGGCTGGCCAGATAGATAAAACACTGTTGAGGAAGGACTTATTCCGTTACAAATGCTATACCCCATCTGATTTTTTATGTTGTCCGGTTTTTGGATAAATTTTGTTTTTATTTACGGTCCTTTAATTAATTACTCTTTTACCAATTATACCCTTCTGTTTCTTAATTTTTAATTAATTTACTCAAGAATTTATTGTAAGATGGGAAGAGTAAGGAGTAAAACAGGAAACTCCACTATTTTATTGAAGTAAAAAAAAATAATGTATTTCTCGGTTTTTAGAAAACAATCTTAAAATCAGATAAAATCTTAAAATCCTCTTAATTAGCCTCTGTTTCCCTTAGAGCATCTCCATTGCACGATATATAATTTGAAAATTTTCAGAGGTAGACTTTGATAAAAAATAATGATTTTGTAGGATGTGAAGGTAACTTTACATGGAGTTTCTATATTTGAATAAAGCAGGATGTTTTGATTGGTGAGCTGAGTGGAAGAGAGTTTAAAATAATTTAATCAGTTTAGTTCATGGTGAAGAAAGAAAACGAGAAATTGAGTTCCAGGAAGAGGGAAAGCTGATGGAAGGATTTGACTGTAGCAATTAAAAATGTAAGAGATTTAGTGTCTTCCCATTACAGTTTTAGAGAAGCTATGATATTCTTACGCGTTTTACTTTAAATGTTGAATAAAAGAGATGGCTTGAACTAAAGCCAATGGGTCAAGTCTAAAAGTGGTTAGTTGTAGATCTGAATGGTACCACTTTATGCGGTTAATTAAGTTAAGGTCTGGCGAATACTTATCACTTTTTTAGATTAACATAGCCGAGGATCTTCTAGTGGAATGCTTGATTAGTTTCTCTTTAGTTGTTGTGGTTATTGTTTTAACATGCATAAATACTGATATAATCTTCATATTGTTATCATTTCAGGAACTTAAGAACCTAAGGCCTCAACTGTATTCTGCTGCAGAATACTGTGAAAAATCTTATCTCCATAGTGAACAGAAACAAATGTAAGGATTTTTTTTGTGAATTAGTTATTTTATTCAATTGTTGTGTTGGCCTCCTTACCACATTTCTCTTTAGCCGGTTTTCTGTGTGTGGTGATGGACTTTTCTTCTAATTGATTCTTTCGAGAAATACAGATGTTATGAATTCATTTCTTTATATCCTGCTTGGGTGTTTTAATTTTTGTCTAGCACATATATATCCCATCAAATGTTACATGTATTTTGTTGGATAAAGAGAATTAATGAATTTGAACTTGTTTCTTTTCATTTCACTATGATGATTTGTAATTACAAACTTTGGATGGTCTGGAAAGTGGAAAATAAAGAACATTAACTAATTTTTTAATCGTTTTATTGGGTCTCTTAACCTGACCGTTTGAAAAGTTTTCCCATTATATGTTTGCGGATGTGCAAGCAGAAACTTCATTATAACACATGGTCATGTTTCAACCATGAAATTGGGAACAATGAATGTTATAATTATCCTGAAAAAGGATTCTTGATTTTATGTCCTTAAAATGATTTTCTTAGTTGTTCATTTAACTGTTTCTAGGAGTTTCAATGGGGAGAGTTCTTTTAATATTAAGCTCCATCCATATTTTCCCTCTGATACAAATGAATGTCACTGTCACCATTTCCTTTCCTTTCCCATATTTTCCTTATGTTATTAATATTTATGCATTAGGGTTCTTGACAACCTGAAAGATTATGCTGTAAGAGCCCTTGTGAATGCTGTTGATCATCTAGGAACGGTTGCATACAAGTTAACTGACCTTCTTGAGCAGCAAACATTAGATGTCTCAACCATGGATTTGAAGGTCGCTACCATAAATCAGGTAATTACAATTTTTTTGAGATACTGTGCTTTAGAGAAAAGGAAATAAGCGCCCCTGGAACATTCGTTAAGGAAACAAAGTATTTCAGTTTTTAGTTAGAAAAAAAAACATGTATTTCAAAGAAAACATAGAAGTTCTTTAATGCTTCCCTTTATGAGTACTTCAAAGCATTTAAAAAAGTAAATTGAGCAATACCCTTTGTTATAACAGACAAATCAACTGGAATTGAAATAACATGTTTGCTTACTAGCAGAAACTTCTTACCTGCCAAATCTACACTGATAAAGAAGGTCTTCGGCAGCAACAACTGTTGGCTTTCATTCCTAGACATCATAAGCACTACATTTTGCCAAGTATGCCTCACTGCTTTAATGATCATCTGGAAGTGTAATTGTTGGAACTAAAGAACAGTAGCTTTAGCTTTTACTAACGGTTCTATATGTTCGTTTAACCTTGCAAGCTAGATTCTATCAATAAAAAGGTGCATTTCAGTCCACACATCCAGATTGATGCAAGACAGAATCTATTTCAAACCAGAACCCGTTTACAATCTTCAGGTGTGTTCTGGTGAAAGTGTTGTTCCTTCTAGAATTTTTGCCGTTATTTTATGCATGTTCTGTATTTTTCTGGAAGTGAAATTTATATCATTAATCCTAACATATATAGTTCTAAATCTAGGTACCCCTGCACCGAAAACTCTTTCATGGCATTTAGCATCAGAGACAAAGTCTACCTTAAAAGGGTCTGCTCATGCCTCCCCAAAGTAAGTTTTGGAATTTAGTATTATGAGACTACCAAACTGCTGCTTTTTGTGTTTTCTACACTCTGTAGATGCCATTATCATATTGAACCTACTTTTGTAGCATCGAGAACCCAAAGTTTTCTGCCAAGGCTTCTGGAGTCTTCCATCTTTTAGGTTTGTGATATAATTGTATCCCTTTTATTATGTAATAATTAAATTCAGTTCGATTAAAAAATGGTGGTTTCTTAATGTAGAAGTCATAGATACTTATACTTCACTGTTATGTGCCTGTAGATAATGAAGAGAACACCTGGATGAAATCCTCACCTGCACAAACTCACTTTCCAAATGGAGTTCCTCCATCTAGTACACCTATTCATACTTTAGGTGGTACGCGCAAGGTAATTTTATATTCATCAAAATTGCAAATGCCCGGTGAAGCCATACTTGATTGTCAACTTGTGCTTCATATACGTTTGTTTTATTAAATAGTTGGAAGTATTATAAAGCCCGTTTGTTAATCTTTAAATGAAATTTTTCGCCTAGCACATGAGTTAAAATGAAAAGAGCTGTTAAATTGTTATGAATATCACCAAATAATATGCTGGGGAATTTTTCAGTAATCTCGATTTGTACAGCGACTCATTTCGGTAGCTATATGAATATGAACACATGTGCAGTATAAGTTTACATTTCTGGGATAGGACAAAGAATTAATGTTCAATTTCTGTGTGTTGGAAAGCCACCTTAAAGGATGTGATCAGAAAACATAGGTTACATCTAATAACTAAACTAAACTTCTGATGGAGATTTATTCGACAGAATGAAGTTTTACGAAGTCAATGTTAAGGATTTGGATCAGTTTTTGTTTAGTTTTCTAGATTAGCATTAACTAATATTCAGTCTTGGCGGGTTTGTGAATTTTCTATAAAATTGTGATTGTGCAGGATGCATTGGAGGGTTCCAAACCGTTGACAGCATTCAGGTCATTTGACAACCCAAATCGGCGCGAGGTTGTCCAAGTCCCTACTCGAAGCAAGAGTGTGCTATCAGCTTTCTTTGCTAAGCAGAAAACACCAAAGTTGAAGGCCGGTTCTTTCGTATGAGTACACTCAGAATTAATTAGTCTCTCATTCAAACCTTTGAATAATGATCCTGTCAGTAGCCGCTTCCCTTTCAATCATAAAGGCCAGGATCTTGGTCTTCTACTCGCTCGCTCTTACTCTTCTCAATTCTCATCTATAGTGTTCAGGCATCTCTAAAATGTATATTTGTGGCATGCTATGCAAAAAAACAAAACAAAAATATTACAATTTTTGTTCTTCGAGTTTTGATGTATCACCAAAATTTTCAAGATAGGGTCTTGTTCCGATGTATTATACTAATCAGACTATCAGTAAGGGTGTGGAATTTTTTTTTAATCAAACCGTTCTAAAATCATACGGGATCTTTTTTTCTTTTTTATAATACCTCCATTTATATATATATATGTGTGTGTGTGTGTTTGTATATACCGATTGTGAGTATTAACTTTTGTCAGGGGATTTGTATATACCGATTGTATAAGATTTAAAGTTGAAATGCTGATTAAGGGGATTTGGTTTAGTATTGTTCAAATTATTGACCTCTTGGTTGACTATTTGGTTCTTTGAAAAAATTGAGCTTTATATAAGTATTACATAAACAATAAGATAATGATATTTAGACAACATTTTTTTGACAATATTGATTATGTGTCAATCTGTGATTGGTCAAAAAAATGTTGTCTAAATATCATTATTCTAAACAATAATTAGATATAAAAACAGTTTCATTTGACTAAATTGTTTTTATAAAATGATTTAGTTAATTTTTTAAAAATTCAAATCTAGTAAATTTTTTTATTTTATTTTATTTTTTCACTTTGTTATATTTTCTTCATAGAATTGGACATAGACTAATTTTCTTGAAATTGTTACTAATCTGATAAATTTTTATATATGACGACTTCAATTGAAAAGGTTAAAAAGCTGTATATACGAAAATTAACTATATAATGCATTAACAATTAATAAAAAAATTGAAAGATGTTTAATATTTGGTCGTAAGCGTTGAATAAAAGAGCAATAAAGAATTGAAATTGTGACTTGTCATAAGGATAAAATGAAACATTTTTATGGTTAGGAAGAGTTTGGAATTTTTAGCTGGCTTTGAGCATTCAACAGCTGGCTCCTTAGGCCTAAACCCTAACGTTAGAATTTCATCTAATCCAAAACTAAAATAAATAAACGAAAATGCGTTTGCCGGGAGTCGAATCCGGGTCTATTGCTTGGAAGGCAATTATCCTAACCGTTGGACTACAAACGCTTGAGATGGAGGTCATCTAAATCTTTATTTATTTCACTCATCATTTCCGCAGGTCATGAAGAAAATTACTAAATTGGGGTGATTTGGTCAAATGATGTGTTGATCCGTGTGGAAGTACCACAAATTTATCTCTTCAACTTACTAATATTAATGACAACTTTATCTCTGTATAGGTGTTAGAAAAAGAAAATATAGTAATTGGTAAATTATAATTTTAGTGGTTCTTTAATTTTATCCTTTTTTTTTTAATTTTAGTCTTTCCATTTAAAAAATTAGCAATTTTATCTTACAATCAAATTTTCATATGTTTTTTTATGATTAATTAATTATAATTTTTTGTGGTACGTCAAATGGGTATAACGGATATACAACTCAATTGGGAAAAAACTAGATAAAACATGTTAACAAAATAAAAAATATATCAAAATACATATTTCCTTAAATACGATAATTAAATCCTGGAGTATAAAATAATCAAGATTGCAAATTAAGAATTAAATGAATATTACAATTTTAATTTAGTCATGATTATATATAAAATATTATTATTGTTTTAAAAAAAAGTTAAATTTTAATTTAAAATGAACAAAAATAGTTTCTTCCCCTAAACTTAGGTATGATTGAGATTATTATATCCAATAAATCCAATGCTAATCTCTTAACATTTAAACTAACATAATACTCTTATCTTCGTAAGGGTTTGGTGTTTCTTCATAAAAAATAAATAATGTAATACATATTTATATCAAAAACATCTCTATATGTTTTATAAATGTTAATGTTATCCTTTTGAACAATCTAGATAGGTATTTTGTAACCAATTTGTGACTACATAAAATTGATCAGTCAAGTTTAAAACTATATAATATTTCACATGACTTTAGAATAATATACAAGTTAGTCTTGGAAACAATAAATATTATTTTGATATAGTCTAATTTGAATAATAAAAAAGATATTAGAGACATAATTATCAAAATTGTATATGTTAAAGTTGCTAAATCTTTTTTGTATTTGAATTATGGTGATATCACTAAGATAATGAAGATGAAGATCAGTGTATGTGAATCAATTATCAAATAATTCATAAAAATAACTAATTAATGAAGAAGGACATTAAGTTTAATGAATTTAAATTTATTTTTTATTCTCATAAATATGATACATAGATTCAAAGATTCATAATGAAAATATGTTTCATATTATAGAGTATTACACATATTTAACAATTATTAAATTTTTTCTAACATATTTTCAATATATTTATTATGTTAAAGAATATCTTATATTTAAAGTATTATTTCTTTTATATATTAATTCTAATTGCTTAGTCATATAATAAAGTTAGCTTAGATAAATATCTATAGTTTTATTTCTTAATGTTATTTAAAAGTAATATATTTTTATTAATAATAAAATATAAAAACAACCGTGACAAAATAATTTTGTCTTAAAAACTTTATCAATAAAAAAACATATTTATCATTTTTATATTAAATAATAATATAAATATATTTATTATTAAATATTATTTATCTTTTAAGATAAAAATTAAATTGATTTTATCTAATAAAAACTAACATTAATAATATGGAATAAAACTATGTATACAATTTTAAATAATTATATTTAAAATAGAATAAATTAAAATATTATATTTAATAATTTATTTTAAAGGTTGAAAAACATATATTTGCAATAAAAAAGTTATACTTTTAATATTTTTGTTTTTGTTTTATTTAATAGATCATTTCAAAAGTTTAAAAAATATATTTGTAATAAAAATATTATATTTAATATTGTAAATTTTGTTTTACATTTTTAATTCATCTTTTACTATTTTCAACTTCAAAATATAACAATTTATAATTTTAGTAAGATTAAAGTAAAAGATAAAAGCTAATAAATTAATTGTTTTAAAATATATAACGAATTTATTTATATTGTCAATTAATGAATATAATAAAAAAACATTAAATAAGTCTGTCCATATATTAATTAGAGGAGTATAAATAAAAATTAACAAGTTATTCAATTCATTGATTAAACAAATATAATAAAAATAATCAAATGATTCATTGATACACTTATTAAACAAGTATACCAATACACATCAATCAAGTTTTTCCATATAATTAGTAGACAAGTATAGCAAAAACTAGAACTGTCAAAATGGATTACAACACGCGGGCCAACTCAACCCACTACGGGTTCAGGCCAGGTTGGGTTGAAAAAAAAAATGCATTCTTTTAGGGCCAATTTTCAACCTGGCTCATTTAAACCCGCCTCATCCGTGTTGAACTCATGGTGAGTCGGGTTGACTCACTAACCCACCTTATTTTATTTTTATTAATTTATTATCTTACAAAACCCTAAAAAATACCATCCAATTCATTATACATGGATTGTATTGTATTTTTTATTATTATTATTTTGAATTGTCTTGAGTTTAATATCATTTTGGGAGTGAAATTTATTTAGATTTGAATTACAAAAAGTTAGTAAATTTTTTATTTAAAAAAATTGTAGTTAAGTGAGCTAGTGAGCCAACCCATGGTGGATTGAGCCAAGTTTAAACTTTTCTGGCTCACCAATAAATGGGTCGGGTTAAGTTGACTCACTAAGTGACCAACCCATGGTAGGCCGGACCGGATTGCCCGTTTTGACAACACTAGCAAAAACCATTAAAAAGACATTTCATACATTGACTATACGAGTCTAAGAATACTTAAAGAGAAGTCTATCAACATATCCCTCTCATGTTTAATAATACACATTAGGCCAATTTATCCATACACTGATTTATATTTATAACGAATATAGTCAGCATAATCTATTATTTATATTTTTAAAGAGTTTAATTTATATTTTTTTACATGTTATATTTTTTGTTTTTCCACAAAATTTGGTCTTTATATTTTTATATATAATAATTATTTAAATTTATAAATAATTTTTCACATCGATTTTATTTAAAATTTAATTATAAACATAAAAATATTATTATTTTTTCTCAACGTCTAATTATAATGATTTAGTAGGTCTTATTTTTGGGTCAAAATCTCAAATAGGACTCTTACTTATTTGTTTTCTCAAATGAGTTTTTATTTTTGAAAAATTGAAATAAATAGAGCCCTAACGTTAAATTGGACAAACGCAGTTTGAGTGGCATGTGCATGCTGATAATAGTGTTTTAAATGACGTGACAAGTTGTAACTCTCTTAGGTGTATTTTTGCTCTTCTAAAATTAAAGAAATTGAGAAATGCACAAGGCCCAAACCCTCTTTCAAGGTTCTCTCATCTTCTTCAACTGCACCAAATACAATGGTCCAACCTTTGAACCTGAGTCATTGTGCGACGACCCTCCCTATTATTGGCAGCTTCCTTGTTGATGTCTCTTAGGCGAGGAAACTCGTCGTAACGACCTCGCCACTGATGACGCGAACGAACACATCCACCACATGCGAGGGGTCAAACTTTAGTGGCAAAGGACTGCTAGTCTCTTGGCTATGTTTTCTTTTGACGGTGAAAGCCTTGGCGAGATCGAGATTTAGTTCCAGAATGGGATGGAAAGCCACAAGGCCAGAATATATGGTGCGTCACAATCGGAAAGGAACCCTTGGCCGACAATGATTTTGGTCGATGCGAAGGGCTTGACGCAAATACGATGGTGCTCTCGAACTCGTGATTTAGGGTTTTTTAGAAGTTGGATTCGAGCTTCGCAATTTGGATTTCTGTGTTTCAATGGTTCAAGTGAAGGTGGTGATCTCTATGGTGGTAGGAACTAGGTTTCGCGACTCTGGTAGAAAAAGACGAGTTTGAAGTAACTTTTTAATTATGGAATTTTGCAGTTTTGGTTATGAAGATGGTGGCTGAAATGATGTTAATGGTAGTTGGTGCTCAAAAGAGTTAAAAAAAGATGATGGCCGGTAAAATCTTTGATTTTCATAAACAATTAAATTCAATTAATTTTTCTTAATTTTTTTAATTTAAAAAAACAAAAATTTATCTCAGACTAAGGCAAAATTATCTAATAATTTGTCACGTGGTTTTAAAAATTAACATCAACATAATTCTTGTCTAATTTAATAGTAAGACTCTATTTAAAAAATTAAAAAAACAAATAAGTAAGAGGCCTTTGAGATTCTGACCCAATTATTAAACCAATATTTTAATATAATATATATTCAGATAATTTTAATGTAATATATATTTAAATGTTTCTAATAATATATATATATATATATATATATATATATATATACATATATATTTAAAGAAAAACATCATATACTCACGTTTAAAACTAGTTTTTGTAAAAAAATTATCGTTCTCTGTAGTTTTCTTCTGCAATTCAATAACATTTATTTTTACTTATATATTTTTTACTGTTTAATCATCTTCATTTTTTTCTGGTCGTAAAACATTGTACACAGGACTTGGATTTGTTTCCAGAATCTGTATATATAGAAGAAGACCAAAAGAACCAATCCCACGTGACAGTTTCATATGTACACATAACAGGACCTGCGACACCGACAGCCATGGAAGTACCATATTAATAACTACATTTATTTTTCTACTTACTTCTATATATTCTAACAATTCTAATTTTTATTTATATTAATATATAAAGTTTTGTTTTCACCTTTGTTTTTATAACTTCTATTAAAGTATTAAAGAAAATAGATTAAGGAGTAGGTAGGAAACAAGTTGACTTTATTTGAGAAAAAAATAATTGACTGAAAATAAATATATTTTTTTTGAAAGGAAAAAAATAAACAGATTGTTTCATACTCTTTAGCTAAACACGAGTTTCATTTTTTCAATATATCTACAAGTTTACATAAAATCATGTCATTTTACCATTTCTAACCAATATTAATTTTATTTTATTACTAACACGATGGTATAAACTAAATGAAACTCTATTTATTTATAGTTTTTCATTACTTTTCTTCTCAGACACAAATTGTAAACATTAGCTCTTAATGTCTACATAAAAATTTTGACCAAAACTAAGAGTGGAATTAGAAAAATAAAACAAATAAGTGAAGTATATGAATTATGGTGAAGGGTCACTCTCTAGTGAGCCAAAGACAAGGGCAATATTAATTATATGGATGATGATTGATAATGAAAATGCCCTATTATGGTAATAAAGCAAGTTATTACCTACACAAGCATTGACAGCGGAAGCAAATCTGGAAGATATATACTTATAGTGTATTTACTTTGTTTATTTTAAGAGAATAAGAACACACCCTTTGTTTTATACTCTGATTTGTATCACTTTCCTTGCTTACGTGTTGTGTTTAAAAAGATTAATATAATTTTCCTGCCATTGAAATATTTATATTAGATATTCGTGTGCATATATCGTTTCGTGAGATTTCAAGATCTAATCTTTGCTTTACATAAGGACAAACAAGTTGTGTAAGAATAATAAAATTTGGTTGAGCAATTTTTTTTTTTGTTAAATATGTTTTTAGTTCCTATACTTTGGGCGATTTTGGTTTTAGTCTCCCTTTCAAACTAAGGTACAATTTAGTCTTTCAACTTTAGAAAACTCTGGTTTTAGTCCTTTTTACCAAAATTTTTAACTTTATTTGCTGTTTCAAACACATTTCTTAGTTAACATTGAAGCAAAAATGTGTTAAACAGTATAAAGAATCCAAATGCTATAACGAAACGTGCTTGAAACAGCAAATAAAGTTAAAAAAATTTGATAAAAAGGACTAAAACCAGAGTTTTCTAAAGTTGAAGGACTAAATTGTACCTTAGTTTGAAAAGGGACTAAAACCAAAATCGTCCCAAAGTATAGGAACTAAAAACATATTTAACCCTTTTTTTTTTCAAATTTGATTGGAAATAATATAACTTTTATCATAATACATAAAAAAAATCATGACCCGTTAATTTCGCCTATCTAATATGGTTTGGTCTTGACTCACGTGGATTAGGGTCAAAAAAGCTCACAGAGCCAAAAAAAACTTTTCATAAAAGAAGTCCATAAGATCAAAATATTTATAAAAGCACTGAGTTAGGACCAATCCATAAGTTTTTTTTTAGAATTTTTTTTTAAATATATAAAAAAGTGTAATTAATTCTAATTTATTGCAAGTATGTTATAATTTCTACAAATGATCCAATTATATTTGATAGATCAAAATTACCTAATTATCTTTTTATTATATAAAATAAATTTGTTTTTTTAATATAACAAATATTAAATTAATTTAACATATTTCATATAATTAAATATATATTAATATTTTAATTTTGTAAATTTTTATTTATTAAACAAAAATAAATAAAAATATTATAAAATTAAAAAAAACTTAAAAGAAATATATTAACTGTAATTGGAAATACGATTACCATATAATATAAATAATTCAAATTGAATATTTTAATTGTATTTTTTAACATTTTTTTAAATTTATTTTGTTTTTAACCTTTTAATATGTTTTATTTATTTATATTTAATAAATAATATTTTATAAATTAAAATATTAATATGTACTTAATTATATGAAAAATATTAATTTAATTAAATATTTATTAAATAAAATATGTTTATTTATTATTGAGTTAAGTCACATAAATTTTAATTTAATATGTTTTTAATTTTGTTTTTTAATTTAAAATATTAAATTTTATTTTATAATTTATTATTATTATTATCATTAAATAAAAGATAAAAAATTAAATTAAAAGAAATTTAAAAAAAAAACACGGTACTTATTAATGAAAAGAAAAATATTCTTTCACATACCTCACTCTTTTTGATATTCATTTAATATTATCCTTTCCTTTTTTTATTTTTTTCTTTCTTTAAAAAATACAAAATTTTATAACCATTATAACTTGTATTATGAGAAAAATAATGTAAAATAATATTATTAAATTAAAAATTTATATGTTTATATTCAATAATAAAAGTGGAATTTGAAAAGTAACCATCGTATGTATATGTAAATTATATCACTTTTAAAATTTAATTAAAGTTTTATAGTGGGACTAAACTCACTTTAATCCTGACCTTAACCCACTTGAGAGAGGATTTTGGAAACTGAGACTTTTTTTTTTTTTTTTTTTTTTTATCTCTACTTAAGGGACTTCTTAAAATAAAATTTTTTCAATAATAGATTGGGAGAGCCACAAGTTAGATTGACACTTCTATGTGAATATATACGCTGATGTTCAGTAAATTTTAAAATATCTATAAATATTTTTTAAATTGATATATGTTGATAATAAGTTTATACATATACTCACCAATTTTAAAATATGTATAAATATTTTTTAAATTGGTATGGATGGATGATAAATTTATAACAGGTAAATTTTTTTTATTGACGTGTTCTCATTTCTATTTCCACCACCTCCTTAATAATATTTTGTGTGCTGAGTTATTTTCCATTACCACTTCACATAATAATTTCCCCAAAAACACAATCATAATTATCCTTGCTTCCATGTTTGTTCCACACACCTATCCATGCATTTATGATATAAACAGGAAATTAGGAATATGAAATAAATCTCCAAACATTAGATGAATTATGACATCATAGACACTGACAAAGGAAGATGAGAAAAAGTGAACTAAAAAAATGAATTAGCATCAACAAGAACACCATGGAAATCATGAGATAGCAGAGTATAGCAATATAATACTAAAAAGAAAGTAGAATAATAAAAACTCATGTTTTGATTAATCTAAAAGCTAAAATAACGGTTCACATAAAAACTCATGCTTTTGATTATCATATTCACTTTATTAAAAATTTCATAAAGTCTCTATGCAGATTTAGTTTCTGCTACAATATTGAGACTCTACCTATGTGGAAAAAAAGCTCAATAATCAATCACATCAAAGGGTTTCAGAATACTTCATACTGTTTTTTTTTTCTATAACTTTTTCTCTGCACGCGTGACCCTACGCTTTTCACCCAATGCGCGTGACAAGATATTAGCATTTCATTTCCAAATAGGTAGCAGAACAAGATTTGTTGAAGTTTATTTAACACAGATATAGAACACTTTCATTTTGCCAAATAAATAAATCAATAAAAAGAGCACACATTTGTAGTTACCCTTTCAGACAGCAAAAATATGGATCCATTTAATTTTCGTTTTGTTTTTCCTTTTTAATTTTTATTTTTTCAGATTAGATTCGTTTCGTTCCCGAGTCTTCAGCTCACTGGGCATTGTCTCTACCGTGTGCATCCACTTCCCACTCGTCAAATCTTCTTCTTCTTCTTCCTTCTTTCTTTCGTCTTAAGTAAAATTCACTGAACAGTTCCCACATCAAATCACCCAAATCCACATCAGAACCCCGTTTTTTCACACCCAGAATCTTTCTTGGTCTTTTTCTTGAATTCAAGCACAAAGTTTGGGTCTTTTTCAGCTCTGGTTGAATCCCCATTGGAGGGCTGGCATCTGGGTGTTAGTCTGCATGCCAGTTTTCGCCCAAGTTTGAAGCTTTTCCCCATTCTGCTGCGACCCAATTGATGGGACTCTAATGGGTTCCTTGGAATCTGGGATCCCATTGAAGAAGGGGAGCTTGTTTGGTACTCAGTTCACTAGAAAAGAGAAGAATCCTTTCTCTCACAGGTTCAGATCGAGCTTTTCGAGGTTGCTCTTTAAGAAGCTCGATTACTTGCAATGGATTTGTACGGTGGTGGTGTTTCTGTGCTTGGTCGTTGTGTTCCAAATGTTTCTGCCAGGGTCGGTTGTGGAAAACTCCGATGATGAGTCCTTGAAAGCTGTGAGAATGCGGTCTGATAATTTGTTCCATTATGGAGAAATTCAGAAGGTTGTGTTGGACATTGGGGAGGATGCCCTTCTTTTGCCAATGATTTTGGAGAAATTTAGGAGAGGTGGTGGTGAGGGCATGGATGCGGGTTTGTTTAACCACACAGTGCAACATTTTGGATACAGGAAGCCTCAGCTTGCATTGGTTAGTTTAACCATTTTCAAACACTTTTTTATGCATTGGTGTTTTTAGGTTGTGCATGTGGTTCACTTCGGCATGGTTTTTATTAATGGGGGTAGGTTGACATCAATTTGGAACTGTTGAAGTTAGAGTCAAGTTTGTTGTTAAGTAATTTTTAGTGCTGTATGAGTTTTTCGTTATTATGGTTGATCTATGAAAATTTATTTCTCTATTGATGTGATTTTGATTTCTTTTGAAGGTGTTTGGAGAACTGTTGGTTGATTCTCACCAATTACTTATGGTAACAGTTGCAACTGCTTTGCAAGAGATTGGCTATGAAATCCAGGTACTCCGTTTACAGTTTGTTCTCGGCATTTTATATTGTAAAATTGGTGAGTTTAGGGAAAATAGGATGAATAGGGAGCCAACTAAATAATCAATGTCTCTCTGAGTGCACTAGTGTTGGGTGAATGTGGTGCTTTGTTTCTGGAAGAGCTGGAGAATATGTCGAATTATAGGAAAAATGTTAGTTTGTTGTATCTGTGTTTACTTTACTATTGGCTTCAACTTTCAAATGCCTCATAGAATCTAGGCAATCACGTATTTGAAAATCGAAGCAGGATTACGGGTTTAAAATTGTAGATTGACGTCCTTAAGAGAATTGTGACTAGTCAAAGTGAGGCTAAAAATTATTAAGATTTTTTTGGCTGACATCATTTTCAACATTTATTTTCAATCAATTTTATGTTTATTTTAGCCCAGGTACTTTCTATGTTTTGCAGGTCTTTTCACTTGAAGATGGACCAGGGCATAATGTGTGGAGAAAGTTAGGAGTTCCCATTTCTATCGTCAGAACTTGTGATAAGCGAAACAACACTGTGGACTGGCTAAAGTATGATTGTTCTTCTAATTTTACTTCTGGACTAAGCGTTTTGTATGCTGATAAAAAAAAGAATTTTGAATAGTTTAATAATTGAAATGTGTGGAAATCCGAATTAAATAGCAACTTAGGCTGATAAAATAACTGTTTCTTTAATCTTTTTGATGTTTATATATCTTGTCAACATTGAAGCTAATGTCTGTTTTCTTCCCAGCTATGATGGTATAATTGTGAGCTCTCTAGAAGCCAAAGGTGCCTTTTCATGGTATGATACTTGATTGTTGTTTCCTGAATCCCTTACTGCCTTTGCATCCATGAATTGTGTTTGAGGTTTCTGGCATGAATATCCTTTCAAGTAACACGAATGATTTTATTTTGTACAGCTTTTTGCAGGAACCTTTCAAGTCCATCCCTCTTATATGGATTGTTCATGAAAATGCTCTTGCTTATCGATCAAGGCAATATACCACTAATGGGCAGATAGAATTTTTGAACGATTGGGGAAGAGTTTTCAATCGTTCAACAGTTGTTGTCTTTCCAAACTATGCTTTGCCGGTAAGATGTATGGGCCAAATTATTTATTTAATGTTTGATACACTGAAATCATACCTGTGACATATGATTATTTTGTAATTCCACAGATGATTTACTCCACATTTGATGCTGGAAATTTTTTCGTTATTCCTGGTTCCCCTGCCGAAGCATTAGAAGCAGAAGCATTTATGGCCTTACATAAAGATAATTTGCGTGTCAATATGGGCTATGACCCCGAAGATGTGATTATTGCAATTGTGAGCAGTCAATTTCTGTACAAGGGCATGTGGTTGGGGCATGCCATTGTTTTAAGGGCTTTAGAACCACTTGTGACAGATTTCCCTATTAACAGAGATAATGCCAGTGCAAGACTACGAATCATTGTTCATAGTAGAGAATTAACAAATAATTACAGTGTGGCTCTTGAGGTATATACCCACCTTATCTTTGATTTTTGGCTAAATAATTTGAAGTTTCTCATCTTTTACTCTGTTACACTAGACCATGGCGCATAGCTTGAAATACCCAAGGGGTATTATAGAGCACATAGCTGGAGATTTGAATGCCGATTCCGTTCTTGGCATAGCAGATGTAGTGGTGTATGGATCCCTTCTTGAAGAACATTGTTTTCCAGAGATTTTGATCAAGGCTATGTCATTTGAGAAACCAATTATTGCTCCAGATGTTCCCATGATCAGAAAATATGTAAGTTTGCACTCTAATCTTTTTACGTTAGCCATATCATGGGTCTAGATTGCTGGTTGTTACTTTTATCAATCTTTAATTTGAAGTCTCTTCTCCTCCAATAGTCCAGACTAGTTATTTCTTTTTTACTTTTACAATAACTTCCCTGTATCTAAAATGAAGAGTTAAAGTTTCTCATATCATGTATTTCTGTGGAGAGTGCTGACTATCTTGTTGACATTAACTAGGTTGATGACAGGGTGAATGGCTATCTTTTCCCAAGGGATAATATCAGAGCTCTGAGACAAATTTTGTTGGAAGTGATCTCAAATGGGAAAATCTCACCCTTGGCTCGTAACATTGCCTCTATAGGGAGGAACACTGCAAAGAATCTTATGGTTTCAGAAGCAATTGATGGATATGCATCTTTACTTCAGAGTATTCTCAGGCTTCCATCAGAGGTTACTCCACCCAAGGCTGTTTCAGATATTCCCCCCAATGTTAAAGAACAGTGGCAATGGCATTTATTTGAAGCTGTTCCAAATATGACATATAGTAATAGGACATTAAGAAGTAGCATGTTTTTGGATAAATACGAGGGCCAGTGGAATCATTCTCATAAAAATAGATCCACTACGACAGTTGCAGCAAATGATATATTTGTATATAGCATATGGGAAGAAGAAAGATATACTCAAGTGGCTCTTACCAAAAAAAGGAGGGAGGATGAAGAGGTGAGATCAAGGAATGCTTTAATTTATAGAAGAGAAATGCTATTTCTTTCTAAAACATCAAATAACTTTCCTAGTACTCTCGTTATCAATGAAACCCCAAGTGTTCAAATTTCTTAAGGAGGATTATTTGGAAGAATGATTAGGAGAATTTAGGATTATTCTTTATGAAATTTGGGTATTAGATCTTTGATGACTTTCATTTCTGGTGAGTTAAGCTTTTAACTCGTGTTGAGTTTTAATGCAGTTGAAGGATAGAACAGAGCAGTTTCATGGAACATGGGAGGATGTATATAAAAATGCTAAGAGGGCTGATAGAGCAAAGAATGATTTACACGAAAGAGATGATGGAGAGCTTGAGCGTACAGGACAACCACTATGCATTTATGAACCCTATTTCGGGGAAGGATCCTGGTCTTTTCTACATAAGAAAACTCTTTATCGAGGAGTTGGCCTGGTAAGTTGGGTGTTTTCGTATTATATTGTATTCTCATATTAGTCCACTTTTACCAGTGATTATAACACTTGATTTTCTGGTCTTGTGTATGGAAAAAGGCTTTATTTGGAGAAACCTTAAGAGGGATATTTAGGTACCCCTTGTATTCGTATGCAATAATAATAATGCCCCAAATATTCTGTAATAGTACTTAGTGCTTTCTCTTCTGAAAAATATAGTGATTGGCTTCTTATTTCAATCTGATGCTATGAATGTGCTGGATGTTTGCAGTCCGGTAAAGGTCGTCGACCAGGGAAAGATGATGTTGACGCTCCTTCTCGTCTTCCACTGCTTAATAATGGTTACTATCGCGATTTACTCGGCGAACATGGAGCCTTCTTTGCAATTGCAAACAGGATTGACCGGTTACACAGAAATGCTTGGATTGGATTTCAGTCTTGGAGAGCAACAGCAAAGAAGGTATAAATGATTGTTTTTTTTCCATGTCTCATTTCTTTGGGCATATGCCTCTTGATATCCTTTTCCATCTGTCAATATATTTGTCTATTTAGAGGAATGTGTGTAAGGCTGAAAGATTCGAAAGGTGACTTGAATGGAAATGATAAATTGGATTTTTCAAATCTGTCTCTTGTTCATGCTTCTTATGACATCTATTGTGGAATTTTAACAGGCATCTTTGTCCGAAACTGCTGAAAATTCATTATTGAATGCCATCCAATCCAAAAGGTACGGGGATGCACTATACTTTTGGGTTCGCATGGATATGGATTCACGAAACCCTTTGCAAAAGGACTTTTGGTCATTTTGTGACGCCATTAATGCAGGAAATTGCAAGTATGATCTCTTAAATCCATTGTTTTATCTTGAGTACATGAAAGCTTGAGTCTTTAGACCCTTGCTTTCATTTTCTTTTACATATTTAAAGATGTTGCTTGATTTTCTATACATTTGTGTTTGAGCGAAGGTTTACTTTCTCAAAAGCCATGAGGAGAATGTATGGGTTAAAAGATGATGTGGATTCTTTGCCACCAATGCCTGTAGATGGTGATACATGGTCTGTCGTGCAGAGTTGGGCTCTGCCCACTAGATCCTTTTTGGAGTTTGTAATGTTCTCCAGGTATAATAAACTAAGTTCATTTAGCAAAATAAGAAAATCGATCTCTTGTAACTTGTTTATGAGTTAAATAACTGATGTAAACCACAATTTGTGCAGAATGTTTGTGGATGCAATGGATGCAGAGATGTATGATGAACACCATTCAACAGGACGCTGTCCTTTGAGTTTGTCAAAAGTAATTTTCTTCCTCAAAGGATAAAGTATATTATATCGTTGCTACTTATTTTTGCCCCCACTTGTGTAAAAACATGGATGAAATGAAATTGCAGGATAAGCATTGTTATTCACGGCTTCTGGAGCTTCTTGTGAATGTGTGGGCATACCACAGTGCAAGGAGAATGGTGTATGTGGACCCGGAGACTGGTTTGATGCAGGAACAACACAAGTTCAAGAGCCGCAGGGGACAGATGTGGATCAAATGGTTCTCATACAGCACCCTTAAGAGCATGGATGAGGACTTGGCGGAACTATCAGATTCTGAGGATCCTAAGAGGCATTGGTTGTGGCCTTCAACGGGTGAAGTATTCTGGCAAGGTGTATACGAGAGAGAGAGAAGTTTAAGGCACAAAGAGAAGGAAAAGAGAAAGCAAAAGAGCATAGAAAAACAGATCAGAATGAGGAAACGTCATCGCCAACAAGTGATAGGGAAATATATCAAGCCCCCACCAGACGAGGAAAGCTCCAATTCATCCATGCTTGCAGCAACAGCATGATGATCATTTTAAAACCATTGTTTTGAGCAGTGTTGCTCGTAAAAAAAAAAATCATTTTTTTTTCTTCTTTTTGTAATATTTATTTGATTTTGCTTAACATAACTGTGGTTTTGGTTCAGAAAGGATGCATATTTCTGTTAAGGGTGTTGAGGGTACGTGAGAGTATGCATCCTTCTGCTCATTCCTACTTATAAATAGCTAATGTGTAAAGTAAGTATCTTTTCTTTTTTGACTTATTCTGTAATTCTATTCTTTCATGATGATAAATTCTTTTAGAGAGGTGTGGCAAAATTGTATTGTTGGTGGCTCTTTCAATCTAAATGAATAATTAATTGCAGTGTTCTTACTTCACTTTTTTCCATGCTAATAGTAGCTAAATGAGAGGTATTGCCAATGCATACCTATGCCAGAGGAAATTTAATAAAGTTTATTTTTGTATATTAAATAAATGGTTTGGACAAAAAGGCTAGAATAATCATCACGCTATTAAATAGATCTTTCTTTTATTTATCTGAAAAATTAAAATGTTAATGATAATGTGGTCGTTATCTTTAATTTTTTTTAATAATAATAGGGTAACATATTTTTATATATTTGATATATAATATAATAAAGTGACCATAAAAAAATTGTATTTTTATAAAAGAAGAAAATAAAAAAAAAGATAATATTAAATAAATATAAAAATTTTGTGTGTATATTATTATTAATCTTTTAGGGCCTGTTCGTTTGCAAATAAAATAATATTCACACCAACGAATGCAGATGGATTAAAAATGAAATTCTTGTTCACTTGCTAAGATTTCGAAAAATGAAAAAAAAAAGGTAATTGTGGGATTCTCTCTCTTTTTTTTTCTAAATCATCACTTCCAAGATTTGCAAGGATTATAAGTAAATATACTTACCTTTGGTAAATTTGATAATTCTAATATTTTTATCTCTTACAATAATAATAATAATAATAATACAATTTTTTTATGTTAAAATTAATTTTTTTTTTCTCTTTATAATCATTTTTACAATATATATATATAATATTAACAATTATTATTTTATATTATTTTTATTATTATTGATGTTTTTGATAATCTTTATTTTTTACAAATTTAATCATTATTTTTTATTTGCCACGTAGGTTAAATCCTACTTAATTTTTACAAATTTTACTTCTTTATTTTTCAGTCATTTCCAAATCCATTAAAAAAACACAATCAATTTATCTTCAAATTCATCTATGCTATGTTCAATTGAACAAAAAGTACTGTTTATAGGTTTTTTAGAGCGAGGGAATGTGTTGTTTTGTTCACTTGATACGAAATGGGAAGAAGGATTTGATACTATTTGCGGGATTTATAAGTTTTTCATCTAAAGTGGAGAGATTTGAAGGGATTGATGATAGAATGTCTGGTTTACCCACTAGCTATTATATAATGAAGTTTACATGCATAATGGATTTTACATGTTTACTGTGGACTCACGAGTAACTGAGAATTACTTTTGCGTGCTGGAAAGTTGCATGTATGGTAGATGACGTTGATGGCCATATAAAGATGATGGTTGAAGATGAAGACGAGTTTGAAGCTGAAGAAGATGAAAAATAGTGACTGAAATGAAATATTTTGGAAGTGTATTAGGTTCCGTTCTATCCGGTTCTAGGGGTGAGAAGAATTTACATGTAACCTGTATTCGGTTCCCTTGCTGTTATTAGGTTCTCATTATTCACAACCATAGTGTATTCAGTTCCCAAGCACCGTATTCCATGTGCGTTTGGCCTGGCGTTTAACGGTGTACTCGGTTCAAGTGTGATTGTATTTCGTTACCTAGGAGCATTTCGTTCCAAGCTTCGTGGTGGAGGTGCAGGCGCCATGTTTGACCAAGCCGGAGGTTGCTTTGGTGGTAGACGCTAGATTATATGCGATGAAGGTGGAGGATCCAGCCTGCCTTGGCTTCCGGCCGGAGATCCATCGTCACGTTTCGCTCCGCGTCCCCGATCTGGTCTTGTCGGACAAGATCTTCCCCTAACAGAAGCACCTGGACGCGCCTCCCGAGGAAGACTTTGTGTCGCTCTGCTTCCACAGCGACGACGCTCTCCGCGACATCGTTTCCGATTCCCTCGCAAGGATCGGGTGCTTCCAGCTGCTAAACGACGAGATTCCGTCACAACTAGTGGACTCCGCCACCGAGCACGCCGCCAAAACGTTCCAGGTGTGCATGCAAAGCGTGCAGCAACGACTATGTCACCGAAGAAGTCCTGGGGGTTCGAAGAGTATCACGCCGGAGAGGAAGAAGAAGAAGGTAGTGAAGAATTCGTGTGGTGCAACGAGGAGTTGAAGTTGAAGAAGGAAGAAGTTGAAGGTAGTGAAGAAACAAAAATCACATGATACACAAGACGCGGAATTAAAGCCAATATGGCTTGCTGGGACAGTGAAACACTTCTACTCCCATGGCTTCCAAAATTCTTGTTTTGATTTTTGTTTACAAAAAACTTAGTTCATTTAAACCAAAATACAAATTAATACCTTCAATTACAAAAAATATTATATTTAAAAATAAATTTATTTTACTAAATTATAATTTTTTTATGTTAATATTACTAAATTAATTTTAATAATTAATGTTAATTTTTTATTTTTTATAAACATTTTTACGTTAAATATAACATTAAAAATTATTATTTATATTATTTTAATATTTAAAAATATTTAAATAATTTTTATTTCTACCAATTAAACAATTATTTTATTATAAATTAAATTTTATACTAATTCTTTCAATCTTTACTTTTAAATTTCTTTTGACTTAACTTCAAATCTACTCTAATAAAAAAATAATAATTTACACTTAAATATTCTCAAATACATCCGCTCTCTACTAAATCCTTACTCCAAAAATTACCAACTCCATTACTTTCCTCCACATAACCTCAAAACATATTATGAAGTCAGAGAAGAGACGTCGGTCACTGTTTCTGTGACGTGATTGAAAAGCAATTTTAACATTTGAAAGTTAGTTTCTATTTAATTTCTTAATTAAAGTCAAACACTTAAATTTTGTACATTGATATTTTGACAATTATTTTTTAACAATTTTTTTACAACAGAACACGTGTCATCATTTTCCTGTTTAAATTTATGTTTAAAAAAATATTTGAAACGGACCAATCATAAATTGACACGTATGTGTTGTAAAAAAGTTGTCAAAAAAGAGTTGTTAAAGAGATTTTTTCCTTAAATTTTTCTTTGAATTTACTACTTTTTAGTTTGGATAATGATATTTAGACAACTTTTTTAACAACATTTGAACATTGATTACGTGTCAATTTGTGACTGGCCAAAAATTATTCCACAATAATGTTTATGATTATTATTATTAACTGTGGAGTAATTTTTGGCCAATCACAGATTGACACGTAATCAATGTTCAAATGTTGTCAAAGAAATGTTGTCTAAATATCATTATCCTTTTAGTTTTCCGAGATTCCTTTTAACTCTCACAACCTGAGAACAACTTTGTTTTTTTTTTCTTTCATAATATCTCTTTTTATGGCTAACTTAATCATTATAAAGAAGGAAAATGATATTTTAACACCATTTTTTGACACCATTTTGACACTGCACACGTGTCAAAATGTGATTGGACGATTTCAAATTAAAAAAATTAAAGCAGGGATATATTTGGAAGAGAAAAACCAAAGTTTTTTTTTTTTTAATTTGAAATCGTCCAAATACATTTTGACACGTGTGCAGTGTCAAAATAGTGTTAAAATATTATTTTCCTATAAAGAAAACTTGTATAGTGATAGTGTTAAAATATCACTGTTCCATTTTATAAAAGAATTTCAATTCGATTAACGCATATTAGATTCTCAAAATTAATAGTTAGAAAACTATTGTTTTAAAAACATGCTGGAATTAATTATTTATATGATTTTGTTTATCTTATTATAACATTCAATATATGAATTTTTATTAATCAATTGATCAAAGGACAATGATATTTTGACAATACTTTTTGACAACTTTTTTGATAACGGGACACGTGTCATCATTTTATTGGTCTATTTGAATTTATATTTAAAAAATATTTAAAACAGACTAATCACAAACTGTCATGTATGCATTGTCAAAAAGTTGTTAATAAAGTGTTGTTAGAAGTTTTTCCTTGATCAAATAACCTCTATTAAGTAAAGAATAAGGTCTATTGTTGTCCAGTTCATGAACATCCGCCGACACACATGCCATAGTAATTTCCTCTCAGTACGATGTTTGACTTTTAAGATTGATATTTAAGTTATTCAAAATTTATCTTAAAATTCAGATTTTAGTATCTTATAATGTATTATCAATTTCTCTTAATTCTCACTTTAAATGTCTTTCGCCAGATGAGAAATTTGATGTTATTTTGGCTTACATATATAAAGTTTCCTTAAATATTTATTTGTAATTATATATATATATATATATATATATATATATATATATATATATATATATATATATATATATATTTTTTATATGTTTTATTTTTTTAACTTTAACTTTTATTGTTGTTTCTCTTAGTTTTATTATCATCTTTTCAATTTATTTTTTTTAAAATATGTACATTTTGACTTCGGTGTTATATGGACGGCGAAGTACGAACTTTCAACGAAATGAAGAAGATGTGTGCATGTAGACTTACATGCAGAAGTTGCCTTTATATATTTTTCTCCGAACGCGTTGTATGCATATCCCTTAACTCTTCTCTTCTCTGTCTGAAATTTTTGGCTTCTTTGGAACAGCAACAGAAGATTTCATGGCTGACGCTGTTTTCAGAGGTACTAGAGTGACCTTTAATATAGCATACATGGCAGTATTTAACATAGAAACCAATCCTGTTCATGCCCTTGTTGCTTTCATCTTCTTTGTTCTTCTTGGTTTTCTCCAAATCAGATATACACAAAATCCCAACCCTTTTCACCTTCATCCAAAGACCATTTGGCTTTCCATTGCTACCTTTCTTCTCTATTGTTTGGCTTTCTTGGGTACCCTCAACTTTGGCATTAGGGTTCATCACCTTCGCACTCTCATGCACGCCTTTGCTTCACTCTCTTTCATTTCCTTGCTACTGCTCTTGCTACCTGACACTTGGGAAGCATTAGGTTTTTCTGTCTACACATTCTGGTTCATCATTCATGTCTTCATCATCTTCCGAAGCCGGTTCAGAGACACATGGCTGAAACGTCAACGCAGAGTGACGCATCCAATGTTGCCAATCACTTCAATGGATTTCAATTGACTGCTTCAGCATATTCACTGAATCGCTTGAAGATTACAATTGTTCTCCTTTTCTAATTCTGTTGTTGTATTATCTTTTTTTCGCAGTTCAAATGGTGAGTGTTGGGAGTCTTTACATATTGTAATGCTGCATATGCTTCTATACTTGATCATTACTAGAATAAGAAATTTTGATAAAATGTTTCATTTTCACTTGTTTAGAATTCACTTCCTCAACGTTTCATTTTATATTTATATCTTAACTTTAGGATAACATGTTTTACTACACATTATTGTAAAAATGCTTAATTAAAAAGATAAAACAAAATTTAGATTTGTTCTTCAAAAACTTTAGTTTTTATTATAAAACAATATTTAAAATATGAATATCAATCATAACTTGTTGTGAATTAGACTTTTAAATTGGTTTTCAATATTAGTTATCAAAGTTTTACCTATTTCTTGTTTTTAATTCTAAATTAAAATTTAATTTTAAATTAAAGACTAATTTAAACATTAATTTTTTAATAACTAAAACTGTAATAGTTAATGATAATTTAGACTTTAATTCATAAATAAGTTATAACTTTTTATTCATAAATTATTTTAAATACAAATGTTTTTTAATTTTTAATTTAATAAATGATATCTAAATTAATTTATATATATATATATATATATATATATATATATATATATATATATTACTTTTGTCTTTAAAATTAGTTGTTATCTAGTGATTCTTTTTAATATATATAAGGACATTATTAACATTAGACATAGTTATGAACCTATAATTTTTAAATATACTAGGGATGGCGTTCAAAATGGTTCTGTCTTTTTTAAAAAAGTTACAAACGGTCTTAATTTGTGAAAAAATGGGTCAAGTTCATTCTTTTTGCTAACCGCATACAAAATGTAACGGTGTAACTGCCTCGTTGGTCAAAACTTAATGAGTTGTCTACTTTTTCTGATACGTGGCACATTACGTGTATTGAATTTTATTTTTTTTTAAAGTTGCTTGCCACATCAACTTCATCTTCTATATCCAGAAACATTAGAGCCACACACCACAGCCGTCAACACCTCAGACCACTGCTAAGGCTACCAGCTTCTTCCTAACAACCAGATCACATTTTCCTCCTCCACGTGTCACTGCAACGAAACCAAAATACCACCATCATCTAGAGTCGTGGTAAAACGAGTCAACAAATTCATTAAAGCATCACATGGCAATCAACTGTATTCATAAGACAATATAAATTGAATGCTACAGCATGCTCATGTTTCCTCTTAGTGTCACAATAATCCCCAGCGGTTGACCTTTCCTAATCTTAAATGTGGCAAGAGAAGCCCTAACTCGAGTCTTCACGGGTCTCTGCCCTATGATCATTGTTACATCACTTATTGTCGCGTCCAAACCCTTCGAATTTTGTGCAGCATCTCTAATTCCACAGTTAATCACAATCTTCTCAATTTTAGGCACCTAAAATGAAGATAAAACCCAACATTGCAAAAATTGAAGGACTTGCGAGAACCTGCGTAAACCTACGAAAATCAAATTCCTCGCAAGACAAAAAATTCCAAATTAGAAACCCTAATCGCGAATAAAAAACACCCAACCCTCTCCGAAAGTCATCCTACCAAGATTCGCCATCAGCGCATCAAACTCTTTGAACCTGCAAGCAAATCCTTCATCGCTAATCTTCATCGCGCCTCAACATCTACATTTTCTTCAACGCAGAGCAAGCAGCCCCTACCTTCTGCCAAAATATTTTTTTTTTTTTTAAATTTAAATTGCACACGTCATTTAACCTCACATTGCCACACAATGATATAAACTAAACATGTCATTATGTTTTGACCAGGGTGACAGCTGTACCGTTAAGAAATTGACGCCGTAACAAAAAAGAATTAACTTGAATAGTTTTTTCAAAAGTTGAGACCCTTTTTAACTTTTTAAAAAAGGTATGACGAATTTGAATATTCCCCCTCTTTTCAGGGACAAAAAAGGTATTAAGTGAACTTATAATTAGGTCTTGATAAAAAAATTATACATGTAAACCAAAAGTTTAATAAGCACTTAGCGGCTCGACAACGGGTGAAAACAGAAACAGAAATGCTCACTTAGAACTCGTTAGGATAGGCTCTAATCATGGCTCTAATACCATGTTAGAAGTGGGTTTTTAGCCTAACTCAACCCCACAAAACCGGCTTGTAAGATGAGGTTTGCACCTCACTTATATATTATAAATTGGCCTTATCTTTAGTCGATGTGGGACTTCCAACATATCTATTTGTGATGTGAATTTATGAGTACAAATAAAATATTACACATGTGAATTTCCTGAAATCATAAAAGTAAGCGACATATAAAAGAAAAAGTTTACAAGATCAACGTCTAATAAGAAGTTTTTAGCTTGTCATGGACAAGTTTAGTTGGTCATAGACCGCTATACTTGAAAAACTTATATTTAAGTAAAAAAATTTATTTGACAAGTTTAGTTGGTCATAGACCACTATCAACTTGAGAAACTTATATTTAAGTAAAAAATTTATTTAATATAAGATTTTCAAGTCCAACGAATTGATGTCGGGTGTATTTCGAATTGACCCAAATCAACTGTACCTTAAATTGAATCACCTAAGGTGCACCTCTTATTGAGCAGAGAAGAGTAAAGCACACTTTAAATTAAGTCTTCTCGAGTAAATCTCACATTAAACTAAATAGAACTGAACATTCTCTTATGTCATTTGGTTGGAGAAAAAAATTGATAAAATTATTTACAATTTTAGATTTGCTTTCCTATTTAATTAATTTGGCCAATTACAAGTACAAATATGTGCTGATAAAAAAAAACAAGTACAAATATGTAACATAAATTTAAAAAGAAAAAGGAAACAAAGATTAATATAAAAATATCATTTGACATGAAACTTAATTAAAACACCTAATTTTGTTGAAAATCATCAAACTATTCATCTTCAAGAAATATACATATTCGATATATATTAACTTAATCAACACAATGCACATGTAGGTCCGTATATATTACTACGTATATACACAATGGTAGCTATGAAGAATTAACATGTTTATTTGTTTTTATATTACCAGTTCTACCAGGGAAAAAGGTGTAGGGGTAGTTGTTAAGCATTAAATTTCATAATAAGTAAAATAACCGTTATAAAATACCTAACAACATCACCCCATAATGTATTGATGAAAAAGAATACCAACAGAATAATATTTATCAACAAATTTTATTTCTAGAAAAAGATTTGTTTATAAAACAAAACTTAGGTACGAATTTTATAATTTTAGTTATCAAAGAAAATATTTTTTAACAAAATTTATTGGTAATTCAAAATTTTAATTATTAATAGATATTTGTATCAATAAATTTCGTCAATAAACTGAGTATTAAAGTCTCTACTCTATTTTTGACCATTTCATAGTAAGATCTATCAATAATGATTTTTTTTATATCTATTAATTAATTAAAAATTCGTTAGTTATATTTTTTAAAATGTGTTGATGATTTTGTTAATAAATTCATAATGAAATAATTTGTGTAAAAAGTTCATACAAGATGCCTTTCTCCCCCACTCTTCTCTCCTTTCTTCTAGAGCATCTCATCCAATCTTTGAGCCAAGTTCTCAAGAATTTATTTTTGGTATCATTCCAAAAGGTCTCTTACCATTGGAGGTATCTATGTGTATATAAATCCTTGATCAGCCATTTTTTTCCTCTATGTGAGACTTTGTTTGCATTCCCAACACTTTCTTCTCCATTTGCTTTGTTTTCTTGTGTTTTTTATTTTGTTGTTTTTTTAGACTCCACAATGATGAAGGTGACTCAAATGGGTTTTCATTGAGATTTCTAGTTGTCATAATCTTTGCAGATTGAGATCTTTGTGTTGTCTTGATTTTTGCAAATTGAGATTTTTTGTTAGATTGAGATTTTTGCAAATTAGGAGTTTTTGTTAGATTTGGATTTTTGCAAATATGAATTTTTGTTGCATGTTCTCTTAGCGACATTTTTTTTTTATGTATGGAGGTGGGTATATGACGAAGAAAACGAATGTTAATGATGATGAGAAGAACAAATAACTGAATGAGAGAGGAGGATCAAAATAATGGAAAATGAAAAAAAAGAAAAAGGAAGGCTCAAAATATAAGTTTAGACTTTTGTTCATAATCAAAGTGAAAAACCTATCCATTTTTATCTCATATAAATATGCTTTGATTATTGAACTGAAACATAATATCTAAACTAAATAGTGCCAAATCCCTTCTTTGCACTAATGAATGTGAAAAAAAAAATCACCAAATTTGATCAAATATTTATTATAAATTAGATGAAAATGAGTGTGAGAAAAAAAGAGAGGAGAAGGGGATAATGAAAAATGAAGAGAGCATAGGTGACCGACACAATAACATTGACAACTACAATTACAATATATAACACAACAATAATGATCATAGAATAAGAGAAGGAATACAAAGAGGGAAAAAAAGATGAAGAAGAAAAAAAAGAAGAAAATGACTAGAAAAAAAAACTAAATCATGATCTTTATTCCTAAAAAAATATTGATAATTATTGAAAAAAAAATTTAACAATAGATAATAACCGATAAATTTATGTCATCAAAATTATCAATACATATTGACAATTTTTCTTTACCAAGATATTTAGTGATTACTATTTTATACATTAATTTATTCTTTAATATAATGTAACAAGGAAGTAACCAATTATTTCAACTTATTATAAAATGAAATAAATAATAAAACTATAATATATTAAAAAATTTAATTCAAAATAAATATTTTGTAGCTTTTATTTTAAATTCAAACATCCATTTTTTTATGGACTCTAGTTGAAATCTTATATATATCATTCTTAAATCTAAAATTTTATTTATTGTTATGCAATTAAAAATTTAAAACCAAAATGTCCTTTTTAGATTATTGGAGAAACGAGGTACAAATCCACACACCATTAAAATTAGCAAGAAGAAAAAATCAAACCAAACAATTTTCAAGTTTAAATTAAGACGAGTAAAACAAAATTCAGCTAACAATATTAACGAATAAAAAGTAAAGAGAGAATGAAAGAAACTTGCCAAGGAGTTTACGATATCAAAATTGAAGTCACATAACACACATTAGATAGTGAATTGGATCTTTGAATAAAAGTGAACTCAAAAAGTAGGTTGGTTGCTTTAGATATAAAAGACTAATTTAATGACAAAAAAAAAACACGATCACTAACTCAATTGCAAAATTTTAAAATTTTCGCAATTAATTATTTTAATTGCATGTATTTTTATAAAATAAAATATTTTTCAATCGCTAAATCGGTTGTAAAATTGTAAAAATTAATTAATGATATATTTGGATCACTAAATCAGTGAAAGAATTTTATAAAAATCAATAACTGATATTTTCCCGTCACTAAATTTTAAATTCATATACCCATTATAACAGCAGAAAAATTGGTCACTAATTGTTGCAACAGTAACAATTATTTTGGTCATATTTTCATGTTTTTTTTTTCAAATAAGCAATATGTTGACCAAATTATGAATGTTAAACATTTAGTCATGCTAAATGATAATCAAATGCATTACATAATATAATAGAGTAATGCACACATGAAATTACTAGTCTACATAATCTCTTAAACTATATATATAATACCACAACGTAATAATACTATAGTATTGTATGAATTAATAAAAAGTATTATATATTAGTAAATAATATTCAACAATTAGAGTTGTATGGGTGAGAAAGTGACCGTGTTTGGGTGACAAAGTAAATGACTTTGGTATTAAAAGAATCATATTATAAATATTTGTACGAGAATATAGTTTTGTTCATACCCCAAATCCAGTAGCATTTATAAGATCAATCTTTGTATTCATTTGTATTTGATCTAGATATTTAAGGGATGTGAAATTATAAGTGTACTAAAATAAACTCCAATTAAGGATAAGGGGAGTTGTCATCTCTCACACAACAATGTCAATGTTTTATTACAAGTATATAATAATATCGTTAGGTTGAACTATCGCATTCCTAAGATATTATTGTCTTTCAAGCGTGAAGTTTTGTCATTATTTTGTTATTAAAAGATGCTTTTAAAGGTGAAAGACAAAAAAAAATATTTAAACTGATGTCAACTTTTAAGTGAAATAACATTATTAGAATTTATTTTAATTGATATTGTTATTTTGTAAGATTTTGATTTAATCTAAGGGTGCTGAGAAAAAATTCATGTATGATAAAATGTGAAAAAATTTGGTCTGTATTAAACTATAACTATATTAAATGTCACTGAAATGTAATAAAAATAAAGAAATTTAAATATTTGATGAAATGATACAAAATAAACAAAGGTTATGAGCATGAAGTCGAACAATGACCATATTTGGTAGTAGGGAAGAAGGCCTTTATGTGGGCTTGTCGGGCTGTTGCCAGGCCTTCTTTGGAATTGTGTCATGAAAAATGCAAATACATAAGGTTCGGGAGAGAGTTTCAGCTAGACTATATGCATTACATATACTAGGCAAAATACCTCTCTGTGTCAAGAGCTTTTTCAGGATCACTCAACTTTCCATAGTAGTCAATAAAAAGAAAGTATGAATAAGTAGTTGGTTCAACACCCAAAGATTTCAGATTGCTGAAAAGCTCTAATGCCTCATCTAATCTTTTTAGGGTCAAAACTCCAGAGATCAACGTGTTGTAAGTATGAAGATTTGAAAAAAATTCTTTTCTCTTTCATCACATTTAGGGCTGAACAAAAATAAATAAACTGTACAGTACTATAGTTAATTGAACTATATTATACTAAAAAAAATTAATCCATTTTTACTATAACTTAAATATACTGTTTTATGATTCAGTTTTTAAAAACTGAACTTAAGAAATTTTTAGTTCAGTTAACTATAATTAACTACACTGTGTTTTAAGCTCCTTCTTCTCATGCATCACTCCCCTCTCATCTTCCTCCCAGTTTCAAGTAAGACAATTGTATATACCATTAAATCTCAATATAACATTCATTAAAACACATTGATAATATATATTTAAAATTTGAAATACTCATGTATTAAATTAAATGCGTGTAAAGTCTTATCATATATTATAATGGATAATGATATTTAGACAACATTTTTTTGACAACATTTGAACATTGATTACGTGTCAATCTGTGATTGGTCAAAAATTTCTATCTATTTCTCCACACATTAAATTTTTAAAAATTATTTATTTTTAAAAGTTTTATTATTTTTACGTTAACGTTTATACACAGTTTAATTATTTCAAAGTTATCTTTCATATAAAGGAAAAATATTTGTTTATGTTAATTATAATAATAAAAAACTTAACATAAGGAATAAATAATAATAATATTAATTATATATTAATAATAAAGTTATTAAATAAAATTTTAATTTTAATTAAATTAAATATTACTAGGTGTTAACATTTATTTTACATTTATAATAAAATCATCATACAATCCTCTAAAGACCAATGAAAAAGAAGAAAACAAAATAGTCTAATAAGCAAAAAATTGTATGGTTTAAGTGACTTTTTAAGTTTTTCATAAAACAATCTTGAAAAAACGTCATTTGTTTGAACGAAAATAAAATTAAAAAAACATAGTTTTGATATTTATTCATGAGTGGAAATCTTAAGTTTAAGTGAAAATATAACAAATCAATTTATAAAATTAGTGCAATTTACAATTTAGTTAGTATATTTTAGTTCAATTTATATTGTAGTTTAGTACAATTTAGTATAGTTCAATTCAATTAGTAGTTAAGTTCAGTTTATGTATAGTACAGTTCAATTCAGTTTAATAAAACAAAAAACAGTTCAATTCAGTTTCTCTGAATTATTTTACAGTTTAGTTTAGTTTAAACAAATTACTTTTTAGTTCAGTATAGATTTTAGCAGAGTTCAGTGCAGTGCAGTTTCAATTGCTCACCCCTAATCACATCTAATATATCAAATGCCTAATCAACTTTTCCTACCTTACATAAAGCCTCAACAATTATAGTGTAGAAAACCACGTCAGGAGCATAACCATCCGTCTCTCACTATAAAAAAAACCCAATTTTATCAGGGATCTTTTGTTACGTTACCGGAATTTTAATCCCCCTCTTAAATAAATTTTCTACAGTGACAAGAATCATTGAAAAAAATAGCGTCGCAATTACCGGCACAATCATAATTACCAACTGTGTGTGGACACGCACGTGTGTGTTCGCGTGGATGTGTGCATGCGCGGGTGTGTGCGTGTTCAAATAAAAAAAATAAAGAAAAAAAAATGTAAAGCTTGTCTTTTTAGTATATGTAATTACATTAAAAATTGAAATTTATTTATTTTTTTAATTTTTTTCAAACTTTCTAAAGTTTTAGTCTAATTTTGATTTAAAATGTATTAAAATGATATAAAATAACTCAGAGAATATTAAAAAAATTGAAAATAATTGATTAGAAAAATTGTATCCATTCTTCTTAAGTTTTGAAATTGAAATGTATCAAGATTTAAAAAAAAAAAATCTATTTTTTCTCAAGAACTAAAAAACATTTAATAAAAAAATCACTTATTACATGTTTCCCGGAAAGATCTATTGT
Source organism: Vigna radiata var. radiata (assembly GCF_000741045.1). NCBI lineage: Eukaryota > Viridiplantae > Streptophyta > Magnoliopsida > Fabales > Fabaceae > Vigna > Vigna radiata. Next base: position 5,222,777 of record NC_028359.1, on the reverse strand, counting down.
GAGAAACATTTTTATTTTAACCATCTTCAATGGTTAGAAAGAGAAAAAATCTTAAATAGCGATTAAAAGAATCTTTCTTGAGTAAATGGTTAATTCTTATTTATTTTATTGAAATTGATAAATTTTAAATACTTGAAAATACAATATTTTTTTATAACAAAATTGTGGTATAAAATCATACTTTGTTTATTATACTTTAAAATGGTGCTCTTTAGCTTTGAAAGACAAGTCATCAGAAGTGACATCATCGAGTGACATCATCGAGTGACATCATTCTTCACACGGCTTAGGTGACATATTACACACTATAGTTGGCAATTATAATATAGTTGACAATTATAAGACAACACACCAAACAACTTCTGAAACAACTTTGGAAATAACTCATATAGTGTATTTCTTCCACTTTAAACATCTTTAAAAATTTTGAAAAATTATTTTTTACATATCTAAATTTCTTATATTTATTTTACATTATTTTTTATTCTCATTTTTCTTAAAAAAATATAAAATTTTTTATTTCTATATTTTTTTTATTATTGTATTATGTATCAAATGAATATAAAAATATAGAATAATATTTTAAATTTTTTTTCATGCAAATGAAAAGCTTAACATAAAATATAAATTAAAGAAAGAAAAGAATATTAAAGATAAATCCACATACATTTATCATATTAAAATTAATTTACATCATGAGAACTAACATATTCAAATTTAACAATCACTTAAAAGTTAATTAAGTATACTTAAATTTGTTCACTTATACTTAAATTTATCATCAATAAAGATTATAAGATATATATCTCTTATATATATATATATATATATATATATATATATATATATATACACACTAAAGTGTATGAATCTTTATAGAAAACATTATTTTACATTAAAGAGATAAGCCAAATTCATCTTCATATAAGAAAATCATTAGTAATTTACTATACAAATAGAAAAAAAAATTTGAATTAAAAAGAGAATCCAAAATATTTTCACACATACGCGGTTTCGACCTCAATCAATTTATTTTCGTATCAAAAGGTTCATTGTCTTCCTAATTGATTAAATCATTTGTCTTTTCTATCTCTTGAGAGTGAGAATCAATTTGTATTCCCATATAAAAGGATGTATATTGATAATTCATAGTAACACTTTTTTTTAGAAAAAAAAAGAAAATACATTCATGTTCTTCCTCATTCATTTTACATAATAACTATTTATCCACTTTATAATCAGAAGACGTAATAAGTTTAGTTTAGATTTTAGCTTCGGTTAACTTTGGTAACGTGTGTTAAATTTTTTCTTAAGAGTTTTAAGAATTATTTTGAGTAAAAATAAAAAAAGTTAAATGCTATATAAAGAAACAAAAAACTTATATCTTTATTAGTTAAATATATTTGATTTTCCTCCATCTAAGCACAGTAATATGCAAATATAAGCATTCTAATTTGTAAATCTAAGTCAGTTTCTTCCATCTAATCTCTATTATATGTTTTTTTTTTTTTCAAAATCTTAATTTCCTTAATTTGAATTGCAATGTTTGATATCTAAAATAACTATTATTAATAAAAATTATTATAATACATTTAGAAACTATATTTGTAGTAATTAATGACCATACAAAATATTTATTTATTTAGAAATACTTTTTTTATTGCCGAATTAGGATATTATTATAATCTATTTTTTAATTACTATTAATTTATTCCAATAACTAAATTTTGTTCAGTAAAAAGAATAAAATTAGAAACTGATATTTTGTTTTCTAATTAGCATATTATTAGAGATTTAAATTTGTAGTTACTATTATTTAAATTTAGAAATTAATTTTGGAGTGACTAAATTTTATAAGATTATAACGTACCAATTTTTCTTCTACATTTTCATTTCTTTAATTTGATCTACAAATTCATAGCCAAATTGGAATTTCATCTCAAATTGAAATTGATAACCAAATCTTCTATTCCAAATAATAAAACTGTAATATATTACAAATATTTATAAATAATATTATTTGATGTTTTAAAATGTAGATTATTTTTATTTTTTATTTTTATGTTGATCATGTAGTATGTGTACTTCTTTATTACATTATATTTGAGTTTATTATTATTTAACATGATTAATTTTGTAATATTTATAAGTGTGTTAAAATATACTCGTTACTAAATACTTTTGTTTTTTTTCAATAGTCACTAAAAATAATTTAATTAAAACAAAAAAGTTATCTATTAGCAATAGAAAAATAAGTATTACTATATTATGATATTTATGATCCAATTTGTGATCGAATTAGCGATCACACTTTTTTAAATTTAATAAATACTTTTCATTTTAGCGACCGAAAAAGAAGTCATTAAATTTTTCTCACTGAATTAGTTATTAAAATTTTGGTGGCTAAATTGGTTTCATTCGGTCACTAATAGGTTTACGACTAATGTTTTCGTAACTATATATATTTAGTCGTTATTTCGATCTTTAAAGGATTTATGATCGATTTTAAGTCTTTTAATGGCCAAAATAAATTATCACTAAAATGCTTTTTTTAGTAGTGAAATGAAACTATCCTCTTAATAGAAGTTCAGGAAAATATGTCTCATTACAATGAAAAATACTCAATTCACCAATTTTCTTATATGATTTTATTTTATTGTAATATATATATATATATATATATATATATATATATATATATATATATATATATATATATATATATATTATAGTGTGTGTGTGTATGTTAATTGTTGTTAAGTAGCGAGTTCCAAATCATGATGAAAAAAATGAATTCACGATAAGGTACTAGATTTTATGTTTTGCAACATATGTATTAGTATTAGTTTATCATCAATAACAATTCATGTAGCAATTTAATTCCTTTTTTGTTTGGTTGAGATGTTAATTGCATGTTGTAACCTTTATAATTATATTAGATGTAGTCCAAATCTATATAGTATAGTGTTTGCTGCACGTAAATACTATAATACATGTGTTGGTTATTACTAGAAGGATTCTTATGAGATATAAGGTATAAAATCCTATTAGTTTGCAAAAGGAGTTCAAAGAGATTTTGGAAAAAGTGCATATTAAGACATATATTATGAAAGAGTAGTAGGTTATCATAAATATATCATCTAATTGTCCGATGAGTCATGGGCTGAGTAGTTGTGATGACTAGAAACAAAACGGTCAGTCAGAATATTAACAAGATTAGTTGTCAAAAATAATTAGGTTAACTCTAAACCAAATCATAGGTACATGGGTTGTAATTAAGTTAGTCTTAATTAGAAGTCCATCACAAAACTCTATAAATACAAGTTTGATATTCAAATAATTGATTACTTTTACTACACATTTATATATTAAAGAACTATTGAGATAATATTGGCTTGAGAGTGTTTTCTTCATGCAGCACTCGAGCAAACCAAATGTTGTGACGGTATTTAAAAACTAAATTTTGACCTGAGCCAGGAGTAAGGAGACATTTTATGCAAGAAGATTTAACATTGACCCCACCAACCGAAACAAAAAGAAAAACATTCTTGAGGAGATTTTTTTCTTCTTAAAATCACATTAGTTTGTACTTCAAATGCAAATTCAACCTTAATTTTGGGTATATTTCTATTTTTGTTAATGCAAAAGAATATATCATAGGAGATAAAATATTATATTAGGCTGAATTTATTTGACATTTTGTCTTTGTGAAATAAAATTTTCAAGGGTCGAATTAATTTAACCTTTGACTTATATTAAATCAGTTTGATCTTTTAGTTTATGTTAATTTATTTAGATCTTTGGCTTTAACTATTCCATCTCGATTAGCAACTAGATTAGTTTATTTAAAACTTCTGTTCAGGTCAATTTGATTTGAGTTTTAACTTAAGTCAATTTTTAGTTCCATTTTTTTTATGAATTTTTAGTTGGAATGCTTTCAGGGAGTGAATCTTGGTACTAAGTCATCTCAACTTCATGAATAAAATAAAAATAAAATGAAAAGAACTAAAATTTTATATTTTTTTATGTATTTTAAGATATTAAAAAAATTTCTTTTTAATTCATTTAAATACCTTACGAAATTTTTTAAATTTCAATTTCTTTTTAATTACTTTATTTAAACATTTTAATATAAAAGATTTTAGTTTTTTAAATTAATAAATTATTCTTCTAAAGTTTATAATTATGCTTAGTTTTTGCTTAAAGCGTGCCCCAAGTGTTTTGGTTTAAAGTTGCCGCAATTGCAGACCACAACTTATAGGCGATCCCTTGAGCTGGACAATTAGAGACACAGTGTGAAATCTTAATTGAAATTCAAGTGAAAAAAAGAGTGAATGCAATAAGTGTTTTTTGCATCAAACTAATTGTCTTTCTAAAAATTTAAAAGTAAAATACTCTAATATTAAATTGAACAACAATTATTTGTGACCATGTCAAAAAACAACTCACGTCGACACCAAAATCAACACAACCTAAATTCCTTTCACATTTTGTTTCTATAAAAAGAGCATTCGTCATAGATATTCTCATCTCTGTGTTGTTTTTGGTTTCTTGATGACTGATCGAGCTTTTGGAATGAGAGGAATTCAAGTAACTTTTAACATAGGCAATATCCAAATATGTAACATCGCAATAGAAGCTCCTGTTCATGTCCTCATTGCTTTCATCTTCTCTGTGCTTCTCGCTTTCCTTCAACTCAGATATCCAGAAAATCCCACTCCGTTTCACCTTCATCCAAACACCACTTGGCTTTGCATTATTAGCTTTCTTCTTTATTCTCTCGCCTTCTTCGGTAACCTCAAGTTCGGTTTTAGGGTTCATCACTTCCAAACTCTAATGCACGTGTTCGGTTCACTTTCATTGCTTTGCTTGGTGGTGCTGTTGCTGCCGGACTCTTGGGAATGGTTAGGTTTCGTTATTTACATTTTGTGGTTAATCACTCATGTGCTTCCTGCTATCAGAACCCACTTCATGGAAACAAGGCTGCAACGTCAAAATATGAGGAGGGCGGTGCGTCCACTGTTACCAATCACTTCAATGGATTTTAATTAACTGCTTCATCCCTTGGTATTCCTTTCTTTAAGTGTTGCAAGTGCTTCCTGTTACAGTTAAAGCAGCTCTTCATGGCAGATTTTTTCTCTAGACTTATACAGCCGCTTGTCCAGGTCCAGATTCCTCGAAACTTCCATTTAAGTTTTGTTACATTGAAGTTGTCGTTTCCACTTGTTCAATAACCATGATAATTTATGCTTTCTTACACTCGATTTACACTCAGGAATTAACATTTTATTCATCAAAACAGATATAAAGTATATGTTTTTATGAATAGTAATTAGTGAGACAAGACACCAGTCCTCAAAAACTGTTGGAAGTTGCTTCAATGTTGTGACGTGGAGTTGGCGCCGCATACGCGTATTTTACCTATCGTCGTCTCTGTTGTCATGCTTAGCATCTTCAACATGTGTTTTCAAAATTCTACTTGTTTAAGAAAAAAATTCAATATAAATAAATGTAAATTTAACCTTAATGCTTAACGTTATTTAATAAAGAGTTTTGAGAAAATAATTATGAATGATAAATTATGAAAAAATTTAGTACGATCACTTTACGAATAACATAAATTTATTCATCTATATTAAATCATAACTATATTATGGGAGCAAAATGTAATAAAGATTAGAGTTGTCAATGTTTCAATCGACGGGTTAACTGGTTCAGCACAAGTTTGAGTTGAGATGGGATTGAAATAATTATGTTTTTTTACGCGGATCAATTTTCAATCCGACTCATTCAAGTTGAACCCGTAATGAGTCGAGTTGACTCACCAACCCACATGATTTTATTTTATTAATTTATTATCTCACAAATCCTAAAAAAATATCTAGTGGCTCATTATAAGTAGATTGTATTGTGCTTTTTTTATTATTTTGAATTTTCTTGAGTTTAACATAATTTTTGGGAGTGAAATTTATTTATATTTGAATTACAAAAAATTTATAATTTTTTTATTTAAAAAAATTGAAATTAAGCAAGCTAGTGAATGAACCCGTTTAACTCACCAACCCATGATGGATCTAACCGGATTGGATTGGTTCACTAAGTGACCAATCCATGATGGATCGGACCAATCGGGCCGACTGACCCATTTTGACTACACTAATAAAAATAAAAAAGTTTAAATATAAAATTTAGTGCTACGAATAAGATAAATTTATTCATCTATATTAAATGATAATTATATTATGGGAGAAAAATGTAATAAAAATAAAGAAGTTTGAATATATAATGAAATAATACAAAATGAACAAAGCAAGCATAAAGTCATACGGTGACTATAGATGGGAAGAAGGCCTCGATATGGGCTTGTGCGGCTGTTGGATTGGCAGGCCTAGTTTGGAATTGAAGAAACACTATCAAGCCATTAATTTGCCTTTGTCTACTCACCATTCATTTTATCAAATTTGGTTCTTTATAGATAATAATGACACAATCATATTTAAAAATAGGTTTAGTTAATAATTTAGTTTTGATATTTAAACTTTTGATTTGTTTTAGTTTCTATATTTTTTTTACTCAATCGAGTTTCTAATTTTTTTTAAATACTCAATATGATTTTCTTATTAAATTGGTTTAATATCATTTTAGAAGTAACACACATGTTAACAACGTCTAAGTCATTTTCTACTTTGAAATTTCTCTAGACTTTTTTTTTTCTTCCTTCATAGTCTTTCACTTTCCTTAACTTTCACCACCTTTCTCCATTTTCTTCCATCTCTCATCATCAACCAAATGAAAGGATGGTCTTTCTCATAAAACTTGAAAACCTCAAACGAAAGGTTCCTATTATGGATATTGATAAGTGTACTAAATCCTACAAACAATAAAGTATATAAGTCTATATACCGTTTTCTCAAAAGACTCATGTTATCAGAAAAAAACACTATGTTTATTTACAAATTAAGGATAATAACTTTGAATAAAATATTGATTTTTAATAAAATAATTTAAAATACTAAAAAGCAACTAAGTTAATAAAATTAACTATAAGAAAGAAACTTCATCACGATTAGATTCCATGTCTCAAATCAATATGAAAACACTAAACAATATACCTCTAATTTTTACTATAGTCTAAATAGAAAAATTCCTAATCTTTCATATATTTTTCCAAAAGCTTACATAATTTCATATATTCACATGTTTATAATGACTAATTGATTACACTCTATGTCTAGAGGCAAACTATTAGTTGTTTTATCTCAATTAAGATTCTAAATTACTTTTCAACAATTAGATACCAAAACTTATGCAATCAATAATCATACAGCTAAGAATAAAAAAATAGAACATAAGAGTAATTGAAAAAAATGTATTGAACAGTAGAAATCACAGAGTGAAGATATATATATTATGTCCAATCCGAATAAATTAAGGATTTAGTTACTTTTATACATTTTGAGCACTAGAAATATGAAAAATGATGATGATGATGATGATAGATGGCTCATGTGTTTTTGTTGTCTTTCTCTTAGGGTTAGCTCCCTATTTTCTAAAAGAATGAGTTAAAACTCAGTAAAGCGTTCTATTTAAATATTTCTAGAACTACACTTACTGGGCGACCAAACCTTTCTTCGTTGGACAAATTGGTTTGTTGGACGAATTGGCCAAACTAGACTGGCCTGAAGTTATTACTTGAATTTTTAACTAAAATAACTATCTCTATATAATTGATTATGTTGATAGTTGAATTATTCAATTCTCCTAATAATCTTTTTAAATCATTTCAGATTTTCGTTTTTCTACATATGAAACAAAACCAAACACTTCCATTTCCAAAATTATTAAATAAACCCTTATTTATCTAAAAAGTAATAAATAAAATACCAATAAAAGAAAAAAAAACAAACATAATAAAAAAATATAATGGTAATTATCAATTATAGTTTTGCATACTTCTATCAAATTAAAAATCCTGATTATTTCTTACCTGAAATCTCCCATCCGATGTAAGAATAGACTTATAAAAATACAAAGAACCAAATTTTTTGACGTAAAACGAAATTTAATATGGAAAATTGGAAGAAAATAAGCTTACAGATTCAATTGGAAGAGAAAGAAAGAGCATAATAAAGATTTTTACTCACTTTATTTGCACTTTCTAATAGAATATTATATCTTGATCCAATACAAGAAAAACTTAAAAATGATTCATTGTAATTCAAACGACCTAGGATATATGATAAGGTCAAGGACTAAAAGCTCAAAAGAAAAAATATCCTTGAAACTCATGCTAAGTTTCGTTGGAAACTCAAAGAATATAAAGATCATGACGTGTGACACACTTATAAAATAGATTTAAGCATTTAAAAGTGTCTGTGATTTTCTTTTACTTTTGTAAGCTTTCTAGGCGAATTGGACTATTGGCTAGAGTTTGTTTATTAGTTATCATAGTTTGTAACTCTCGTTGGGGAGCTAAACTTGCTAGGTAATGAGTTGCTTAACAAGCTCCACTCGTTTGGCTGATGCTTAATTTTATTTAAGGAATATATAACTTTTTGGAAAATGATATTTTAACAATAATTTTTGGACACCATTTTGACACTGTACACATGTTAAAATGTGGTTGGACGATTTCAAATTAAAAAAGAAATTTTGGTTTTTCTCTTCCAAATATACCCTTGTCTCAGCTTTTTTAATTTGAAATCGTCCAATCACATTTTCACACGTGTGCAGTGTCAAAATAATGTCAAAAATTGGTGTTAAAATATCATTTTCCTAACTTTTTACCGTATTGTTGATTGTGGGTTTCAAAGCAAATAATATGTTTTGACGTTAGTTTAGACAAAATTAAAACAACTCTGGAGTTGGTTTTAACGTGAGATTTCATATTTGATGATTATTAGAATAAACTGTCCCTACAATGTGTTATTAATGTTTTAATTGTTTTATTGTTATAAATGAGAGTTCGACACAAACCAAAGCATAAAGATCAAATTAATAGAAATTTCAACACCAAAGTATCTTATTAGCTATTTGAGATTTTTAGAGATGTTAGAATTATTGGGAAAAAGGCTAAAATGGATAACGAATGATGTGTGGAACAGGTTGTTAGAGCATTGGAATTCTCCAAACCATCGTAACAAATATGTTGCACCAAAATAAGGCTTTTGAAAAGGGTGTGGTCCTACATATAGATGGTTCCATTATCACTCATGAGCATTCCTTTTTATGTATATACATCAATTGTTTCCATTATTCACATTTGACTTACATTAAAGTTTCGTATTGAATCAAATTTTGTAACAACATATTTTGTTGTAGACACGTGAGTTGAAACATTTTTAAAGTTTCTTATTGAATCAAATTTTGTAACATATTTTGTTGTAGACACGTGAGTTTAGACAATTTGTGTATTTTGATGAGGTATTTTAACAAACACGTATATGTAAAGATAATTGTTAGTCTGTGGATGAAAGATATAAAACTATTTTAATGTTAATGTTATTTACCCTTAAACTTTTATATATATATATATATATATATATATATATATATATATATATATATATATATATATATATCACATGATAATAATTCTTGATTTTTACATTAACAAGAAGAATTTGGGAGAAGACTTTCCTCAGTCAGAATTAAGATTTCCTCAAGTGTGGTGTTGATAATAATTGTCTTAATTTTACAAGACCAGATTATCATTAGCCAACTTACTATAAAATATAGAGTTTCAAATGATATCCTTAATCAACTACCTCCTCTAGCAATACTAAGGACCTCAACCATCTTAAGTAATAACTTTCACAAAGCCTGGAGGAAATAAACAATTGAGGTTGGAGTTTCGATTTCTTCAATCATTAGTTAGAAGTGGGTCTAACTCAACCCCCTCACGTCGAGGTATATATATTTCGAGCATGAAACTAAATATTAATGGGTGGTCCGATAATAGCCCAATAGTGGGTGGAAAAATCTGTTCAACAAATATCGCTAGGATAGACTTTAACCATAGTTCTGATACCATGTTAAAAGTGGGTTCTAGGCCTAACTCAACTCCACAAAATCGGCTTGTAAGGTGAGATCTGCACCCCACTTATATATTATAAATTGGCCTTATCTCTAGTTGATGTGGGACTTTCAACAAAGCTCAATCTCTCCTAATTATGAAAATTATTAGAAAAACTTGTATATGTAAAATATTGTTTGCAACTTCGTAACATGTTTGTATTTGGAAAGTTATTTGTATTTAATATGCTTTATACGATTATTTGTTCAAATATAAGTAAATTATTTATTAGATGATTCAATCTATTTTTCTGAATATGTAAATTATTTCATAAGTTATTTTCTATTAATATAGTGGTTTAGGATTATATGTTGTATCGAATTAATTGTGAATACAAATTTCATTATCTTAGAATTTGTAAACATAATTTTTAAAATTTACCAACAGATTTTCAACAAATAACATGGTTTTTTTTTGTAAGAAATTGTATCTGTATATATTTTGTAGAACAGATAAAAATAAAAGTATATAATAATATTTTTAACATGATAAACTATAGTAATAGTTCCAGGTAGAAGTGGCATGACTTTTTTCTTATGTTTGTTATTTGTCACATTTGAAGAAAATGCATTATATTCCTGTTAGAAAAAATGTTGAAAATATTTTTAATTTTTATATTTGCTATTTAAAATATAAATTATTATTTACTTAAATAAGTTTTTGTTAAACATGTATAACCACCCACTACCATTTTAATTCCTTTCTTTATACATTGTTATTTGACTCACATAATTGTTAAATAAATATTCTTTTGCTTTATTTTTCTCATACGAAGGATATGTTTCTTTTCGTTGCTAAGAGGATTAACATTTTTGTGCAGCAGACATTCTCGATAGTTGACCGACTTTCACGCTGCCAGGTTCCTATTCTTAGATTTTTCCTTTTAATATCAACTTGTTTGCTTGAATATATTATTTGCTTGAATATATTGCTTGTTACATATGTAATTATTTGTTTGCTTAATTATTTGTTTGCTTAAATTTAAGATATGTTGTTTAAAATTGATATGTTTAATAAAGTAAGAAAAGTGAATCTTCTTGAATGGGATAGGATCACACCTTGAATACAAAAATGATCAAAGTGATCATTCAAGATTATTGAAATTGTGTAAACAATTTCAGTAAACATGCATACGGATCGAGGGTGGATGAATTTACCACGCATCAACACTGAGTACGAGAGAGGGGTAGAAGAGTTTATAGAGTTTGCGCAACGTAATGCGAGTACAAGTGGTGATGATGAAGTCAAGTTCAGATGTCCCTGTGTGAACTGTTTGAATGGGAGGAAGTTGAACGCAACTGATATTAGGGAACATCTTATCTGTGATGGTTTCATACGAAGTTATACAACATGGATATAGCATGGCGAATTAATAAACTTTCCAAATGTCTCTCCAACTGAAAATGTATATGATTCCACCATCGGGCTCCTACACTTCTGACACTACAAGAGAGATATCTGAAAGAATTGTAAGATGTCATTTATCATATTTAAACAACTTTTTTGTTATATATATTACGTAGATCTTTCAAATAAATAAGAAGTTTTGTTATGTGACAGGACTCCTTGGTTGAGCAGAGCTCCCAAGGTCAATTCACACAAGAAGGTCGTCAGGATATTCTTGCCACAGCTATTGGACGACCTGAGCACCCAG